>NC_090449.1:970137771-970440802 GCF_031143425.1 Pleurodeles waltl | reverse complement strand
GGGAATGGACTTTATAGTGGAACACAGACCTGGGACTGCCCATGCCAATGCAGATGGCCTTTCCAGGTTCTTCCACTTAGAAAATGAAGACTCTCTTGGGAAAGGTTAGTCTCATCCTCTTTCGTTTGGGGGGGGGTTGTGTAAGGAAATGCCTCCTTGGCATGGTTGCCCCCTGACTTTTTGCCTTTGCTGATGCTATGTTTACAATTGAAAGTGTGCTGAGGCCTGCTAACCAGGCCCCAGCACCAGTGTTCTTTCCCTAACCTGTACTTTTGTATCCACAATTGGCAGACCCTGGCATCCAGATAAGTCCCTTGTAACTGGTACTTCTAGTACCAAGGGCCCTGATGCCAAGGAAGGTCTCTAAGGGCTGCAGCATGTCTTATGCCACCCTGGAGACCTCTCACTCAGCACAGACACACTGCTTGCCAGCTTGTGTGTGCTAGTGAGAACAAAACGAGTAAGTCGACATGGCACTCCCCTCAGGGTGCCATGCCAGCCTCTCACTGCCTAGGCAGTATAGGTAAGACACCCCTCTAGCAGGCCTTACAGCCCTAAGGCAGGGTGCACTATACCATAGGTGAGGGTACCGGTGCATGAGCATGGTACCCCTACAGTGTCTAACCAAAACCTTAGACATTGTAAGTGCAGGGTAGCCATAAGAGTATATGGTCTGGGAGTTTGTCAAACACGAACTCCACAGCACCATAATGGCTACACTGAAAGCTGGGAAGTTTGGTATCAAACTTCTCAGCACAATAAATGCACACTGATGCCAGTGTACATTTTATTGTAAAATACACCCCAGAGGGCACCTTAGAGGTGCCCCCTGAAACTTAACCGACTATCTGTGTAGGCTGACTAGTTTTAGCAGCCTGCCACAAACCGAGACATGTTGCTGGCCCCATGGGGAGAGTGCCTTTGTCACTCTGAGGCCAGTAACAAAGCCTGCACTGGGTGGAGATGCTAACACCTCTCCCAGGCAGGAATTGTCACACCTGGCGGTGAGCCTCAAAGGCTCACCTCCTTTGTGCCAACCCAGCAGGACACTCCAGCTAGTGGAGTTGCCCGCCCCCTCCGGCCAGGCCCCACTTTTGGCGGCAAGGCCGGAGAAAATAATGAGAAAAACAAGGAGGAGTCACTGGCCAGTCAGGACAGCCCCTAAGGTGTCCTGAGCTGAAGTGACTCTAACTTTTAGAAATCCTCCATCTTGCAGATGGAGGATTCCCCCAATAGGGTTAGGATTGTGACCCCCTCCCCTTGGGAGGAGGCACAAAGAGGGTGTACCCACCCACAGGGCTAGTAGCCATTGGCTACTAACCCCCCAGACCTAAACACGCCCTTAAATTTAGTATTTAAGGGCTACCCTGAACCCTAGAAAATGAGATTCCTGCAACTACAAGAAGAAGGACTGCCTAGCTGAAAACCCCTGCAGCGGAAGACCAGAAGACGACAACTGCCTTGGCTCCAGAATCTCACCGGCCTGTCTCCTGCCTTCCAAAGATCCTGCTCCAGCGACGCCTTCCAAAGGGACCAGCGACCTCGACATCCTCTGAGGACTGCCCCTGCTTCGAAAAGACAAGAAACTCCCGAGGACAGCGGACCTGCTCCAAGAAAAGCTGCAACTTTGTTTCCAGCAGCTTTAAAGAACCCTGCAAGCTCCCCGCAAGAAGCGTGAGACTTGCAACACTGCACCCGGCGACCCCGACTCGGCTGGTGGAGATCCGACACCTCAGGAGGGACCCCAGGACTACTCTGATACTGTGAGTACCAAAACCTGTCCCCCCTGAGCCCCCACAGCGCCGCCTGCAGAGGGAATCCCGAGGCTGCCCCTGACCGCGACTCTTTGAACCTAAAGTCCCGACGCCTGGGAGAGACCCTGCACCCGCAGCCCCCAGGACCTGAAGGACCGGACTTTCACTGGAGAAGTGACCCCCAGGAGTCCCTCTCCCTTGCCCAAGTGGAGGTTTCCCCGAGGAACCCCCCCCTTGCCTGCCTGCAGCGCTGAAGAGATCCCGAGATCTCTCATAGACTAACATTGCGAACCCGACGCCTGTTTCGACACTGCACCCGGCCGCCCCCGCGCTGCTGAGGGTGAAATTTCTGTGTGGACTTGTGTCCCCCCCGGTGCCCTACAAAACCCCCCTGGTCTGCCCTCCGAAGACGCGGGTACTTACCTGCAAGCAGACCGGAACCGGGGCACCCCCTCCTCTCCATTCTAGCCTATGTGTTTTTGGGCACCACTTTGAACTCTGCACCTGACCGGCCCTGAGCTGCTGGTGTGGTGACTTTGGGGTTGCTCTGAACCCCCAACGGTGGGCTACCTTGGACCAAGAACTGAACCCTGTAAGTGTCCTACTTACCTGGTAAAACTAACAAAAACTTACCTCCCCTAGGAACTGTGAAAATTGCACTAAGTGTCCACTTTTAAAACAGCTATTTGTCAATAACTTGAAAAGTATACATGCAATTTTGATGATTTGAAGTTCCTAAAGTACTTACCTGCAATACCTTTCGAATGAGATATTACATGTAGAATTTGAACCTGTGGTTCTTAAAATAAACTAAGAAAAGATATTTTTCTATAACAAAACCTATTGGCTGGATTTGTCTCTGAGTGTGTGTACCTCATTTATTGTCTATGTGTATGTACAACAAATGCTTAACACTACTCCTTGGATAAGCCTACTGCTCGACCACACTACCACAAAATAGAGCATTAGTATTATCTATTTTTACCACTATTTTACCTCTAAGGGGAACCCTTGGACTCTGTGCATGCTATTCCTTACTTTGAAATAGCACATACAGAGCCAACTTCCTACATTGGTGGCAGCGGTGGGGTACAAGACTTTGCATTTGCTGGACTACTCAGCCAATACCTGATCACACGACAAATTCCAAAATTGTCATTAGAAATTGATTTTTGCAATTTGAAAAGTTTTCAGCTGTTCAGGAAGTTCATCCTAACATTGGCCCATGACATTCCCCTTGCTGGACATTTGGGACAAACCAAGACGTGGGAGAGGTTAGTCAACCACTTCTACTGGCCCAATATGTCCAACATGGTTAAGGAGTTTTGCCTCTCCTGCCCCACCTGTCAAGCCAGTGGTAAGACAGGTGGGCATCCAAAGGCCCCCCTCATTCCACTTCCAGTGGTGGGGGTTCCCTTTGAAAGAGTGGGTGTGGACATAGTTGGTCCACTGGAACCTCCCACAGCCTCAGGAAATATGTATATCCTGGTAGTAGTGGATCATGCTACCAGGTATCCTGAAGCTATTCCCCTTAGGTCGACTACTGCCCCTGCAGTAGCCAAGGCCCTCATTGGTATCTTTACCAGAGTGGGTTTCCCTAAGGAGGTGGTGTCTGACAGAGGTACCAACTTCATGTCAGCATACCTAAAGCACATGTGGAATGAGTGTGGGGTGACTTATAAATTCACTACACCATACCATCCACAAACTAATGGCTTAGTTGAGAGATTCAACAAGACATTAAAGGGCATGATCATGGGGCTCCCAGAAAAACTCAAAAGGAGATGGGATGTCCTCTTGCCATGCCTGCTTTTCGCTTACAGAGAGGTGCCACAGAAGGGAGTAGGATTCTCACCCTTTGAACTTCTGTTTGGTCATCCTGTAAGGGGACCACTTGCCCTTGTTAAAGAAGGCTGGGAGAGACCTCTCCATGAGCCTAAACAGGACATAGTGGACTATGTACTTGGCCTTCGCTCTAGAATGGCAGAGTACATGGAAAAGGCAACCAAAAACCTTGAGGCCAGCCAACAACTCCAGAAGTTTTGGTATGACCAAAAGGCTGCACTGGTTGAGTTCCAACCAGGGCAGAAAGTCTGGGTTCTGGAGCCTGTGGCTCCCAGGGCACTCCAGGACAAATGGAGTGGCCCTTACCCAGTACTAGAAAGGAAGAGTCAGGTCACCTACCTGGTGGACCTGGGCACAAGCAGGAGCCCCAAGAGGGTGATCCATGTAAACCGCCTTAAGCTCTTCCACGACAGGGCTGATGTCAATCTGTTGATGGTAACAGATGAGGATCAGGAGGCAGAGAGTGAACCTCTCCCTGATCTTCTGTCATCAGACCCAAAAGATGGCACAGTAGATGGAGTGATCTACTCAGACACCCTCTCTGGCCAACAGCAAGCTGATTGTAGGAGAGTCCTACAACAGTTTCCTGAACTCTTCTCCTTAACCCCTGGTCAGACACACCTGTGTACCCATGATGTGGACACAGGAGACAGCATGCCTGTCAAGAACAAAATCTTTAGACAATCTGACCATGTTAAGGAAAGCATCAAGGTGGAAGTCCACAAGATGCTGGAATTGGGAGTAATTGAGCGCTCTGACAGCCCCTGGGCTAGCCCAGTGGTCTTAGTCCCCAAACCTCACACCAAAGATGGAAAGAAAGAGATGAGGTTTTGTGTGGACTACAGAGGGCTCAATTCTGTCACCAAGACAGATGCTCATCCAATTCCAAGAGCTGATGAGCTCATAGACAAATTAGGTGCTTCCAAATTCTTAAGTACCTTTGACTTGACAGCAGGGTACTGGCAAATAAAAATGGCACCTGGAGCAAAAGAGAAAACAGCATTCTCCACACCTGATGGGCATTATCAGTTTACTGTTATGCCCTTTGGTTTAAAGAATGCCCCTGCCACCTTCCAAAGGTTGGTGAATCAAGTCCTTGCTGGCTTGGAGTCCTTTAGCACAGCTTATCTTGATGATATTGCTGTCTTTAGCTCCACCTGGCAGGATCACCTGGTCCACCTGAAGAAGGTTTTGAAGGCTCTGCAATCTGCAGGCCTCTCTATCAAGGCATCCAAATGCCAGATAGGGCAGGGAACTGTGGTTTACTTGGGACACCTTGTAGGTGGAGGCCAAGTTCAGCCACTCCAACCCAAGATCCAGACTATTCTGGACTGGGTAGCTCCAAAAACCCAGACTCAAGTCAGGGCATTCCTTGGCTTGACTGGATATTACAGGAGGTTTGTGAAGGGATATGGATCCATTGTGACAGCCCTCACTGAACTCACCTCCAAGAAAATGCCCAAGAAAGTGAACTGGACTGTGGAATGCCAACAGGCTTTTGACACCCTGAAACAAGCAATGTGCTCAGCACCAGTTCTCAAAGCTCCAGATTATTCTAAGCAGTTCATTGTGCAGACTGATGCCTCTGAACATGGGATAGGGGCAGTTTTGTCCCAAACAAATGATGATGGCCTTGACCAGCCTGTTGCTTTCATTAGCAGGAGGTTACTCCCCAGGGAGCAGCGTTGGAGTGCCATTGAGAGGGAGGCCTTTGCTGTGGTTTGGTCCCTGAAGAAGCTGAGACCATACCTCTTTGGGACTCACTTCCTAGTTCAAACTGACCACAGACCTCTCAAATGGCTGATGCAAATGAAAGGTGAAAATCCTAAACTGTTGAGGTGGTCCATCTCCCTACAGGGAATGGACTTTATAGTGGAACACAGACCTGGGACTGCCCATGCCAATGCAGATGGCCTTTCCAGGTTCTTCCACTTAGAAAATGAAGACTCTCTTGGGAAAGGTTAGTCTCATCCTCTTTCGTTTGGGGGGGGGTTGTGTAAGGAAATGCCTCCTTGGCATGGTTGCCCCCTGACTTTTTGCCTTTGCTGATGCTATGTTTACAATTGAAAGTGTGCTGAGGCCTGCTAACCAGGCCCCAGCACCAGTGTTCTTTCCCTAACCTGTACTTTTGTATCCACAATTGGCAGACCCTGGCATCCAGATAAGTCCCTTGTAACTGGTACTTCTAGTACCAAGGGCCCTGATGCCAAGGAAGGTCTCTAAGGGCTGCAGCATGTCTTATGCCACCCTGGAGACCTCTCACTCAGCACAGACACACTGCTTGCCAGCTTGTGTGTGCTAGTGAGAACAAAACGAGTAAGTCGACATGGCACTCCCCTCAGGGTGCCATGCCAGCCTCTCACTGCCTAGGCAGTATAGGTAAGACACCCCTCTAGCAGGCCTTACAGCCCTAAGGCAGGGTGCACTATACCATAGGTGAGGGTACCGGTGCATGAGCATGGTACCCCTACAGTGTCTAACCAAAACCTTAGACATTGTAAGTGCAGGGTAGCCATAAGAGTATATGGTCTGGGAGTTTGTCAAACACGAACTCCACAGCACCATAATGGCTACACTGAAAGCTGGGAAGTTTGGTATCAAACTTCTCAGCACAATAAATGCACACTGATGCCAGTGTACATTTTATTGTAAAATACACCCCAGAGGGCACCTTAGAGGTGCCCCCTGAAACTTAACCGACTATCTGTGTAGGCTGACTAGTTTTAGCAGCCTGCCACAAACCGAGACATGTTGCTGGCCCCATGGGGAGAGTGCCTTTGTCACTCTGAGGCCAGTAACAAAGCCTGCACTGGGTGGAGATGCTAACACCTCTCCCAGGCAGGAATTGTCACACCTGGCGGTGAGCCTCAAAGGCTCACCTCCTTTGTGCCAACCCAGCAGGACACTCCAGCTAGTGGAGTTGCCCGCCCCCTCCGGCCAGGCCCCACTTTTGGCGGCAAGGCCGGAGAAAATAATGAGAAAAACAAGGAGGAGTCACTGGCCAGTCAGGACAGCCCCTAAGGTGTCCTGAGCTGAAGTGACTCTAACTTTTAGAAATCCTCCATCTTGCAGATGGAGGATTCCCCCAATAGGGTTAGGATTGTGACCCCCTCCCCTTGGGAGGAGGCACAAAGAGGGTGTACCCACCCACAGGGCTAGTAGCCATTGGCTACTAACCCCCCAGACCTAAACACGCCCTTAAATTTAGTATTTAAGGGCTACCCTGAACCCTAGAAAATGAGATTCCTGCAACTACAAGAAGAAGGACTGCCTAGCTGAAAACCCCTGCAGCGGAAGACCAGAAGACGACAACTGCCTTGGCTCCAGAAACTCACCGGCCTGTCTCCTGCCTTCCAAAGATCCTGCTCCAGCGACGCCTTCCAAAGGGACCAGCGACCTCGACATCCTCTGAGGACTGCCCCTGCTTCGAAAAGACAAGAAACTCCCGAGGACAGCGGACCTGCTCCA
Organism: Pleurodeles waltl; assembly: GCF_031143425.1. NCBI lineage: Eukaryota > Metazoa > Chordata > Amphibia > Caudata > Salamandridae > Pleurodeles > Pleurodeles waltl. The sequence continues at coordinate 970,433,735 of NC_090449.1, read as the reverse complement.
AGAAAAGCTGCAACTTTGTTTCCAGCAGCTTTAAAGAACCCTGCAAGCTCCCCGCAAGAAGCGTGAGACTTGCAACACTGCACCCGGCGACCCCGACTCGGCTGGTGGAGATCCGACACCTCAGGAGGGACCCCAGGACTACTCTGATACTGTGAGTACCAAAACCTGTCCCCCCTGAGCCCCCACAGCGCCGCCTGCAGAGGGAATCCCGAGGCTGCCCCTGACCGCGACTCTTTGAACCTAAAGTCCCGACGCCTGGGAGAGACCCTGCACCCGCAGCCCCCAGGACCTGAAGGACCGGACTTTCACTGGAGAAGTGACCCCCAGGAGTCCCTCTCCCTTGCCCAAGTGGAGGTTTCCCCGAGGAACCCCCCCCTTGCCTGCCTGCAGCGCTGAAGAGATCCCGAGATCTCTCATAGACTAACATTGCGAACCCGACGCCTGTTTCGACACTGCACCCGGCCGCCCCCGCGCTGCTGAGGGTGAAATTTCTGTGTGGACTTGTGTCCCCCCCGGTGCCCTACAAAACCCCCCTGGTCTGCCCTCCGAAGACGCGGGTACTTACCTGCAAGCAGACCGGAACCGGGGCACCCCCTCCTCTCCATTCTAGCCTATGTGTTTTTGGGCACCACTTTGAACTCTGCACCTGACCGGCCCTGAGCTGCTGGTGTGGTGACTTTGGGGTTGCTCTGAACCCCCAACGGTGGGCTACCTTGGACCAAGAACTGAACCCTGTAAGTGTCCTACTTACCTGGTAAAACTAACAAAAACTTACCTCCCCTAGGAACTGTGAAAATTGCACTAAGTGTCCACTTTTAAAACAGCTATTTGTCAATAACTTGAAAAGTATACATGCAATTTTGATGATTTGAAGTTCCTAAAGTACTTACCTGCAATACCTTTCGAATGAGATATTACATGTAGAATTTGAACCTGTGGTTCTTAAAATAAACTAAGAAAAGATATTTTTCTATAACAAAACCTATTGGCTGGATTTGTCTCTGAGTGTGTGTACCTCATTTATTGTCTATGTGTATGTACAACAAATGCTTAACACTACTCCTTGGATAAGCCTACTGCTCGACCACACTACCACAAAATAGAGCATTAGTATTATCTATTTTTACCACTATTTTACCTCTAAGGGGAACCCTTGGACTCTGTGCATGCTATTCCTTACTTTGAAATAGCACATACAGAGCCAACTTCCTACACTACCTGCAAGCATATTCAGTGAAGGCGCATCACCAGTGTTGTTGCGCCTTTCCTGGGAAGGCGTACAATGTTGACGCATTCACAGGTTTCTGATTCTTGTAAATCTGGGAATGCGTCAAAACCCACGGGTGCTGCGTGTTAACACCCACTGCAGCACCCATGGAATGCCTTCCTTACATAGTGTAAGGCAACACAGCAACTTGCGCTACTTTGCCTTACACCATATATGCAATCCATAAAAAGCCACGCAAAGTGGCTTTGCATGACCTTGCAAATGTAAATATGGGCCTGGTCTATAGGCTGCCAGTGCGTCACAAAAAGTCATGCACCAGGGGTACATGGGGCTTGTAAATATGCCGTTATTAGGGAACTGAGGACTTCATTTACAAGGAGCTTGCACCACTGTTACGTCACAGCTCCATATCTACAAACTGATGCATCTGGCCCAATGAGCCAGTTTGTGGAGACCTGCGTCACACTATACCTGTGCCAGGTATAATGTATGCAGGGTATGCATTTCCACATTAAAAGCCACGCAGAACTGACACAGTGAAATTTACAACTTTTCACTGCGCCACTCTGTGACTCAACTGCGTCAAAATTCTTAAGCCTGTCCAGACCAGGCTAAAGGATTGACCCAGAGGGCCTCTTTTACAAAAAGCTTGCATCGCTGTTGTGTCATTCTTTTTGACACCGCAGCAGCACCATCAGTGCTCCATACTGCTCCATATCTACAAACTGACGCACTGGGCCCAATGCATCAGTTTGTAAAGGCCTGCATCACATTATACCTGTGCCAGCTATAATGCATAAGGGTAGGTCCATGTTAAAAGCCACACAGAACTGACGCAGTGAAATTTACGTTTCACTGCATTACCATGTGACTTGACTGCGTCAGAATTCTTACACCTGCTCAGTTCAGGCATAAGGATTGACTCTAGGCTTTTAACATAGGACTCTCCTCTGTGTTCTGACGCATTGCTGGAGTTGCATCAGTTTTATATACGCAACTCCAGCAATGAATCACTTTAGCGCCAACTGATGCATCTGTGAAAACTAGTGGAGCGCTGTATTGTAAATACAGTGCATCCATGGAGTTGATAGGGCCTAAACATCTCAAGAACACTGAACCAATGTCATTTATATTCGTTCACATCCGTTTTTTGTATTTTGTTTGGTTTCAAAAAAATTGATTTATGAGTTTATGTAGTGTCAATCACGTCCAACGAGTTTTATGAACAACGTTTCTATATATTTATTAAGTACATACACAAGTGTGACAATACACAATAAGACATTCTGTCAACAAGATTTGTATCGATAAACACAATTGCGTTGAATAAGTGAAACAACGGAAAATGCACTATCCTACAGTGCCCTCTACTGGTGATTGATTGTTAAGAATTTATGAATTTCAGCATAGATCTTTGACGGCTAAACAGTCAGAACAAAATATACCAACAACAAATCAGAAAATTTTAAGTCGAAAACGTAGGGCTGAGAAATAATTTTTCCAAGGGATAAGCTCTGTGTTTTCAAGCCACTTTAGAGCTCGCTTTGCAGCAAAACTTACACCCTAAAAAACTTTCAATCCTTTCAACATTTCACTCCTCAAAGTCGGCTTGGTAAAATACTAAATTAAGACAATACTGAGCAAATGTTCAAACGGAAAAATACCACTATTTTGTGTTATGACTAAATAAACGTACATTGACAAAGCCAGAGTGGCGCGTGGAGACCTATATGCTCTGCCAAGGTTGTTTTAGTTCCATACGCTGATGTGCGTGAAAACGCAAATGCAGATATCTATCTTCATCTTACTCAACAGTGATGCAAAGCTATTCATATATATCCACTCTTTGAGTTCATATGTGTGCGTACAGACGACGGACATTTTGAAAGGATTTTTCTTTTGCTTTAAGAAAAAAACATACCAAATGGCCCCCATGCATACAGAAACATGACAGCCATCTTGGAATACTGTATCTAAAATCAATAAGAAAACGTATTCCAAGATGGACACCGTGCTTGTGTGCATGCACATGCGCAGATGACCATCTTGGGGAGAGATTTAAGAGCCCCTAGCCCCTCTTTGGGCCACATTAGCGTAATTTTTTGTACGCTAATGTGGCCCAAACTGGCCAAAATCACAGTGCCAAATTTACAAAGTGGCTCAATGCATGGATTGCGCCACTTTGTAACTCTTTGCGCTACATTATTCCTGCGCCAGCAAAATATATGCAAAGGGGGTGTTCCCCCATTTGGAGTGGCTGAAAAAAAGCGCAAAGAAATCTTAGAGATTTCTTTGCGTTCATTTTTCCTGTACTTTTAATGCCTGCTCAGAGCAGGCGTTAAAAGGAAGCACACAATTGTTTACAATAGATCTCAGTTTGCTTTTCAGAATTAGTGTCAACATTTTTTACTCTAATCCTGCAAAGCTCCAAACTAGCGTCAACATTTTTGACACTAGTTCCCCTAACTACTGCCATGGTGCGCCGTTTCCTAGGTACAGCGCACATAAGGTGGCATTAGGAGGCTCGCTAAGGGGTGCAAGAAAAGTGGTGCTGCACTGGGTACAGTAACACTGGCCCTTGGAATGCTGTGAAAACCCACAGATACAATGGCAGAAAGGAGGGGGTAGAAGCAGGTAATGGGAGAGGCTGAACTTTTAAACAAAGGCTGCAGAGGTGGGGAAGCAGGGGGTAGAAAGGATAAGGAAACACAGACAGCAGGAGAGGAATTAGGCCCTCATTGTGACATTGGCGGTAAATCCCGCTTACCGCCACGCTGATGGCCGCAAACTTACCGCCGCGGTGGAGGATATCCTTTCACCATATTATGACACACACACACACCAATCCGACAGAATAGTGCCACATATACAAATCTGCCAGCCCAAAGGTCAGTGAAAAATTGACGGTCCCAAAACCCATACCGTTACGCCAACAAAACAACCCCCACCACATTATGACCCACGAATCACCACTACGAACATTCAACTGCAATAAACCATTAGCCGTTCATACTGCCGCGCTCAGAATGGACACCCATATCCAAAATAACACTTCATTGACCAATACCAAAAACACACAACTGACACCCATACAGACACCACACCCACACACCCACACCACTATAAAACACCCCCCCATATTACCCACAACCCTTTACAAACAACAATTGCTGCCAAGAGAATGAGAAGAAGAGCACAGAGACAAATAGACACACACACCACTTACACCCAGAAACCCCTCACGCACTCCACATCACACACCCCACCACATTACCCAACACACTCTCACCAACACACATCACACAACACCCATGGCACCACAAAGGCACCTCTGTTTCACTGAGGAGGAGTTAAAGGTCATGTTGGAGGAAATTGTCACGGAAGAGCCAATGCTATTTGGAGCACAGGTGCAGCAAATATCCATTGCCAGGAAGATGGAGCTATGGCGGAGAATCGTGGACAGGGTCAACGCCGTGGGACAGCACCCAAGAATAAGGGACAACATCAGGAAGAGGTGGAACGACCTACGGGGGAAAGGCACATTCCATAGCAGCAAGACACCGTCTCGCCATACAGAGGACTTGTGGTGGACCCCCACCTCCTCCCCCACAGCTCACAGCATGTGAGGAGCAGGTACTGGCACACTGGTGAGTCAATATTTACTACCTATCACCTCACAATACCTGCATGCCATCTCACACCCCCATCACTCTACTCCATCCCACATACTGCACCCTCACATCCGACTAACCCCAACGCCAAAACATGCATGCCATACCAATGCATGGACACCCCTCCCTGCCCTGCATGGACAACCATCACTAAAGCAGGCATAGCATAGGGGAACTAACATACCCACAATACACCATACGTACCAAAAGCTGGCAGGGTAACACCAACCATAAAGAGGAAGCTAGGGAAGTATGAATGTCAGACACTTAAAGCATAATACATCACTTACATCCCCACAGATACCCCAGCCAATGTCAGTGGAGAGGAGGTGCCACCACTATCCAGTCCCCCAACAGAAGTGATGACAGTAACTCTGGACTTCAGGATCTGGAGGACCTACCTGACCCATCAGGAACCACTGGACAGTCGGTCACCCAAGGCCACTCACAGACCACCACAGAGCCTCCCCCATCATGATGCAACACCACAGCACCCTCCCAGCGTACCACACCTCTGGCCCCAGGACACGTCAATCAGCAGTGTGCCCACCTGTACAGGGACCCCAGTCCACACCTCGCCCCCAAGACAATCAGGGGCCTTGGGTAAGTGGGCACACCATTCAGGGGACAGAGGCACAGCCCACCAGGGAAACTGGAAGGACTGCTGTGTGCCAGGTGGAGGACGGGACCAGGGAACCTCCTGTCTCTGTCTGAGATCCTAGGAGCCTATCAACATTCCCAGGATATGATGGGCCAGATCCTTGACAACGTGCAGGAGAACAGCAGCTGCAAGAGGGCAGGCCGTTAACAACACTCTGATCTCCATATCAGGGGTGCTGGCAGACATGGCCAACATCATGAGGAAGGCAACAGCACACCAGCGGGCACCCAACACTAGCCAGTCCATCGACCAGCCCTCCACTTCCACTGCCACTTGTGGGCAGGAGGCCCCGCCACAGAACCCAGAGACCACCAGCACCCCTCCCCCTGCAGAAGGTGAACCACCCCACAAACGTTACCTGTGACCCAGACAGAAGCCAGAGACACTTGCCAAGACCACCATCAGGAAATGAGACTCTCCTGATTGTCCCCCTTGTGTCCCACACTGTCACCTTGTCCACTTTGAACTGCCCTATCTCCCCTCCCTATGTCCCCCTTGGACACTGTACCTGTGCTACAAACAGACTGGAACAATACCCTGGACTTTCCTCCATCATCACCCCATTCCATTGCACTTTACCCTCAATTTCTTAGCACTACAATAAACACCCTTTGACAAACTTCGACTACTAGTATTTCATGTTTTGCTAATTTTTATTGATTGAAACAGCTACATCCACTGCAAATGGACCTGTTGCTGGCTGTTGTGATCTCATCAGGACTTTGTTGTCAGATCACCAACATCTGTAAAATGACAATCCATAGGTGACTGTAAATACAGGAGACAAGTGGGCAATGCCAGCATGCCAATGCCACACAGAATACAACAATAGTCATAGAAATGTGAAATTTCACTGTCTCACCTGTGTGTCATTGGAAGTACTGACGGATCACTAATGTTCTGTTGTCCACATCCTCATTCTCTGCCTCCTCATCCTCACTGTCCACAGGGTCCACTGCTGCCGCAGGGGCAAATCCAGTTTCCTCCTCCTGCAGAAAAGGCACATGGCATCTGAGGGCCAGGTTGTGCAACATGCAGCATGCCACTACTATCTGGCAGACCTTCTCGGGTGAGTAGCACAGGGATCCAACTGTCAGATGGAGGCACCTGAACCTGGCCTTTAGGAGGCCGAAGGTTCTCTCAATTATCCTACTGGTTCGCCCGTGTGCCTCATTAGAATGTTCTTCAGCCCTTGCCCTAGCATTCCTCACAGGGGTCAGCAGCCACAATAGGTTTGGGTAACCAGAGTCACCTGCAAATATTGAGGGACAACATTTAGCCACACACATATCCTATTTGGCCAACAGCATAGGCATACAACAACATACACTGGGTGGGGACCAAGGCTCGCCTATAAGCCACACCCTGTGCCTCTGTAGTTGGGCCATCACATTTGGGATGCTGCTATTCTTCAGGACAAAAGCATCATGGACCGACCCAGGATACTTAGCATTGATGTAGGTGATGTACTGGTCCACCAGGCACACCATCTGGACATTCATAGAGTGGAAATCCTTAAGATTCCTGTACACCTGTTCATTTTGCCGGGGAGGGGGGTCAAACGCAATATGTGTACTGTCAATCACCCCAATTATATTGGGGATATGTCCCATTGCATAAAACCCAGCCTTCACAGTGGCCAAATCTTCCACCTGGGGGAAGGCAATGTAGCTGCACATGTGTTTTATCAGGGCAGACAAGACTCTTGCCAGCACTATTGAGAATATTGGCTGTGACATTCCTGCTGTCACTTGGAAAGAAACTGTTGCCAGGAAATGGAGCACTGATAAAACTTGCACAAGAGGGGGGATTCCAGTGGGATGATGGATAGCAGATATCAGGTCAGGCTCCAACTGGGCACACAGCTCTGTGATTGTGGCCCTGTCCAGTCTATATTTGAGTAGCATGTGCCTGTCCTCCAGTGTAGCTAAGTCCACCAGAGGTTTGTACACAGGGGTATGTCTCCATCTCCTACTCATCCGCAGTGGCAAGTATCTGAGGGACACAAGAGTGAGTAGGCTGTCACAATTTGAATAACTATATCACAACAGCAGTCCACATCATGCAATCATGTTTTGGGACAGTGTAATTTAAAAGTGTTTGCTTTTTATCCTGTGACACAGCAATTATCGATAGGCCTGTTCCCCCCCCTGAAATGACGACCGCCTGTCCTGTTTGGAGGGGCAGGTGGGAGTGAGTTAAATCCACTGATGTTGTGCGCCATGGCGGTAGGCGGTCGTGAACCGCCGGGCAATTCTTCATTGGATAATACTGGGCCCTATGGGGAACAGTGGCCAATGAGGCTGTAAGCCGGTGGTGATGACCTCCATTTTATTTCTCATTCCCCACTTGTTTCCTGACCTTCCACAGGAGAAGACCTACACTGCATGTGCTGCTGTGACCTGTGTCTGAAACCTACCATGGCCCGTGTGACTGGGGAAAGGGCCCCAGCCTTCACTTCTGAGGAGTTGGAGTGACTAGTGGATGGAGTCCTACCCCAGTACGGACTGCTGTATGGGCCTCCAGACCAACAGGTGAGTACACTGTGGGCACGATGCATGGGGCATAAATGCATGGATGTGTGTGTGAAGGCATTGTGTAAGGGTGGGTGGGGGTATTTTCTCTTGGCAGTGTACATGTTTTGAGCTGGCCTATGTGTTTTGCAATGTTGATGAGATCGGGTATGGTGGGCCATGTGTGTGACAAGCTGGACTGTTTGTTTAATGGAGTTCTCCTGTATGTATTACCTTGCAGCTCAGTGCCCATCAAAAGAAGGGCCTATGGCATGCCATCGCCAAGGACGTGCGGACAATGGGGGTCTATGGAAGGCGGAGCACCCCCTGTCGGAAACAGTGGGAGGACCTGAGACCTGGGCATGGAAGACCGTGGAGGCCCAGCTGGGGATGGCCTCCCAACGAGGAAGGGGTGCCCATCGGACCCTGACCCCCCTGATGGTCCGCATACTGGTGGTGGCCTACCCAGAGCTGGATGGGTGCTTGAGAGCATCACAGCAGCCACAAGGCAGTGAGTACAGTGGTATAGTTACAACTTATGGCTGGTGGGGTGGTATCCGGGTGGTGGTTGTGTGTTAGTGGGTGCCCCTAAAGCCAGGCCAGACATAGCAGCGTAGGTCCTCTGAAGGTAAGGTTTGCATGGCAAATACAGGTAACCTAGCTTGTTAGTAGTCACTTCTAGACAGGGCTGCGTTGGTCCCAGGTGTGCTGCAGTTAGCGGTGTGTGCTCCTCCTCATGGCTTGGTGGCTAGCCATATCACTGGTAGTGCAATACATAATGCGTAGGCCTGTTCCCTGTGTGTGAAGGTGCTATGTACACCAACGGTGGTGTTGGTGCAGTCATTGACCCAGTGTATCCTTTGTCTCTCTCCCCCCCTTTCTTGTTTTGTCATCCTGTCCTTATGTGCATTAGCATCATCTGGCAGAGGAGCAGAGGCACCGGTGACAGAGGGAGCTGCATCCCACAGGACCCTGAAGGCAGAGTCAACCGACACTGAGGGTACCAGTGGAATGGAGGGCGACGGGAGCACCACGGTGGGGACTGGAGGGGACAGCACAGACTCAGATACCTCCTCCGATGGGAGCTCCCTGGTGGTGGTGGACACCTCTGTGACCACCCCATCTGCAGGTATACCCACCACCCCCATACGAGCACCGCCCTGCCAGTAGCTCCTCAGCGAGTTGCCCATGCCCGCCTACCCCAGAATCTGGGCATCTCCTTCGCCCCAGGCACCTCAGGCCCTGCCCCAATGATCCCTGCTGCCCTGAGTTAGGAGGCCAGTAACCTCCTATGATCTATCTATGTAGGGCAGTCAACCATTTTGAATGCCACCCAGGGGATGGCATCCCAGATGCAGCAATGCAATGCATTCCTGGAGGACATTCATGGTGGTTTGGCGGACCAACAGAGATCGATTCAGTCTCTGGCCTCCTCTCTGATGGCAGCCATTGTCCCTGTTTCAACTGTCCCCCCTCCAACTCCCACTTCCCAGTCCCATTATCCTCAATCCCAACCCATCCCAAGCACACAAACAGACGAGCATGCACACAAGGCAACACCCAAGAGTGGCACAGGCAAACACAAGCACCACACTTCATCCCATAGGCACTCAAACAAACAACATAACGATGCAGACATGACAACATCCACAGCCTCCACTCTCTCCCCTTCTCCTCCTCCTCCACCTCCTCCCAGTTACATCCACACTCACACCTGCATGCACTACATCAACATCCACTACCAGCATCACATACCAAGCAGAACACACACCTCACTGGCAGACACCTCCACAACATTCATGAATGCGTCCCTTGTCCTCTCCCACTGTTTCTGTCCCCCCCTCCTACAGGACACAAACGCAAGAACTCAGACACCCAACAACCATCCACCTCACATCAGCATACAGCCCATTCACCTGCACCCAAATCCAGCGGACATACACCTCCAACAACCACTCCCTCATCCTCCACTTCCATTACTCCTCCCTCCTCCTGCACCAACATCCCTAAAAGGCTTTTCCTTGCCCAACTTGACCTCTTCCCTACCCCTCCCCTCCCCTTCACCTATGGGCAGGGTACCAAGGGCACAGCCCAGCACCTCAGCCAAACAGTCCACAGGGACAGTGGTAGCACCATCTACTTGTGGTGGTAAGGATACCTGACCTACAACACTGAAGGGGAAGGAGCCAGCACCATCAGGGATGAAAGGGAAGAGTCCTGCACCAACAGTGGGGAAGGGGCCTGCACCAGCTCTGAGGAAGGGAAAGGAACCTGCACCAGCTGTAAGGTAGGGGAAAGAGCCTGCACCAGCTGTGAGGAAGGGGAAGGAGCCTGCACCACCAGGCAGAAAGGAGAAGAGCCCATCCACCCCTGCCAGGAAGGGAAAGGGATCCCCGAACCATGCACAGGAGGAGAAGAGGCACTCTACGCCAGCAGAAGCTGTCAGGCTAACATCGCCACCCCCTGTCACTGGGCCCCCACCGCCAGCTGTGGATGTGTAGCCATCAGTGAGTGCAGGGGCTGCCCAGGAGCATCCCCCAACCACCACCACCATGCAGCCATCACCGCTGGTGGCCGCCATGTAGTCCACCCTCCAGGGGCTACTGTGCAGGCTGCCCCCTCCAGAGGCAGTGGGCAAGTCACCCACTTGAGAGACTGTGGCCTTGCACTCCCCAGGACAAAGCAATGGGCATGTTGCCCCCTCCAGAACAAATGGGGAAGACTCCCACTCGAGAGACTGTGGCTTTGCACTCCCCTGGATAAAGCAATAGGCATGTTGCCCCCTCCAGAACCAGTGGGGAAGACATCCACTCCAGAGACTGTGGCCTTGCACTCCCCAGGACAAAGCAATGGGCATGTTGCCCTCTCCAGAACCAGTGGGGAAGACACCCAGTCCAGAGACTGTGACCTTGCACTCTCCAGGACAAAGCAATGGGCATGTTGCCCCCTCCAGAGCCAATGGACTTGTTCCTGCATCCTGCTGAGGTGCCCCCCTCCCTCTGATTTGCCTGCCTATTTGCAAACTGATGCCCCTGCAGTGTTCTATCCGCGTGTACGCAGGATTTGAGTTGGGCCTTAGACTGTGCCCTGTGGCCATGTGGGCCCTTTGAACTTTGCGCTGGGCCGTGCCCCTTTTTTGTACATGCGTGTGTAATCGAAATATTAATTTTTTTGTTGATCTGATTACAATCACTTTAGTCAATTCCTGTTCTCCTTGCCTTACTATGCCAATTTTCGGCCACAAATTGTTTTTCTTGTGCAGCTGGTTGTGTGTATGATGTGTGTGTGTGTGTCGGGTGTGTGTCACTGTCGTTTTTCTCCCTCCCTCCCTTGTGTGCTAGGTGGCTGTACTCACCGTCATCGTTGGGGTTGATTTTCCAGGTGGAGCATAACGTAGAAGATCATCGGGAACACTTGCAGTTCGGGTTCCATGGCGGCGTGGTTCTTCCCTGTGTTTCCAATGGTGAGTCCTTACACTTTTGAGCTCTGTTTCCGCCAGGCTTTTGTTGCCATTGGTACCACCCTGGAAAAGGTGGCGGTTTCCTGTGTCAAAATATGGTGGGCGGTATTTTGTCTTCCGCCTGGCTGTTGGCGGCTACCGCCGTGGTGGCTGTTGTTTCTGCCATGGCAGATGGTGTGGTACCGTGGCTATCTATTGCGGGTATCACCGCCATGGTCATACCGTATTACCGCCACTTTATCACCCACCGCCAGGGTCGTAATGAGGGCTTTAGTTCCTTTTGCAGTATAATGCATGATTCGGGAATTAGATGGAAAAAGCCATGCATTCCACATTTCAGGAAAGTCAAAGATTTTAAAAAACATATTTGGAAGATTGTGTTTTCCGCACTGACTTCTGCTAAAGCAGAAGCAATTTCAGGTGAGAGACAGCTAAAATGAAGCCAATTTTGGCTTCAAAAATTGCAAGGGGCGGCTCCTCCGTTAGGGAGGAGGAGCATCACCCCCATCAGCAACGGCAGCTGCAAAACCTTCACAAGAAAATAATAATAAACTGTGTTTATTATAGTTTTCTTGTAAAGGGGCAGGGCCACGGCGGTGACGAGCAGTGCCCCTCAGAGCGCATGTGTGTTTGGCCGGCCGTCTCAGGCCGGCCAAATACACATGTGAAGTGTGCTCTCTCCATCCCAGCACTGTGTTGCCGGGCTGGAGAGAGCACGCACAGACTCCCAGATTGGCTGGGTGCTCCCAGCCAATCCTGCCGCTGCTCTGATCAGCGTCAGGACTGGCCACAGGGCAGGTGGGAGCCTGTATCTGCAGCCTTTGATGAAAGAGCAAAGCGGCGGCGATTGAAGGTAAGTGGGTTTTTAAACAAAATTAAATAAATATTTATATCCCCCTCTGCGGGCTGCTCCACCTCTTCCATGCCCTGCGAGACACGACTGAAAAATTGTGAGTCCCCCTTCTGAATCAGATCTATTCATGTGTATGTACAACTTATGCACTTAAAACATAGTCATACCAGAATGCTCATTTGATGAGAAAAACACAAGACTAGGAATGAAAGGCTTTGAATGAAAAGCAGGGAACTGACCATAGACATGAAAGCCATTGAACCATGGCCAAGGAGAAGGCCAAAAGCCCACTTTGAAACTATTGCTCTCTCTATCACTGATGTGTTCTCCCCAGCACAGTTGAAACTGTCTGAGCACACTGTCCTTTTTACACCCAATGATGGCATGCAGACTTGAAGAACTCTGTGCTCATTTTCTTAACAATGTTCTCAGGCAGTGCACCAGTTGTATCCAACAAGAAAGTAGCACATGGTTAGCTCTCACTCAGAGGGCATCTTTTTGGAAGGCGTAATGGGTGGGTCTCAACAACCCAGAAAGCACAACTCACATGGAGGTTCAATCGCACAATGCTCGTGCATATGGGGGTGGTGGTCTTCACCAGTTCTCAACACTCACTCAGGCCAGTCGGACTGCACGAAAAGAACTCTAAGAAATACAGCAATTTAAGTACCTTTCCCCCTCATTTGTTTGGAAACATGTGCTGTCACCCCCTATCCACACTCCTCCTGAGCCTACTCAGTCCCCATCTCTTCCTACAAAGTAGGGTTGAATGCCACAATGTATTTTTTGCCAATCTGCCCAGTTATGATTTTGTCCCTTCATTATTTTCCTTAGATTGTCAACACATTAATTTGTTTCTTCCTTTAATCTTCCTCATTTCCTTTATTAAAATGTAGCCTATCCAAGTACGATGTCCCAATTACATAATCTTCTCCTAACTTTAGACGCACTTGAAGTGCTTCACATAACTTTGCACTACACAACACCACATACATACATGCCAGTCATCTGTGATCGGATTGTTCTTGATTCTGTTGTTACAACACTTCACCATTTCATTCACTCACCGCTTTAAGCAACAAAGTTTATGATCATCCCGTTCATCGTTCCAATTCCCTATCTCCATACACATGCAGTGAAATCGAACATATCTCAGAAAGAAAATGAGAAAAGGAACAGGATTGAGTAGATATGGACTTATTTCCTGAATGCAATATGAGCATGTTGGTATTGGCCCTTTTTGCAGGGTTATCCCTAAACTTTTTCTTTTCTTCCTCCTATTTTTTCTGACCTTTTTTTGTTGGCTTTAGGACACTGGGCACTTTACCACTGTTAACCAGAGCTAAAGTGCATATGCTCTGTGTCTAAAATGTATTGGAGATTGGTTTCTCCATGACTGGCATATTTGATTTACTAGTAAGTCCCTAGTTTAGTGGACCAGCACTGATTGTGCCACCCAAATGAGTAGCCCTGCAAATATATCTCAGACCTGTTATTGCAGTGCTTGTGTGTACAATTTTAAACTGACATTTCGACTAGGCAAGCGCACCCACTTGCCAGGCCCAAATCTTTCCTTTTACTGCATGTAAGTCATGCCTCAAGTAGGCCCAAGCCAGCTCCATGTGCAGGGTGCAGTGTATTTAAAAGGCAGGGCATGCACTGATGTGTTCTACATGTCCTGAACTACTGCTACATTTGTTTTTCACTGTTGCTAGGACTTTCTCTCCCATAGTAACACAGGATTTACCTCAAAATATATTTTAAGTTTAATTTCCCATTGGGAGCAGATAGGAATGTGGAGTTTGGGGTCTCTGAACTCACAATTTAAAAATACATTATGTGGTGAAGTTGGTTTTTGAATTGTAAGTTTGAAAATGCCACTTATAGAAAGTGGGCATTTTCTTGCTTAACGATTCTGTGCCTCTGCCTGTCTGTGGAATACACTTCTTGGTCAGGATGACAGTTGGACTGTTTGTGAATTCACTGTAGACAGACACAGAAAGGGAGCTGAGGTGTACCCTGCATTTCCTAGTGGCTCTTCCTGAGCTAGGGTGGTGTGAGGAGCTGACACTTGCACCTGAATAGGGCTGTGCTTGTCCTTACACAAAGCAGTCTCCAAACCCCTGAGGTGTGTCTGGGGCCAGGGCAGAGAAAGGCAGGGTCTTGTGCACTACAAAGACTTCTCTTTGAAGTTTGCCTACTTCAAAGACAGAATTGGATATAAGTACTAGACCTTCGACACCACAGAGTTAAAATCCCTCTGGACTGAGGACATTCTGTCAGGAAGAAGAGCTCAATGCTGTATGGGGGACTGCCACTTTGCCTGTTACTTTTCTGTGCTGTCCTGCTGCTTGCTGCTTCTGTTCCGGGTGTGAAAGGACTGGTCTTTGCTTTTTACATCTTGCACCCAAAGGTTCTCCAAGGCCTTGGACTCAGCTTGCCTCCTGTTAACAAGTCTCAGGGACATCAAAGACTTTATCTGGCAGCACCTAGGCTCTCTTGCTGAGAGTCCTGACTTGCCAAGTGGTAACAAATCCAGTTCCTGGGCCCTTGGAAGTGAGTTCTGGTGCAACCATAAAGAAAACAAGCACATCGACTCCAGAGAGGCTTCCGAAATGGTGCCGCTGTCTGAATCCACGCTGCTGCCTGCACTGGGGCTGTTCTCCCCGACTGAGTGCAATGAACATGACCTACACACAGGCCCGACGGTGCTGCAGCACCTCAGAAGTCCCACCACAGCATGAGTCCAGAGTGCCGTATCATTGACGTCCATGACACTTGACTCTGCCGCAGTACCTGTGGCGTGATTGCAACACCTCAAAGTCGACACCCTGCATCTTGACCTGCTGGATTCATCAACCCCTTTGGGTCATACGGAAGAGATGCCTCGCCACCAATGCCGCTTCACCTCCCTTGCAACCATAAGGAACTGACGCTTCACCTCTCCTGTCTAGCAGTTAGGAACCAACACCTCACCTCCCTGACAGCAGGAAGGAATCTATGCTGTACTGGCTCCAGCAATATCTCACCTACCAACTCCTCGCAACATCTGTGTTTCCTCATTGTATTTCAAAGTACTGTACCCAGTAGTCAGTGACTCCGTTACCGGCCCTCACTCCCTCGCGAGTGGCAGTGGGCTGTTGGAAGCTACTCCGTCAACATGCCATGATAGCCCCGGTTGAAGCTATTGTGTTTGAAGGCACTATACTAAGATTTCATCTTTAAAAAATGTGTATTTTGCCTATGTTGTATTTTTCTTGTTTTGGTCTTCTTTTAATTGGATAAATAGTGGCTATTTTTCTAAACTGGCGTGGAGTACTTTTGTGGTGCATTCACTGTGTTACTGTTTGTGTGTACAAATACTTTACAAATTGCCTCTGAGATAAGCCTAACTGCGTAAGCCAAGATACCAAGAGGTTGAGCAGGGTTCATCTTAGCTGTGTGACTCCCTTATCCTGACTAGAGTGAGGGCCTCTAATTGGACAGGGTGCAGACCACTGCAGCTGAAGACCCCATTTCTAACATAGCAGCTTTGAAATCCTCTGCAAAGAAAATTATTTGCCACATCAAATGCCTTACATAGAGTGTAAAACTGGCCAGAAGAAAGTCTGGACAGTTAACACTCTGCCGTGGATGTAACTCCTGCTGTGGTAATGTTCATTACACAGTCAAACAAGAAAATAAATAATTCCAAAATAACCTATCAGCAGGATGGGTGACATTCATAGCAAATATCAACACAGACAAAATTCTCAGGTTTATTTTTCACCTTTGGATTGTAATTAAGGTTAATCTGTGGCTAAAAAGAAAAATAAGCCCTAAGGTGCAACACAGATGCCTTTATGACTATTGTGAGGGGTTACAACACAAAAATATGATGGTCAGAATACTAAACATTGTCAAACATTCACTCCCCAGTCACAGACCTGAGTTTAATCTATTGTTTATTTGCTCACTATGCCCCCCACTTTAGACCCAGCCATATGTAAATCAGTTTTGACAATTGCTCCCCATGGGAGTAGTCTAGCCTGAATAGCCACGTCAGCTCCTCTTTGGACCAGAAGCAAGCATCCTGGGCCTTGTTTAAGGGTATCACCCCTTATCAACCAGGCTAGCTTGAATCCAGTGGGCATGGGATCCACGTCTGGGCATACCCTTCCCCTTTAGGGCACCAAAAAGATGATGGACGAAATGCTGAACATTGTCAAACATTCATCCTTAGTCACAGATCTGGGTTTAATCCATCATATCTTTGCTCACCACACTACCCGGGTTTTCACCCAGCCATATGCAAAGCAGTTTTGACCCTGCTTCCCATGGAAACAGACCAGCTCGAACTGCCAGGCCAGATCCTCCCTGGACTGGAAAAAAAATTTCCTGGGACCGGTTTCGGGGTATCACCCGTCGCCAGCCAGGCTAACTTGAATTCAGTGGCACAATGATCATGAGACCCACATCTGGGCATACAGGTCCAACTTAGGGCAACAAAAACAACACAAAAAGATGATGGATGGAATGCTGAACATTGTCAAACATTCACACCTAGTCACTCTTCTGGGTTTGAACAATATTTTTTTCTCTCACCATGCCATCCCACTTTGGGCCCAGCCATATGCAAATCAGTCTTGACTCTGCTTCCCATGGGGTCGGACAATGAATTTGCCATCAAACCCCTGACAATATTCATGAAGTGAACATTTGGTCCATGTGTGGTGCCTGCCTGCAGAGCCATCCCAGCACTACTACATGTAAGCACCTCACACAAGGTCCCTGTTGGGGATCTTGGTTTCTTGCTCTGTCATGGACTGGTCACTCATGACATTCATGCATTGTCATACCTGGCAGTATAATTAAAGAACTACAGTTAGCATTAAGTTAATTACGTTTTTCTGCCTCTGAGAGTGCTTCACACTGCACATTTGCCACTAATTCTATGTTTTCATCATTGCATAAATGATTCTGATAACCCCAACATTTTCATTTGCTTACAGCAGACTAAAAAAATAAGAAAAATGTACACACACCTACTTATTAACCAGAGCCGGACGGGACTTTTCTTCCATCAAACATTTCCCTGGTGGGTTGGAGACAATGAAGGGCAGTTTCAAAGCCTTTTGTCTCTGTCTCATTTCCCAGCTTTCCAAGGTTTATTGCAGGAGATAGGGGTTTAGGGTCATAAACTGTCTGACCAGTCTTGGGTAAATTTCTGGGACTTCTCCAGTAAGGCACTAAATGGTCTTGTGAAGGGCTGCCAAGTGAGTAGGTATGTGGGGCTGTATAATCTAATTTCACATGCTCAGTAACTGTTTCACAGAGTTGTACCAACACCTGATTGACTGCAAGCCCCTTTTTCCAACCCATTGATTTATTTGATTACTTACAATTGGGGCACAAGCAATGGAACCTGGCCTTTATCAATAGGCCATCTTCACATCATCTCCACCAAAGCACTTCCATTGATTGAGAATTCTGTTACAGCATTCAGGCAAGTCTCAGGGTATAAACATTGATAAGATAGAGATCATAGCTAATATTGATTCTGATGATGGTGATTCCCAGTTTGTGACTTCATCTAGGTTTTTGGGTGTTCACATCTCTTTTGATGAGGGAACCATTATATCTCTAAACTATGAAGCATGATCTACAGAGTCCCTTTCTCTGTTCAGAAAATGGGATATATTGAATCTAGATCAAATCGACAAATGTAACTACTAAGATGGTTATTTATACCATGCTACTTTTACTTATTTAGGTCTGTCCCTTTGTGTCTTTACAAGTAAAGAGTCAAAAGTAGTTGGTAAAAATGTAAATGGCAATACAAAACACCTTGTTGTGTTTTATATTGCCTGGTTTTGAGGGTGGGTTTGTATTGATATCTCTGTGGAATCCCTGTATACTTGTATTTATGTTTAGGCTCTCTGCAGTGCTTGGGAAAAGCACATGGGAGCTCGCTGGCTTATTTTCAGAGTATCAGACTTTTTCGCAATCGATTATGCTGAGTAAAGGTTTGATTGATACGGCTTATTTTAAACATACATGATTCAAGACTCTATGGGTTTAAAATAAGGTTTGGCAGGATATTTGATCTACCTGTAATGTGCCACAGCTCCAACAATTTACCTCACTTAAAAATAACCATAGCCTCCCTCACTCTTTTCACAATACCTATAGAAAGATGGCTATCGAGCAAAACTGTGGTCCATTGGTCAATTTTTCAAAGATGGAGTCCTCCTATCCTTTCAGGATATCAGTAGGGAGTATCGACTTCACAAAATTGGATTTTTTTGCTACTTAAAATTGAGGGAATCTTTATTGCCCTCTAAAAATAAGTATAAATAGAAATGAATTCTTATAGAATTTTGTAAAAAATTTCAAGACGCAGCTATATCCATACTTTTGATTAATTCTTGGGACACCAGAGGAATATGACCAATAATCTTGATGTTCTGTCCGCTAAGTAGTCACTTAGTTTACGTTGTAATGTCTGTATTGCAGAGATATGAGGTATTAAATAATGTATCAAGGCTTAAAGCACCCTCCTTTAAAATCCTGTATGATTTATATAGTGGCCCTCTGTAAATTGCATAAATGGTCTATAAGAGAAACATCAGATGACACAGTACATATCTTTGGAACCTGTGATGTTGTTTTTGCGTAATCGACTTCTAAAGACCAATGTTAGATTTGACCCTAAAATTATTTTACGTGGTTACATTTCTAGTGTTCCTCCTGATGTCCTTGGAATAGTTTTTTTTTTTACTATTACTTCAGCATTACTGGTGATTGCTGGTACAGGGCTAAAAAGGGAGGCTTCAGATCCTGTATCCTAGTGGAAGGAGTTTGTATTTCTTTGTGGGCTGGCGCTGGTGGTAATACAGTATGATCCTAGTTGCGGTAAGCTAAGAAAAATGTGGGAACTGGTCAGGCTAGGCCTTTCAGATCTCATGCCTGTTGCAATTTGGATATATGAATCAATCTGGACAGTTAGGGGTATATTTGCAAGAATGTGTCGCATTTGCTCTGATATGCCACTGTTCTTGCATCACCCTGTGCCACCTAATGTCACCATGGTAGCACTGTATTTACTGTATTTACTGTACAGTGCACCATGGCGCACATGAGCACAATAGCATCATAATTTATGAGCCTATTGTGGCTCTTTGATGGATTAGCCCGATAAATTATGGCACTAGTCCAGCAAAGCACAGACAGGTCAGTAAGCCTTTATGGGAGCTTCACTTTAAACGCCTGCACTGGACAGGCATTAAAAATGACAGAAAAAATGGTGAAGTTAAATCTTATAAATTTGTGGGAATGCCCCTCTTACATACATTATACCTGCCTCTGGTATAATGTGCGCAGGGGGTTACAAAGTGGCATAATGCATGCATTTCACCAGTTTACAAATATGGTGCATGGTGGGGACCTCCTTAACTCCTCCTTACCGTAAATAAATGGCACTAGGGTGGCATTTACAAGGGCTTGTAAATATGCCCCTGAGTGTTTTAACCATATTTTCAAAATATTTTTTACTTTCCTGAAAAATGATCTGTACTAATCGACTTTACTTGTGCATGCTTGATGGTATAACAATGTACTTTATTCGTCCAGATGTTCGTTGGATATGTATTTGAACTTTTATTGTGTGAGCTAATTGATCTCCATCTTCTCGATAAAAAAGGAGTCATACACTAGTGGGAGTCCAAAGGGGTAGGTAGTTTTAAGGAGCATAGGGTAGAGCATGACCTGCTGTACCTTAACTGGGAGGTGGATTCCAAGGGTAAACTTGTGATAGTCGAGGGTGGGAGTCACCACATCCATCAGGTAACAGTTCATGGGATAATTTTCATTGCCCTCATGGATAACTTTGCCAGTCATACCATGGTGTTGGAAAGGCCGAACAGATGTGTAGGGCATCTCAGGCCCATGGGTGGAACTTCTTTCACCCTATGGCTCTGGTGTCCATTTAACTGATTTGGGAGATGTCCCAGAGTTAGTCCCTAGATGCCCCTAGACTTCATTCTCGGTAGTGATTTATTAGCTAAGCTGGGAGGTATGACTGCCATGAAAACTCAGGTTTTTGGGTGTATTACTCTCACAGGGAGAGTATGGAGGCTCAGATGATGGGTCAGGAGGTGGAAACAGTCAATAGTGAAAGAACCAGTGGCTCAGGGGTTACCAGCTTTGAGAACAGACCACTCCAACACTGAACCTAGTGAGGCCACATCTGGCCTGCGAATGCTCCCTTGGCTGTCACCAAGGCAAAGGGCTGGTGACTTGCACCAGGTAAAACTCTGCATTGTAGCAATATAGTATGTCACCCTTGAGGGAGGTGTGGTTCCTCCCTCGAAGTCCTGGCTTACCAGACATCTTCCCAACTTCAGAGTACAGATCCTTGGCTAAGTGGCCAGTCTCAGGCTCCCACACCTGTAATGGTGGGAGGGAGGATGGAAGGAGGGTGCCTAACTATGAGGTCTGTTTTTCCCCAGTCTAAGAAACCTAAGAGGTCTTAGAAAGGAGCATGTACAGAGTTCCTTGCCAGCCCCAAATCTAGACGTGCCGTGAACCCAAGGCCCCTGCTTGGAGCATCCATCTGGCTGTAGATGGCCTGAGGTCTGGCTCTTGACACAGTCAGCTGTCATTGACCTCTGTTGGTTGTCCTTATGGGAATAATTGTCTTTGAGTTGCAGACAGAAATCTGATCTAAAGAGCATGCTAGCGTGCCCGGTCCTTAGTAAGTAAACTTACAAGGGGACGCGTATAGGTCGATGAGTCTTTTGAATTGCATGGAGTATCCTAGTCATTCAGTGACTACTGAATCAATTTTCGACATCAATGAGACAAAATATACCACCTTAAGAAACCACAAGAAAAAACACCCTAATCAGAAATAACCATCACTCATGAGAAAGGTTAACAATTTTTATTTCCTATTGATTACAATTCTAATCAAATGTTATTTATGTCTTTATTAATCAATCTTTATTAGTTCATCAAGGAAAACAGTTTTCTCCAAAGAAAACATAAGCAACAATGCAATTCAGAAGTCAGTGAATATCTGCATTAATGAAGCAATTCAGCAAATCGATTTGTCAGTCATTTGTTACCATCAACGTCTCCCCTGTCAGCCTACCTAACCAAGATTAGCATCAGCATGTGGGTCTTAATGCGAAAACAATTTAGAGAAAAATATTAAATTTGGAAAAATCTACCTAAAAGAGAGAAATTCTATAAAACAGCAAAGTTGGTACCTAGAAGAAAAGGCACAAATTGGATCAGCAACGAGTCAGTCTTCATCCCCAGGTCATCAATGGTCAGCTACGTATCAGGCTCACAGAGTATAAGCCTAATATCAGTACTTCGGACAGCGTCTCCTGACGTCATCAGCTTTCTCCTCGCAGTTCCCTAAATTCTGAATTCTTCACCCCTTGTCATGACTTTTTATTAGGGTCTCCCAGTCCATCCCATTAATTGCTAATTGGTCAGTCTTGTCAGAAGTTATGACTCTAACATATAGTTTTTGTTTACCAAATCTTAAATTTTGCATAGGCCTCGTGTCCCATAAAACTGATTGTTCCTTCTTGCAAAGAGAACATCATCCGGCTCTTCAGGTAACAAAATTGTTGCATACGAGTCTTTAGTGAGTGCCTCGATTGTTCAAGTCCTGGGAAAGTACATTTAGCCTATACTACACATAATTGTATCGAATTGTCTTCATCATCTCCTGTCCGTTGGTACATTTGCAGAATGTTCTAGCTGAGAGGCTTGAACTCTGAACGGTTCAAGGTTGTCATCCCCAGTTACCAGTCTTGTGCAAGACACTCAAGTTCTTCATGTTCAGAGCAAGCAAGGCCCAGGGAAACCAGGCCTTTAGTCTGGCTAATTTAAGAATATAAATTAACATACAACATAGGTTATACGTCCAGTTACGATATATTAGGGTGTTTTCTTATACATTTTTCCACTTTTTAGCATCTGTTACTACACATGGGGCCAGATGAATCAAAAGTTTTCGCATTCGCAAACGGTGCAAATCGCAAAATTTGGCCATTTGCGAATGCAAAAACATGGTCTGCGATGCACGAAAGGCATTCGCAGACCAAAAATAAGAAATCGCAAAAATTTCGATTTTTTGAGTTGCAACCTGGTTTTGCGAGTCGCATTTTGCGATTCGGTATTCCGAGTAGGAAATTGTGAGGCGCAAAATGCGACTCGCAAAACCAAGTCACAATTCGATGCATCAAAAAATCGCAAATTGCGATTTTTCGCACAATGGCATTTTGCACATGCAAAATACCACTAAGTGAAAACAGGTGATAACCAGGTGCAACCTATATAAAGAGGCCCAGAATGCCTCAGCCTCTTTTCCACGATGCCTGCACTCTACGTCATGGCGAGGAGGACGAGGATCTTGGCAGGTTTGAGGAGAAGGAGGAGGAGACAGGAGCACATTTTCAGAGTGCGCATTACACTTTTTGACCAGACCGAGTAGGAAATATTTGAGAGGTACAGGTTGAGCTCTGCCATGATACTCGACCTGATAGCTAAGCTACAACCCATACTGCAGCGCACAACACATAGGACTCATAGCATCCCCACCCATGTGCAGGTATTTTGCTCCCTCCACCTACTCGCCTTAGGGGGCTATCAAGGGCTCATAGCAGCAGTTGGAGGGGTCTCAAGGAAGTACCCTCTCTAGATTTTTCAATGCATTTATCAACGCCATGCTGAGCAGCATACACCAGTACATCAGATTCCCCCACACTCCACAGGAAATACAGCAGACATAAATAGATTTCTACCAGATAGCACAGTTCCCCCATGTCCTAGGTGCCATAGATGGGACACATGTAGCAATCTGTCCACCATCACCCACAGAGTATGTGTACCGCAACCGTAAATACCAACATTCCATGAATGTACAGGTGATATGCAATGCCTCCTCATCATAACTGATCTCGTGGCCAGGTACCCAGGGAGCACCCATGGTTCATACATCTTTTGCCACAGCGGCATTCACACAAGACTGCTAGCTGGGGAGTTTGGTGAAGGATATCTACTAGGTGTTGTCCCTCTGTACACTGGTGCATTGATGGCAGTATGACGTCAGATGGCTCAGTTACTCATTATACCCTCTGTTCATTACAGGAGACAGTGCCTACGCAGTGCGCACCTACATGATGACGCCCTACCTAAATCCAACTACACCTGCTGAAAGGAGATACAATGCAGCACACAGGGCGACCCACAACGTGGTGGAGCGCACCTTTGGGCTGCTGAAGAGTCGCTTCCGGTGCCTCCACAAAAGTGGAGGGGCACTACAGCAAAGCCCAGAGACAACATGTAGAATAGTGGCTACTTGTGCAATCTTGCACAATATAGCTACCACCAGGGGCATACCTGTGGAAATATCTGATTCTGAATCTGATGAGGATGATGAACCCATACCACCCCTACAGCCAGCAGACAGGACCAGTGCAGCAGAGGGCAGGCAAAGGCGTGCTGACATCATACACAACCATTTCAGATGTAAGTATGAACAACACAAATCCACTGACAAATGTACCTGTAGTAAGTAAATCTATTACCTTGATGTCAGGTAATATAAATTCCACTAGTACCAACAAAAGTAATTGTGACAATAAACAATAGCAGTTAACAGAAAAGCACAATACCTTCATAGTGTCGTCATGCCAGAAATATATTCAGTCCCCTGTGGCCACTACACTCACTTCCTCCGGCCACGCACGCCACTCGAGTGCGCAGTTGCCTCACTGGCACCTCGAGTGTCTGCCTCTGTGACAGTGCTGTGCCTGGCACTGCGACGTGTGGTGTCCGTTGTGGGCACAGCTAAGCTGCTGAGGCTCGATGTGTCCTCCGTGTCCCCAGTCCCAGTTCACTTGGTGTGGCTGACCGGTTACCCATAACATTGTGTAGCCTAGTGACAGAGCGACAGAAACCGCCAAACATGCCCATCAAGCATCGCTTCTGCCTGCGGTGGCTTACCCTGTCGTGACGCAGCTCCTGACACAGTTCCCTCACAGCAGTAGTCAGCTCCCTCGTATCATGCGATGCTTGGACCTGTCCCTCATGCAGCTGTTCAATGTTGGCATTGAGACACTCCAGCTGGCGATGCAGCCCCCCCATGTTTGTATTATGTGCCTGCCTTTGTAATGCCGTGATTTTTTTGTTTTGCAGACGCTGCTGCTTTAACATAGCCGATTCCAGGCCACCAAATAATGATGTTCCCTCACCTCCCTCAAAAGCCTGTGCACCTGCATATGTAGGCATCCTGCGGAGTGCTGTGCTCTGCTGTGAACGGGGCTCCTGCATCCGAGTGCATCTGCCACTTGGGGACGGTGTTTGTGAGTCTTCCTTCTGCTCATCTGAGTCCTGACTAAGTTCTGGCAGTGGCAGTGCCCTCGGAGTGGCGCAATGTTCTGTAACTCATTGGTATTGGAGTCTAAAGCAGGATGGGTGTCTGTCTCCCCTCCAATGGCACATGCTGTAGCTACTGGGCCTGGGCCAACTGCAACGACAATATGCAGCATGTCAGTTATGTATGTATCAATAAAGGTCACACAATGGTAATAAAGGTACAGTTACTTCTCATCACTATGTTGTGGGTGTCGTGTTCTTCTGTGTGTCGCTCTGCCTATTACATTGTATGTGCTACTTTCAGCTCTGGGTTGTGGACGCCCACTCCCATAAGGCATTGTTGTGCTGCTTTTAAGATGTGGAATGGACTACTTCTCACAATGTTTTAAGCTACTTGCTAATTCCTAAGAGGCTTTTGTGCATACACATATGGGGTTACATTTCAATATTGTACTTACCTTTACTTGTACTTGGTATGCCAGATGTGTCAATGTCAGTGACCCCACTGACTGCTTCTGGGAGGAGTGTGGACTCCACTAGGTCTTCCATCAGGGTGGAGGGTGTCTCAGTGGGTGGTCCGCCTACTGTGCTCCTGGCTTCCTGCAGTTGTCTTGCCACCCTCTCCTTGGCACGGGACCACAGGTCATACCACCTCTTCTTGATTTCCTCAACAGAGTGCTGCGCCACTCCAACAGCGCAGATTTTGGGCTGGATATCTGCCCAGAGTCTGTGCTTTTCACTCTCAGGCACCTGGAGTGTGCTTTTGCCGAACAAACGGTCATGGCTCCTGACCACCTCCTCAGTGAGCACCTCCAGCTCTTGCTCACTAAACTTCAGTTTGCGCTTCCTTTCTCCCTTCTCCTTTCCCTGGGCAGAGGTGTCTATGTTGGTTCTGCTGTGCTGCCTTCTTCAGAGACTTGCTCAGTGTGGCTGGGCTGACTCTCTCTGAGTGCTGGTTTGGGTGTGGCACCTGCAAACTGCCTGCGATGACTCACTTCCTGCTTGTGATGTCATCAGACTCCTCCAGGTGTGCGTTCTCGCAATTTGCGATTTTCAAATACCGAATCGCAAATTGCAAAAATGCAAATTGCGATACGGAATTTGGGCCTCGCAAACCACAAATAGCGAATTTTAAGAAATTGTTATTTCGGATTCGCAATTATGATACATGGCCTATTGCGACTCGGAAATAGCGATTTCTTAAAAATCGCTATTTGCGATTCGCAAGGCCATTTTATGATACATCTGGCCTATGATGACCACTCTCCGAGGGCACATTTTCAATTACACCCATTATTTTCTAAAATTATTTTCTCTATGCATTTTCTCATTAATAAACACACATTAATCATTAGAAATTTCTTTAATTAGCATATCTGCTCTTTCAAGCGGAATGGGCCACATTACTCTATTGGCCATAGTAATACTGTCTGCCTACTGGGATGTATCTGTGAA
Source organism: Pleurodeles waltl (assembly GCF_031143425.1). Classification (NCBI taxonomy): domain Eukaryota; kingdom Metazoa; phylum Chordata; class Amphibia; order Caudata; family Salamandridae; genus Pleurodeles; species Pleurodeles waltl. Next base: position 970,407,516 of record NC_090449.1, on the reverse strand, counting down.
CAAAGTTAGGTTAGGAGCTTCACAGATGGGATCCACAAGTAAGGAGAAGGGCCCCTCATGGGTCAATCATGTGGCTCAGGGGAGTAATTACAGAGGGATCCAACTGAGTTTAGAGGGACAAAGAACTGACAAGTGCCACTGCAGAAGTGGACCAGTGTTCACCTAAGCGTGGAAGCACATCAAGGCATTGATTAGGCTATCCTGCCTTTTGGCTGGATGGGAGTCATGCTGGACATGGCCTTCTCTGCAGGGTCACCTCCAAACATTTTGCCTTCAACCCATCATGTTTGGTTAGCCCATTTTTGTTTCCTTTCAGGACTCTGTGCACTTTAACGCTGCTAACCAGTGCTAAAGTGATTGTGCTGTGTCCTTTAAACTTGTATCCAGGACCTGCACATTAGATGTTACTGCAGGTCCTACAGCCCTTATTGTGCCACCACTTTAGAAGCCCTTTTAAAACAAGTTTCAGGCCTGCCAATGCAGACTGTGTACAGTTTCTAAACGGCCATTACAACCTGGAAAGTTAAACCTTTTGCAAGGCCTAAACTGTCCTTTTGAATGCATACAGGTCATCTCTAAGGAAGGCCTTAAACAGTCCTTAGGGCAGGGTGTATTGTATTTAAAATGCTGGCCATGTACATTTAAGTATTGCATGTCCTGATAGGGAAAAACTCTTATTATTGGTACTGCAGGGCCTACCACTCCCATAGGATAACATTGATTTATCTAAGAAAAGTGATAACTTCTGCTTTCAAACCGATGTTTGGTCACCAAAGAGTTGTAATTGGTAATGTCCAATTTTAAATCACCCTTTTGAAAATGTCATGTTTAAAATGTAATTTGATTAAGGTAGGTCTGAATGCATCATGAGCAAGCAGACGGACAAGCAATTAAAGTGATTTATACTTCAGTGCAGCAAGTCGAGGAGTGTATCTTTCTCTACTCGAATTGTGAGACCCCTGCTTTGGTGGTAAGCCATTCACAAAATGGCAGTTACTTCTGACCACTTGTGTTTTGGTGTTCTGTGTTCTGAAGAGAACCCTTGAATCCAGAGGGTTAGAAACGCGTCAAAAAAAGGGAGCAGCTGTGAGCGCTATTAAAGAAGATTAGGCCTTCATGGAGAATTCAAAGCATTGTCTTGTAATGGACAATCATTCCTGTTTGAGGTACCACAAAGACTTAGAATTAGCGGCTCCGTGCCTTTCTGCTCTTTATGGAGGAGCCTTAAAATTTTGCGAATGAGTTAGGCTCCAGGTTCACTCTTTTTCAAATTGGTGCAGAACCTGATGTTTAGGTTGATTTTTTTTGTGTCATTGTTTGTTCTTGAATTTGTATTATTGTCAAATATTTTTGATGAAAGTAATGTGTGTGCAGTGTCACATTTTTTTTTTATATGAGGTAATTGCTCACTTTTGTATTTGTTCTTCTGTGTGCGATAAATGTTATTCAATTAAAATTGTTCTGGATAAATGTTAGGTGTTAATGCTAGGGAGAGGTAATTGGTTTTGCCTTCTCATTGTAAATAATAACTTTTTTCCAAGTTAATTACAGTGCTGGCTCTTGTTTCTTTTGTGTAGTTTGATTGGCCTAGCCTCGCTGTTTTATAGGACATACCCCTTGTCTATTATAGTACGTTTAAAAAGTTGGCAATGCCTTGTTCTAACCATCTGGTGATTGCAGCCTCTGTCCTAGGTCACATGACTAGGTATACTTGCAGTTGAACTTTGTGCATTCCTTCCAAACAGTGCCAGAAAGGAGGATTGGTATGTTGGCAGGATGGATCATCCTTGCAGATTGGGTGGGGATAAAGCTGGCATCTACCACACTTGCACTTTAATAGGGGCTGCCTCCTGCACTCACAAAGAGTTTCACACTGCCCTTTTGTCTCCCCAGCCACCTTGGAGCCTCAGAAGGGGAAGGAAGGAAATACATGAACTAGATACTGGGGAAACCTAAAAGTTCTTCACTTCAAAGCTAGAACCATGTATAAATATTGGATCCTGAGACACACACATCAGTACACTTGACCTGGGGGGGGATACTACAGAAGAAGGGCTGCCTTGCTGTCAGAGGATTGCCTGGCTGCTTGAGGCCTGCCCTGCTCTCTTAGAAGGAAGGCTGGACTTACTCCTTTCATCCCAGGCAGAGTGACTCCAAGGATGAGCTGGCTTTACATCTGTTCTAAACTAGGGGAACACAACAAGCTCCATAAAACACCCATGGAATGCCTCCCTTGTGCAGAGTAGAGCAACACAGAGATTTGCACTGTGTTGCATTACTCCAGATTATTTAAGCCATTCAATGCCATGCAAAGTGGCTCTGCGTGGCTTGAAAAATCTGACTTAGAGATTTGCGTAACGCATGTACCACATTGTGTGATGCAAGCATGATGCAAACCTCACATGAATATTGTTAGAAATGGGGTTTTTGGTTGGCAGTCAGGTTGCCCTCTGTCCAAGCAAGAACCCTCACTCTAGTCAGGGTAAGTCACACACAATCCAAAATCAGCCTTGTGGTTCTAAAAATTCTGGACCCATGTAATTTACTTTGCCACAGCAGTACGATTTTAGTATCAAAAGACCGATAATGACTAGTACACTAAGCATGAGCATTTTCGCTCAATTCCAGCAGCGTTTTCACCTCGAAATCGCCATTTTCGTCCTGCACTCGTGGCTCCCATTTTATACACGGCAGCCATTTTTAAAAGTTGCCCTCACATAGGCTTATAATACATTCAGATTTGATTCCAAGGACACATACACCTTGATTGACTTTTCTCTGACCTGGGCAAGCTGGAACCATTGCCTCAGGCCAAACCTGTTTGCTCAGTCCCTCTCCCAGTGGCCGAATCAGATAGCATCAAGGCACACCATGCCATAAAACTCTTATTATCGCTCACACACCCTGCCTAATCTTGCTCCCACCTGCACCTGCTCTTTTCTTCTTCTTACTTTACGAGGGGGAGGTGCCCGTTTTTATTGGGGGTCCACACTTATCTGATGTAAAATACTAGGCCTTGCCGGGTAATTTATTATGGGTTGGATGACATGAAATATGAGGTTTCATCATGATACTGTTTTTTCCTTTGTAGTGAAAACATGTGAATGACCAACCAAAATGTCAAGAATGTTTGCCTGAAGCTTAAAAAACTGTATATAAGGAAACCTGACTTTGCATTGAAACACAGTCTCCTGAGAACATACAAACCGTGCTGTTGTACTTCTAGGACGCTTGTTACTTGGCTGCAGCTAATAAATTCGATCTTTGACTTCACCTAGAAGACTCTGAGTTTCTGTGGTCTGAATCAGGAAAGTACCCGAGGTCTTTGGGTGTACCCTGGCACCGCTGGGTTACCGGATCAGTACCGGTTCTGAAAAACCCAGTACCTCAGTTGGCGCCCAACGTGGGGCGATACCAGCGGTACCGGTCCAAGCCTGAGGTCCGTGGGGAGCTTCGTGTGAAAATTCTGGAGGAAGGCCGCCACTTCATCGACCCCTGCATGTCGACGTGGTCCGAAAGTCTTTGCTGCGAGGTTCCCCGCTTCCCGACGGCTACGAAGGACTGCTGCCCTGGCTATCGCCCTGATTTGGACCCTTGATGTTTGGTAGAGCGAAACGATAAGGCGAGTCTTCTGGTGACGTCATCGATATTTTCAGTTAAGTATAAGTGGAGCGTCTCCCAGTCCTTAGTTGGACACTTGGTTTGGTCCTTAGTTGGACATTTGGTTTGGTATCCCTTCGGGATCACTTTGATTTGGAACTTGCAAGTACCAAAGCCGAAGGACTCGTGTATTCACGAGACTATCGTAAACGATAATCCTTTGAAGTTTGAAGCTAGACTAGTGAGCGAAGATGCCTGGTCTTAGCAGACTTGGAAATTTGTTTTGTCTTGGTTGTAAAAGGGACTCCCGGTTGGAGGACTCATGTCCGGTTCCTCCGATTGGAACTCCAACCTATGAACTATATGTGAAGCACGGAGTAGGCCCCATCACGTTTAATAAAGTATGGGTCCGCTATTCTTGGAAATAATTGAGAAAAGTTTCCTTTTTTTCTTGTGAATATGACTTACAACTAGGATCTGCAAACGGTTCTGTAAGTAAATTGCGACGGCGCTATTTATGAAAAATGGCTAGAGCGCGCTGTATTGTGTGTACTGAGTGTTTTCTGTTTATATCTGAAATGAGCTCAATGTGTGTTTGTGGGTCTTCTTGATGTTTACAGTTTGTTAAGTAAAATGTTGGTTAATTAATATTAAGTAGAAACTTAGAAAAAATCCCGAAATTAACCATGTGATGTGCTAACATAGCTATATGTTGCTCTTTAATTTATAGAATGAGCAATTGTGCACATATATTTAAAACTGCCGTTAAATGCTTAATAAATTAGAAAACACATTCAATAGATATAAATAGGGCCCCAAAAAAACGAAATTAATTATTTTTGCAAAAAATAAATAAATACATTTACAGCATTTTTCTTAGATGCATTGTATTAGATGTTCACAGGCAAACTTTTCAGCTGCAGTATATTTGATAGGAATGTTCAATTCAGCCAGCACTTTCCCAGTTAAACATGGGTGGAATTTTGCATAACCTTCCTTTTAAATGAAAGTGGTGCAAAAATGTGACGCATTTCAAGTTAGGCTTATGCGCTTAGGCTTGTGAGTTAATGTATCCCACATAATAGGCAAGGGATGCAGCTTGCTTTTATATGTGGAATTATCACAAAAAAAAGAATAATTGGGTTTTTATTTTATTTTTTAAAGAAAATTATTAATTAGGGAAAAATTATTTAAAAAATAAGTGCCTTTCAAAATCGTTTTTTAATATTTATAAAGCTTAATACCTATACTATGACCTCCTAACATTAAAATTTAATTTAAGTTATGTTGCACCGCTAAAATGACATTCGTATGTGCAATTTTCCCTTGGCGCAGGAGCAAACAAGCTCATTTCTATAAAGTATAAGTTAATATTTTCAATGGCTGACACATGGATTGTGTAATAGACATTCTGGTAATGCATATTATGCAAGAAAATTGTAGGATATTGATTTTTTAATGCCTAAAATATCAAAGTCGATTTTGGGCAAAAGCACTGTTTAAACTGCATTTTCTTTCATTCAGAGTACTTTTTAAAGTGTCTCAGGCTTCAGTAAATGCATACATTTAGGTTTGATATATATGTGCAGGTTGTGCCTTCTTATGATTCAATGAGTCAATGTGCCAGTACAAAGGCTTGTTTTAATATCAAGGTTGAAGGTTCTAACTTCAGCTGGGCCTACTGAGACGTTCATTCATTCAAGGTTGATGAAATATGTACCATTGCATGGGATTGCAACAAGCATTTATTCTAACAACTGGTATGTGTGTTATTAAGGTTTGTGAATTATTCACAGTAAATGTAGTTTAATAATCTGGAAATAGAGATAATTTTTTTTTTAGCGCCTAAAAAGGAAAAAATATATTTTTTAAATAGAGTGAATTATTGCAGGTTAGAAGGAAAATAGGAAGGCCTATTGTCTTTGACAGATTCAGAGTGGCAGAAGCTAGGAGAGCTACAGAGGCTGGCTCAAGTCACGCTGCTGAGATGCTATCTTTAGTTTTCCCATAAACAATGGAGGAGGCTGTCATGTTGACACTTTTGACCTTTTAAATTAGGGCCTTGTCTCTGTGAAATGCAGAATGACCCTACGGGCCTCTAAAAGTGGGATTTCTGGTTTCTCCAGAAGAACATCAATACAATTAAAGAACTTAATTCCAAAGGGAAAATATAAAAAAAGGTGTTTCTTCGAAAGTCCCAACATCATGTTAAATGCTCTGCAGAACTGATACATTTGTGTCTCCGCTCTAAAAAAATAAAATGATGCCTGCTAGTTGCTTTTATTTGACAGAAAACGAAGTGTTGCATTAAGTCTTAGACAGAAAATAAGATGCAGCCCTTTTCTAAAATTTTGAAGGCTACATGCCTTAATGAGAACGATTTGCCAATTAAGACTTATTTTTCACAGTGGAAATTGTAGGTGCCAAATTAATATGGAGTGTCAGTGTAACAATTTTTACTTTTAGAAAGGTAAATCTAAGGTGGCTTGATGTTGCGAAGTGACTGACAAGAGGGTAACAGTTAAGTAATGGAAATTTATTTTCATGTATTTGGTCCTATCATAAATTGTTCTTGCTGGTCCTGTATGTTAGAAGAGAAACAGTAAAGTTATATTTGACAGCAGATTTCCATTGCCTGGTGATCTACTGTCAAAAGGAGGGTAAGGATTTTAAACCTGACAAATTAAACAGGCCCAAATATTGGGTTTTGGGCTGCAGGTTTACAGTGCATAAAGTACATTACATGGTGTTGTGTGTCACCGCTTATTCACACATGCTATTGTTTTGTCTATGCTTTTTGTGCTTGATACACAGCAAGTATATCTGATGGCTTGACGTTTTGTGCGTTTTTATTATTTTTTATTTGTTTTTTGCATGTTTGTTGCTGCTTTTGATACTATTACAAGCTCCCCTGTGTTGTGAGGGGATGGTCATGACGATGCCCATCGCTACGCAACAGTTGGTTGAACTTGTTCTGGTTACTAAATTCCACAGATAATGATATTTCATGCTGTGAACATAAAAGACAACACTTCACCAGTGCATGTCTATTTGGCTACAATGGTATTGAAGGAAAATAAAGAGATATACAGGATCAAAGTGTGTCACCTGCAGTTAGTCACGTTACTGCCCCTTCCCTTAAAGGAACAGGCAGCCCTACATTTATGTAGCCTTGATTGGACCTAAGGATGAAATTATAGATCTGTGACTCAAGGTGGCCTAATTTCTATATTACATCAGTTAATGATGTTCTGTTTCCTAAGTAGCATATGGCTTTCGTTCCTTAAAAGAAAACCAGGTTTTCATTTTTTCCTGAAGAAGGAACTGAAACATTAGCTAGGAGTACCGTATATGGTGTAGTCGCCAACGGTAGAGTTAAAATTTGAGTAACTTTGGCCTTTGTGTATCACCCGTACTCTCGGTGTTGTGTCACATGCCTGTCTATCACCCAAATAATTTTTTTTGTTCTTCCTATAGATTTTTTCTTTTGTTACTTCCCCTGACCAATGTCGCATCATGCTTAGTTATTGAGATTTTAGCTATGTCCTAGTCCCATTTCTCTTTTTCGAATTCCTTTCACCAGTCAGCCCTTTTATTATTATTGATGTATTGTTCAGGTTCACATTTCCAGACTGCAGTGATGTACCAGGGACCCCCATGTTATGTATAATTCCCTTTGGTATGACCAGACTGGTTTTCAAGAATTTGCCTTAGGCCTGCTTCAATGTTTTCCAGCCTGACTGTCAGGGTAGCGATAGACTGGTTAACTGACTCAATATTATAGTAAGACAAGTTTTCCATTTCAATAGGAGATATCTTAAGTTTACCTTTTTGAACATGACGAATTTTCAATGTCTATTTTAATTTGGTTTTCGGTTCCCTTCTGTTCCTGCTACTTTAATTTTTGGTGGGATCAGATGTGTCCTAATCATGCAAATATCAGGACCCTCTAGTTCTTGTCTTTTTGTTTGCACATTTGACTATTAGCCTGTGTATTGCATAGTGCACCTGATGCATAGTTTTTAAAGGAAGGTTTCTACATGTCCCTGATAATCGGTATCATGTGATTTCTCTATTGAGATGTTCTAAGGTAAGGAGGAACACCTAGACTTAATCATTGAGGAAAATATGTGTTTACCCCATTAGACAATGCCACTGTGTGAGGAAATCCATTCAGATAGAATTATCATGTAGCTATAGATGGCAGAGAATAATGGAGAGAACCCAATTAAAGATGCTAGAGACCCTGTTTTGCCCTTCTGCCTTTGTCTTTGTATTTTATGCCCATGGTGTATGGCTACTCCTTTGAAGATTGCAGACCACCTGCTTGCAGTCCCCTTGTTAAAAACCATGAACTGTTTTTTTTACTAAATTGAAGGAAACTAACAACTGTGGCACATTTCCTACGTCACTAGATTCTGCGGGTATCAAGTCATAATAACCTGCAGGACCTGATTTAAGCCTAATTCCCATCAGTGACAGCTACAGATGAAAGACGTACGTCTTGGCCCTACAGTCTCAGCACCCAGAAAGTAGCAAAGCTGGACAGCGATCGCCAGCGCATGGTATCGTACTTGCTCCATCAGACGGCGTTGGACATCGCAGAGCCGAAGTTTCAGTGTAAAGGAGCTAAAGAGAAGGATTCCTGTTGTTGATGGCAGAGCTGTTTTGAGGTTTCATTTCTCTACCTGTCATGTGCTGGTAACCTCTGACAGTGTGCAATCCCTTGAGCCCCTTGGCCTGAGTTTTGGCCACACCCCCCCTTTTCTTTGCTCCAACGGAAGAAGGGCAGTGCACCGGAGATTTCAAGTTTGGAAAAAGGCACTATATTGTGGTGCCCATGAAAGAGCAGCTTGAGCGTCCTCTGACACTAAATAATGAGTGTTGGAGTCTGAAAGTGCTGCTGAGCTTGAGCTATTTCCCAATTAATGGTGCTTGGGTCTGCACAAGATGATTTGTTCCCTTGATCAATGAAGAGCACATTGTTTGTAGTGTCTGCCACAGAGGAGAGACACTGGTGCATTGCTTTAAGACATTGGGACTTTCGAGTGAGCTGTGGGTGTTTGCCAGGAGGGCATTCCAACTAAGCAGTACTTTTCTCACAAAGAGGCCTGAATTGAGAGGCCCATGCGAAAGAAAACAACAAAAGAAAATTTGATGGACAATAGAAGCCTGCCAGAGAGGCTTTTTGAACGGACTCTGGGCATAGTTGGTTTCACAAGAGGTTTCCGTGTGATTGTATAGACTAGGTGTTAGGAGACTGATTGTTTTGCTGGCATTGTTTTAAAGTACTATTCTGTTTAGTAAAAGCAGAATAAAGTCCATTTTCTGTGGAAAGAGTACCCCCTTTTCACCTTAGAGCATTGATGAGAGTCACCACTGTTCCACCTGAACATACAAAAATTACTGAAATGCAGAGGAGCCCTAAAAATGTTACTAGATAATTTTAGGATTTGCTTTTTTGGTTAGGGTTGTGAAAAATTATTATTTCGTTTGTAATAGTGGTCACTACTTTCTCCCGTTGTCTATATGTTCTTAATAACGTGTTTTCTAGTGTCTTTTAAACATGACGTTGTCATTTATGGGTGGGATTGTTTTTCTCTACTCAATTGACTTCTGCACCCACTTCCCAACCTATGTCTTTTCCTACTATTGTTTCTTTGCACTCTTTTCACCCTTTTCCTGAACATGAGCATGTTAGAAGATCAGAATTCGTAAGCAATTCTTTTGTACAGCTTCTGCATCAACACTAGTTAGTAGCGAACATCACTAATTGTTGGGTGTGTGATCTTATGCCACCTACTGCAGATAGAGGTATTCCTTATTTTGTCCTGCCATATGTGGCCTTTTGTGCTACTTCATGTTCGAGGAGACCTGTCCAGAGAGAATTACCAAGTACTAGAATTTTGCTCCAGCAACATCTCCATGGCCTTATAAACATAGACCTGGACTCAGATTAGCATGAGAATAGGTTTATTGCCTATGTAAGGGCAAAAGGAGGGTTTGTGGTTCTAAAAATTCTGGACCCATGTAATTTACTTTGCCACAGCAGTACGATTTTAGTATCAAAAGACCGATAATGACTAGTACACTAAGCATGAGCATTTTTGCTCAATTCCAGCAGCGTTTTCACCTCGAAATCGCCATTTTCGTCCTGCACTCGTGGCTCCCATTTTATACACGGCAGCCATTTTTAAAAGTTGCCCTCACATAGGCTTATAATACAGTCAGATTTGATTCCAAGGACACATACACCTGGATTGACTTTTCTCTGACCTGGGCAAGCTGGAACCATTGCCTCAGGCCAAACCTGTTTGCTCAGTCCCTCTCCCAGTGGCCGAATCAGATAGCATCAAGGCACACCATGCCATAAAACCCTTATTATCGCTCACACACCCTGCCTAATCTTGCTCCCACCTGCACCTGCTCTTTTCTTCTTCTTACTTTACGAGGGGGAGGTGCCCGTTTTTATTGGGGGTCCACACTTATCTGATGTAAAATACTAGGCCTTGCCGGGTAATTTATTATGGGTTGGATGACATGAAATATGAGGTTTCATCATGATACTGTTTTTTCCTTTGTAGTGAAAACATGTGAATGACCAACCAAAATGTCAAGAATGTTTGCCTGAAGCTTAAAAAACTGTATATAAGGAAACCTGACTTTGCATTGAAACACAGTCTCCTGAGAACATACAAACCGTGCTGTTGTACTTCTAGGACGCTTGTTACTTGGCTGCAGCTAATAAATTCGATCTTTGACTTCACCTAGAAGACTCTGAGTTTCTGTGGTCTGAATCAGGAAAGTACCCGAGGTCTTTGGGTGTACCCTGGCACCGCTGGGTAACCGGATCAGTACCGGTTCTGAAAAACCCAGTACCTCAGCCTGTGCTCACCCTCCGGTAGCTTGGCACGAGCAGTCAGGCTTAACTTAGAAGGCAATGTGTAAAGCATTTGTGCAATAAATCATACAACACCATAGCATAACACCACAAAAATACACCACACAGTGTTTAGAAAAATATATAATATTTACCTGGGTATCTTCAGGTCAAAACGATCAAAGTTGCAATATGAATTTGTAAAGATATCACTTAAAAGTGATATAAAGTGTCTTAAGTCTTTAGAAAGTAAACAAAGTCTCTTTCGAACACAAAGTACCTGGTTTCTGGTGGAAAATCTCCTCAGAAGGCCACAGGAGAAGAGGTACGTGGAAAACTGGTGTGTGCATCGATTTCTCCTCAGCACACACGGACTTGCGTCGTTATTTTAAACGCGGGGAGTCGTGCGTCATTTTCCGGCGCGCGGACAGTCTCTTTCTGTGGTTCGCGGGGAGTACCAGATGTCCCGGGTCTGTGCGTGGATTTTCCTGCTTGTTTTCCGGCTGCGCGTCGTTCTGCGGGGCTGCGCGTCGAAGTTTCAATCTCACGGCAGGCATTGCGTCGATTTCTCCTGGGGAGTCGGGCGGCGTTGTCCTTGCGAGGCCGTGCTTCAAAGTTTTGATCTCACGGCAGGCGTTGCGTCGATTTCTCCTGGGAAGTCGGGCGGCGTTGTCCTTGCGAGGCCGTGCGTCAAAGTTTCGATCTCACGGCAGGCGTCGCGTCGATTTCTCCCGGGAAGTCGGGCGGCGTTGTCCTTGCGAGGCCGTGCGTCAAAGTTTTGGTCGTCCCGAAGGCGTCGCGTCGATCAGCGTCGGTGTGCGGCGTTTTTCTTGCCGTAGAACAAGCTGTGCGTCGAAAATTTCGGCGCACGGAGCATCCAAGAGGAAGAGAGAAGTCTTTTTGGTCCTGAGACTTCAGGGAACAGGAGGCAAGCTCTATCCAAGCCCTTGGAGAGCACTTTTACAGCCAGACAAGAGTTCAGCAAGGCAGCAGGCCAACAGCAAGGCAGCAGTCCTTTGTAGAAAAGCAGACAGGTGAGTCCTTTGAGCAGCCAGGCAGTTCAGCAAGGCAGCAGGCCAACAGCAAGGCAGCAGTCCTTTGTAGAAAAGCAGACAGGTGAGTCCTTTGAGCAGCCAGGCAGTTCTTCTTGGCAGGATGTAGTTTCTGGTTCAGGTTTCTTCTCCAGCAAGTGTCTGATGAGGTAGGGCAGAGGCCCTGTTTTATACTAAGTTGTGCCTTTGAAGTGGGGGTGACTTCAAAGAGTGTCTAAGAAATGCACCAAGCCCCCTTTCAGTTCAATCCTGTCTGCCAGAGTCCCAGTAGGGGGTGTGGCAGTCCTTTGTGTGAGGGCAGGCCCTCTACCCTCCCAGCCCAGGAAGACCCATTCAAAATGCAGATGTATGCAAGTGAGGCTGAGTACCCTGTGTTTGGGGTGTGTCTGAGTGAATGCACAAGGAGCTGTCAACTAAACCTAGCCAGACGTGGATTGAAGGGCACAACAAGATTTTAGTGCAAAGAAATGCTCACTTTCTAAAAGTGGCATTTCTAGAATAGTAATATTAAATCCGACTTCACCAGTCAGCAGGACTTTATATTACCATTCTGGCCATACTAAATATGACCTTCCTGCTCCTTTCAGATCAGCAGCTGCCACTTCAACAGTGTATGAGGGCAGCCCCAATGTTAGCCTATGAAGGGAGCAGGCCTCACAGTAGTGTAAAAACTAATTTAGGAGTTTTACACTACCAGGACATATAACTACACAGGTACATGTCCTGCCTTTTACCTACACAGCACCCTGCTCTAGGGGTTACCGAGGGCACACATTAGGGATGACTTATATGTAGAAAAAGGGGAGTTCTAGGCTTGGCAAGTACTTTTAAATGCCAAGTCGAAGTGGCAGTGAAACTGCACACACAGGCCTTGCAATGGCAGGCCTGAGACAGGGTTAAGGGGCTACTGAAGTGGGTGGCACAACCAGTGCTGCAGGCCCACTAGCAGCATTTAATCTACAGGCCCTAGGCACATATAGTGCACTCTACTAGGGACTTATAAGTAAATTAAATAGCCAATCATGGATAAACCAATCAATAGTACCATTTACACAGAGAGCATATGCACTTTAGCACTGGTTAGCAGTGGTAAAGTGCCCAGAGGTCAAAAGCCAACAACAACAGGTCAGAAAAAATAGGAGGAAGGAGGCAAAAAGTTTGGGGATGACCCTGTCAAACAGCCAGGTCCAACATGACCCCCTACCAGCCTAAAGCCAGGGGAGAACAATCACTACCCTGATGTACTTCCCTGTTTGAGGCGACAGAACAAGGACCCAGGCCCACAACAGCAGGGGCATGCTCCATTTCTTCGCCTTCCTGACTCCAATTGGATCCCTCTGTCCATACTCTCAGGGCCCACTAAGCCAACCCCTGGGGAAGCTTTCTCCTTACCTGCGGATCCCATCTGTGCAGCACCTAACCTTACTTTGCTCACAGATGTATCCCAGGAGCAGGATAGTACCACCATGACCAACACAGTGGTGTTGCCCACTCTACCCCCGGGGTGTGACACTTGTCCCCTCCCCAGGGATAACTCTGTCCACCCAGACAGCAAGCCACAGTGGTGGAGAGTGGGGGGCGGTAGCCCCAGGTGCTGGGCATCCATTAACCACTCTCCCTTCCACCAGGTCAGGGATGACAGCCTGAACCTGGTCCTCCCCTCTGGGGCTCTGTACCCTCCCTCCTGGAGCGGTACCCCCAGAGTCCAACATGGTCAGGGTGCTTATAGAAGTCGCCCTGTACCATTCCTCCACCAGTGCAGGGCTGTTAACCTGCAACTGGCCCCCCAACCTGGGGTCTGTACCTTCAGGTTGGACTAGGGCCCGGGGTGAGGCTTCCCTCCCCCTGCCCTCCCTTCTGGCTTCCAGCACCCTCCAACTAGGAGTGGCCTCCTCAGAAGACAACATGGTAGGGGCACTGTTATCAGTAGCCCCTCCCTCCAGGTCCGGGGGGACACCCTGAACCTGGTCTTCCAGCCCAGGGTCTGTACCCTCAGACTGGATCACTGCCTGGCAAACCAGGACTTTCTGGGAGGCACACCTACCCCCCACCAGGTCAGAGTTTAACCTCTGCACCTGACCATTCAACTCAGAGTCACCACCCTGAAGTTGAACAATTGCCTGGCACGCCAGGACTTCCTGGAGGGCACACTGACCCTCCACCAGGTCAGAGTTTAACCTCTGAACTTGGCCATCCAACTCAGAGTCACCACCCTGAAGTTGAACAATTGCCTGGCACGCCAGGACTTCCTGGAGGGCACATTGACCCTCCATCAGGTCAGAGTTTAACCTCTGAACCTGGTTCTCCAGCCTAGGGTCACCACCCTGAGGTTGGGCAACTGCCTGCCACACTAGGACTTTCTGGGAGGCACACCTACCTCCCCCCAGGTCAGTGGTTAACCTCTGAACCTGGTTCTCCAACCCAGGGTCACCACCCTGAGGTTGAACAATTGCCTGGCACGCCAGGACTTTCTGGGGGGCACACCTACCCCCCACCAGGTCAGAGTTTAACCTCTGAACCCGGTTATCCAATCCAGAGTCAGCACCCTGAGGTTGGACAACTGCCTGGTACACCAGGACTTTCTGGGGGGCACTAGTACCCCCCACCAGGTCAGAGTTTAACCTCTGAACCCGGTTATCCAACCCAGAGTCAACACCCTGAGGTTGGACAACTGCCTGGCATAGCAGGACTTCCTGGGAGGCACACCTACCTCCCACCAGGTCAGAGGTTAACCTCTGAACCTGGGTATCCAACCCAGAGTCACCACCCTGAGGTTGAACCTTTGCCTGGCATACCAGGACTTTCTGGGGGGCACACCTACCCCCCAACAGGTCAGAGTTTATCCTCTGACCCTGGTTAGCCAACCCAGAGTCACCACCCTGAGGTTGAACCATTGCCTGGCAGGCCAGGACTTCCAGGGAGGCACACCTACCTCCCACCAGGTCAGAGTTTAACCTCTGAGCCTGGTTCCCCAACCCAGGGTCACCACCCTGAGGTTGGGCAATTGCCTGGCACGCCAGGACTTTCTGGGGGGCACACCTACCCCCCAACAGGTCAGAGTTTATCCTCTGACCCTGGTTAGCCAACCCAGAGTCACCACCCTGAGGTTGAACCATTGCCTGGCAGGCCAGGACTTCCAGGGAGGCACACCTACCTCCCACCAGGTCAGAGTTTAACCTCTGAGCCTGGTTCCCCAACCCAGGGTCACCACCCTGAGGTTGGGCAATTGCCTGGCACGCCAGGACTTTCTGGGGGGCACACCTACCCCCCACCAGGTCAGAGTTTAACCTCTGAACCTGGTCATCCAACCCAGAGTCAACACCCTGAGGTTGGACAATTGCCTGGCACAGCAGGAATTCTTGGGAGGCACACCTACCTCCCACCAGGTCAGAGTTTAACCTCTGAACCTGGGTATCCAACACAGAGTCACCACCCTGAGGTTGAATCTTTGCCTGGCATGCCAGGACTTCCTGGGGGGCACTCTCACCCCCCACAAGGGACACACTGTCCCCAAGGGCCACACAAGAGTATGGTTGGCGCAGGTCTCCCGACCTCTGCCCATCTGGCAGAGTCTGGGTTTCCCCTAAACCAGAAACGGTTTCACCTGGGTCATTCCTGGGGGGCTCTGCTCTCAGAGCTGACCCCTGACTCTCAAGGTCCTCCACTTGGGTCTGCAACCTCCTCTCAACCCTATGTCTGGACTTCTGCACCCCTTCACTAGGAGGGGTACTGCCAGACACCAGAACTGTTGGGATGCTGGCTACAGTCACCCCCCCAAGTTCTTCTGACACTGCGGGGCTTCCCTCAAAAGGTGGCCCTACGGTACAGGCTAGGCTTCCCTCCTGGTGTTCCCTCATGGAACCCTCTAGGACCTGGGACCTACCTGGGACACTACAATCCTTTCCCACCTCACTCGGTTGGGAACCACCTAGACCACTCCCTTCAGGAGCACCCCCAAATGCCTCTTCAGACTCTCTGGTACTCACCCAGGAGTCTGCCTCCATTGTAAGTTCCCTGGGGTCAGAGAACTCACACTCCACCTGGTGTTGGCGTAGCTCTGGAAAATAAGGACCAGACATATGCTCTCCAGCAATTACATCACTCTGCCCTTCACATGTATTAACCACAGTACCCTTCACCCAACCACCCAGTAACTCAACCTTGGAAAAGCACTCTACCTCACCCTCCTGAGACTGGTGAGACAGTATCTGTCTGTCCCTGACACTCAACCCATACTCTTCTGGGATGTCTCTACACTCTATATCCAGGACGTCCACCAGGGGGGAACCCTTTTCTCTGTCACTCTCTGCTAGAGTCAGTAAAGTGTCCCTCCCCCCAGTAGGAATATGACTCCCTGTGCCAGTTCCCCAATCCTTCTCAGGGACCCTGTGCATAACGGGAACTACCTCATACCCTTGAACCGCCTGGGGTGTGTCAACTCCCTTCTTCAAGTTGGGCACCACATCTCTGGGCTTGTGCCCTTCTTCAGCAGCACTAGATGCAAGATTTTTTTTGCCACCATCTGAACTGGACTCAGCCCTTCCGGCCTCCAGTTTCAGCTCTTTACAGCTCAGCTCTTGAGCTGCAATCTTTTCTTCTTCCAGGGCTAAGAGTCTTTTTGCCTCAACCCTTGCAAGATACTCCTCTAATTGTTGCTCTTGTCGCCTTTGACCTAGGAGCCATTCATCTATCTCTGGGTCTCTTTCCTCATCTGAGTAGTCTTCCTCCTCATGTGAGCAGTCTTCCTCCTCATGTGCGTAGTCCTCCTCCTCATCTGAGGGGTACTTAGTCATTTGGTTTCTTGCTGCCTCTCTCTCTGCCCATCTTTCCTCCCCCAAGACTATGTAGTTATGTAGCATCTCCGCTTTAGTAGATCTTCTTGCTACAGGAAGGCCCCATTTTCTGCAAAGCTTCCTTAGGTCAGCCTTAGTGAGGTGGTCAGTACGAACAAAGAATGAGTAGGTAAGCAATCCCATTTTGATATGATCTTACCAGCAAAAACCAAAATCCAAAGTCCAAAATATCAATAGTATATCCAGGAGGCCATCAGAGAATCAGAAGCCAAAAAAGATGAAAAATCAAGTTGACCTTCAACTCTGGGTAGGTAGTGAAATACTTAGCTACTGTATGTCACTGCACAAACACGATTCCTATCCTCACCGCTGATCACCAATGTTAGAAATTGGGTTTTTGGTTGGCAGTCAGGTTGCCCTCTGTCCAAGCAAGAACCCTCACTCTAGTCAGGGTAAGTCACACACAATCCAAAATCAGCCTGTGCTCACCCTCCGGTAGCTTGGCACGAGCAGTCAGGCTTAACTTAGAAGGCAATGTGTAAAGCATTTGTGCAATAAATCATACAACACCATAGCATAACACCACAAAAATACACCACACAGTGTTTAGAAAAATATATAATATTTATCTGGGTATCTTCAGGTCAAAACGATCAAAGTTGCAATATGAATTTGTAAAGATATCACTGAAAAGTGATATAAAGTGTCTTAAGTCTTTAGAAAGTAAACAAAGTCTCTTTCAAACACAAAGTACCTGGTTTCTGGTGGAAAATCTCCTCAGAAGGCCACAGGAGAAGAGGTACGTGGAAAACTGGTGCGTGCGTCGATTTCTCCTCAGCACACACGGACTTGCGTCGTTATTTTCCACGCGGGGAGTCGTGCGTCGTTTTCCGGCGCGCGGACAGTCTCTTTCTGTGGTTCGCGGGGAGTACCAGATGTCCCGGGTCTGTGCGTGGATTTTCCTGCTTGTTTTTCGGCTGCGCGTCGTTCTGCGGGGCTGCGCGTCGAAGTTTCGATCTCACGGCAGGCGTCGCGTCGATTTCTCCTGGGGAGTCGGGCTGCGTTGTCCTTGCGAGGCCGTGCGGCAAAGTTTTGATCTCACGGCAGGCGTCGCGTCGATTTCTCCTGGGAAGTCGGGCGGCGTTGTCCTTGCGAGGCCGTGCGTCAAAGTTTCGAATCCTAGGCAGGCGTTGCGTCGATTTCTCCCAGGAAGTCGTCGGCGTTGTCCTTGCGAGGCGTGCGTCAAAATTTTGGTCGTCCCGAAGGCGTCGCGTCGATCAGCGTCGGTGTGCGCCGTTTTTCTTGCCGCGGAACAAGCTGTGCGTCGAAAATTTCGGCGCATGGAGCGTCCAAGAGGAAGAGGGAAGTCTTTTTGGTCCTGAGACTTCAGGGAACAGGAGGCAAGCTCTATCCAAGCCCTTGGAGAGCACTTTTACAGCCAGACAAGAGTTCAGCAAGGCAGCAGGCCAACAGCAAGGCAGCAGTCCTTTGTAGAAAAGCAGACAGGTGAGTCCTTTGAGCAGCCAGGCAGTTCTTCTTGGCAGGATGTAGTTTCTGGTTCAGGTTTCTTCTCCAGCAAGTGTCTGATGAGGTAGGGCAGAGGCCCTGTTTTATACTAAGTTGTGCTTTTGAAGTGGGGGTGACTTCAAAGAGTGTCTAAGAAATGCACCAAGCCCCCTTTCAGTTCAATCCTGTCTGCCAGAGTCCCAGTAGGGGGTGTGGCAGTCCTTTGTGTGAGGGCAGGCCCTCCACCCTCCCAGCCCAGGAAGACCCATTCAAAATGCAGATGTATGCAAGTGAGGCTGAGTACCCTGTGTTTGGGGTGTGTCTGAGTGAATGCACAAGGAGCTGTCAACTAAACCTAGCCAGACGTGGATTGAAGGGCACAACAAGATTTTAGTGCAAAGAAATGCTCACTTTCTAAAAGTGGCATTTCTAGAATAGTAATATTAAATCCGACTTCACCAGTCAGCAGGACTTTATATTACCATTCTGGCCATACTAAATATGACCTTCCTGCTCCTTTCAGATCAGCAGCTGCCACTTCAACAGTGTATGAGGGCAGCCCCAATGTTAGCCTATGAAGGGAGCAGGCCTCACAGTAGTGTAAAAACTAATTTAGGAGTTTTACACTACCAGGACATATAACTACACAGGTACATGTCCTGCCTTTTACCTACACAGCACCCTGCTCTAGGGGTTACCTAGGGCACACATTAGGGATGTCTTATATGTAGAAAAAGGGGAGTTCTAGGCTTGGCAAGTACTTTTAAATGCCAAGTCGAAGTTGCAGTGAAACTACACACACAGGCCTTGCAATGGCAGGCCTGAGACAGGGTTAAGGGGCTACTGAAGTGGGTGGCACAACCAGTGCTGCAGGCCCACTAGCAGCATTTAATCTACAGGCCCTAGGCACATATAGTGCACTCTACTAGGGACTTATAAGTAAATTAAATAGCCAATCATGGATAAACCAATCAATAGTACAATTTACACAGAGAGCATATGCACTTTATCACTGGTTAGCAGTGGTAAAGTGCCCAGAGGTCAAAAGCCAACAACAACAGGTCAGAAAAAATAGGAGGAAGGAGGCAAAAAGTTTGGGGATGACCCTGTCAAAAAGCCAGGTCCAACAAATATGCCCCTGACTCTTGGTGAAAGTTGCATGATGCTGCGGAAAACTTCAGCTGCCCACAGCAATGCTTCCAGAGTCACTTTTACTCAGCGGCAGCTCCTTCACAATGCCAGAGGAGCTTTGCCCCACTGGCTAAGAGCCATCAGCTGAAAAAAATTATGATATTTCCTTTTATTTTTCAGCTACTGGCTCAGCTGAACCAGTGTGTGAAGGGAGGGGCAGGGCTGGGCCTTGGGAGGGGAGAGGAGGAGTGGGATGTACTTAAGTGTACATGTTAGTTTGGACGGCCATCTTAGGCTAGCCAAACTTTCATGCACACTTAGGTTTGTCCAACCCAGCTGTGTTACAGAGCCAGATTGGAGAAATAGCATAGACTCCTATGCAGTGTTGTTGAGCGGCAGACCAAACTGCTCAGACCAATCTTGGAGCTGCTCTCATGCTAGGTATAGCATGACAGCAGCGTCAGGATTGCGTGGGGAGCCCATGCTGGTGTCCCAGGGACTGCTGCGACACCATCAGCAGCAGGAACAAGAGGAACAACACAGGTGGCAACTTCTGGACAGGTAATTGTTTTTAATTTTTTTATTTCCCTCACCCGTCCTTTTTTGTAGGTTACCCTTAGCACCTGCAGTATCACATGACAGCGTGTGACTTCAAACACTGATACTTAATTGCCGAACACCCAAGATGGCCTTTTGCAAGTGGTCTATTCCTTTGTCGTCACCTTCATACACAGAATATCCTGCCACTCCTGGGGTGGAAATTTGTTTCCAAAATCTTTTTTAAATGAATGACTCATTATTTAAATGCAAGTCACATGCATTATGTTAGTATACATATGTCATGTGTTAACATATTTTAGTTGATAATAGTACCCAGAAGCAACATAACTTTTGGGTAGCTTGCTTCTCAAAACAAAATAAACTATCGTTTGTCGAAAGGCAGCCAACAGTGAAGTGTTTGGTTGCATATTCTATATATCCCCTACATAAACTGAACATTTGTGTGTGTAAGTGTTTGTATAGAAGTGCCAACTGTATATTGAACACATAATTAAAAAATGTGCATTTATACATAATAACAACGTGTGCATTTATAAATAATAAAAAACAGATTTGTTCCAGTTTTGTTCTAGTGGCACAATTCTATGTGTTTTCATTTAACGACTGCTTGCAACTTTGCTGCTCTCTTCTGTTTCCACCTTTTCCTTGTAAACACTTAGCTTATTTTCTTTAATCTTCTTTTAGATGAACTTTGCGATTCCATGTGGTAGTTTTAATGGAAATAATAAAGTAATGGGTACTTAGCATTTCTGTTTGAAAGTGTCGGCTTGGCCCACCCTGGCTGCTCATTGTGGTTTTTACAACCAGGCCTAATCACATCGACCCACCTGGTCCGCTGCCTAGAGACACGTTATCAAGCCTACCTCGCTGCTTTAATCTTCGGTCTGTCTTTAAAAACACCCTCACACGTGGAACGTGGTTGCCCGAAGCGTGGAATATGGGACGAATTACTGCGGCTTGGGAAGCAAATGCCTTATAAAGTCAGCTGAGCAAGTGGATTATTGAAATCACTTCAACCAGGACAGATTCAGTGAAAGTGTCACAGTGATATACAGGGCAATTAGTATATGTTATGACCTTTAAGTGGCAGGTTGCATGAGAACTGTTTATGATTACACGTGTAAATTCTTTCAAGACCCCTGTAAAATACAGCTGGCACGTGAACATGCCCCAGCAAAATAAGACCTATTATACTGTCGAAAAACCTTTGATGTGGAATTAAATGCAAAAGAGACCTTTGCTCTCTGGATTATAACTGAAAATAATGGGTCATAGGTGCAAGGATGTCTATTATTTGTACAGTGGGTGGTGTAGGATCTAAATTATGTGCAAGTTTGCATGGTCATACCCCACCCCCCTCAAATTGGCATAAAAAAGTGCAGAGCAAAATAAGGCCCAAGTAAATGCACATACAAAAATAGTCAAGATTTGTAACAGGACAGAAGGAGGCCATTGCATAAATTAGATCTGCGCTTGTTATATGTTTAGTATACAGAACCTTGTAAAACATTTTCATACTATTAAAGGTGTTTGTGATTTACACAATTTTATTAGTGGATTTTGTGAATTTCCCAAAAAATTATGCATATATACCTGAAAACCATTGCCAGTGCCTGACATCCACAAATAGACATGAGGACACACTTACGCTATGTTTTAATTTAATATTTAGGTTTAGCAGCAAGAACCGGGGATGGGTACAACGGTGCTTTACATACACAACATTGAAGCATGGAATACATAAAAATAAAGTAGAGTAAAATAGAAATTAAGAGGCTTATTTCAAGTGGCTTGCACCACCTGTGCATCACAAGGCTTCAGGCCCATATCTTCAAGGACACGCAAAGCAACTTTGCATGGCTTTTCATGGCCTTGTAGATACGGAGTATGGCAACAAAGTGCAATTCGCTGCATTTCCTTAATTTGCATCAAAGAGGCGTTCCATGGGCATGGCGGTGGGTGTCCTTATGCAACACCCATGGATTTTGATGCATTCCCATGCACAAGTTTTTGTAAACCTGGGAATGCATCAAAAGCCGACGCTTCTCCAGGGGAGGAGTTGCGTGGGGCAATATCCATATTTCTCCTAGGTTTTTCTTTTTTCTTTGTGTGCTGCATCCTGCAGCACACATAGTAAGAGCAAATCGCCTCAACTGATTGTTTTTGTGCAGGAATGTGTCCCTTTCTGCACAAAAACAATAATTCCTACAATGTAGACACCCTTGCAACATGATACAAGGGTGCCTGCATTGGCACGTGGCAGCCAATGGTGCACCAGTGTGGGGGTAAAGAACAGGTATGGGCCGTATCTCATAGATACGGTGCATTCCTGTCCTTTTCTTTTGACACAGCGGCATTGCCCTGGCCCAAAACCTTGCAAATAAGGCCCTAAATATTTAAGCATGTTAGCTCATATGGGAACAATTAAGGCAAATGCCTCTATGTATAATCAATAAAACAGATAATCAAATGTTAGCAGTCAATATTTTGAGTAGAGTTAGCAGTATGTCAGCAATTGCTTAGGCAAGGCAGTTTGTTTTGAGTTGTCCTTTTTCAGTGAGGAGAGGTGTGAGTTTTCTGAGAATCAAGGGCTCCATGCAATGTCTACTGTCCCACAGAAGAATTTTCTTGATAGTGAATTTTTTAATTTGCAAAAGCAAAATTTCTTGCACTCTAGGTTGTAGGCCAGCATATCTACTTCAAAATGATCTGTTTACACAATATCAAAGTCAAAGGACCTGATTCACAAAGGTAAACTTACACTTTTGAGTACGTTTACAATTATTTTCTGTTAACAAATGTATTTTTGAGTCGCATCTTTATGACTCTGTTGTCTCCGTACATAAAATGATAGGACAGTCCTACCTTTTTATGTGCGGAGACTTGGCACACATTAAGATACTACTCATAAATCCCTTTGAGAGTAGCAAACAACAAAAGTGTAAGTTTACCTTTGTGAATTAAGTATCTACTTCAAAAGCTTTGACTTTCTGCAGTTATAATGACCCACATATTTGCTACCAACTATTAACTCTGAATGCATTGGCAGTATAAAAGTATCTAGAACCAAACTTTTTATTACACTAATAGAGTATTTTTGCAATAACATCAGAAAACTATCTAATACAAAATATAGCATGGAAAAAGATGATCAAAATAATAATAAAAAAAAAATAATATTAGTAAATATTTAAAAATAATAATAGAAATAAAATTAAAGTCATTGAAACATGTTAATTAGTTAAAGAATATTTGTGATGTTTAAAAAAAAATTCTAAACCAATGTAAACAAATAATGTAAGTACAGTGTAAATAAATATTAACATTATTGTAACATCTTTAAAAAACTACATAGTTATCTTAAAAGTAATTATAAAAGTCATTAATAAGAATGTGTTTAAAAATATAACTTTTACATTACAATCCCACAAATCCTATTAAAACATACATATAATGTTGGGATGAGTTTTGACATTTGTCATCCAGTGAAAAAAGCATTGAAGAAAGTGTAGATATTTGGGGTGGGTCATTAAAGTTGCTATTTTAACTTCAAATCAGCAAACATTGGGGAAAGTAAATATTTTAGGATTTAGTCATAGAAGTTATTTACTCAAAATGCAGTTCACAAATCTCTGGCTGGAGATCACTGCTTTTCCGATGTTTCTGAACAGGGATATCCATCATGGTGGCAGAGATTTCTGCACACCTATGTGTAGGATTTAGTACTATATGTGGGATTGACAAGGGATAGTGGTGGTTAAATGGGGAGTAATTACTACTAAATGGGTGGGGTTAAGGGAAATTGAAGGAGGAGTTTAGGTAAGGGCACAGTAACACAACATACACATCCACATAAAATTAACAAGGCAATTGCAATTCATAAAATGCACATTTAAAACCTACTAGAGTAATACTGCTGAGAAGTTAGATTTAAAAGTACACCAGCCCAGCCAGGGAGTAAGTGAAGCACCATAAATGGCCAACCACAGAACTGTGATGCACTCCCAGAGAACTCCATCAAGGCAGGTGGGAATAACTTTAAAATATAAGAAAACAGATTAAAAATAATAATTTTACATATTAAACAACATTTAGTTGGATTATCTTGCATTTATATTTATTTTAATTTGAAAATACCTCTGTAATTTTAAATATGCATGTTAATATTTGAAACAATACAATGTAGATATTTTTAAAAACCAAATTACAAAGAAAATAATGCAGAACTTTAATCTAAAATTGTGATACATTCAACATAAATGATATTGTGCAGGTCAAGGGGCAGGAAAGTCAATCTTTTGTATAATGTTTCATAATATAAAAATGTTGAATTAAAAATAAGAAATTAAAATAATTTAATAATATGTTCAACGTTTTTTTCATGCCAAGGCAGCGTTAGGTAAATAGGAAATACAGAAATAGGTGGGAATAATATTTAATTGAAAACATATTTATTTCATAATCTATTAAAAAAAATGTTCTTAAAATGTCCTACTACCTTCAGTAGAGAGCTCTTTGCCATGGTAATGGGGATTTCAATAAACAGATGGAAATTTACCAATAGTAACCTGTTGGTCAGAAAATCAATTGTAGTCGTCTCCAACTCTTCATTTGAGGGGGTTGAGACTTGTATGTCTACAGCTGGAAGTAAATCTGTCCTTGAAAATGGTGAATTCAGTCCTAGAGGAGATTTACACCTAGGTGTTGATGTGGATCTACACATGTGCAAACTACCATCTGCACACTTTCATTTGTGAACAGTGCTCATTGTGGTGGTCAGATTTATTATTCTAACTTCAGCCCATCAAACACTGGGTGAAGTGCCTATATTTTGGAGGGGGAGCATATTTACTATGTTAACTCTATTCATTCCTTACATTTGGGGACGTGCATAGAATTTGAGAAGGTCATGGTTATTATTCTACATCAGGTCCCACTAACACTAGGGAAATTGTACAGATTTGCTATTCAAACCCCAGGCCTACCATTATTAGGGAATCCAGATATATATGGGGTAATGGGTCAGATTTTCCTTTCTGATTCCAGTCCCAGAAACACTGGGGAAAGTACATACACTTGGGTAGGCAGATTTGCTATTCTAACTCCAGTCCTACTAACATCGGGGACCGTGTGCATATATGGCAGTGGAAGGTCAAATTTATGAATCTAGTTCTGGTCTAGTTCTGGTCTCAGAAACAATGGAAAAAATGAATATATTTAGGGTGACAAATTAGCTATTCTAACTCTAGTCCTTAGAACATACACATATGTGGCCAGTCTCAGTAACACTGGAGGAAGTGCATAGAACTGAGATGCATGGTGATCATATTTACTGTTCTAAATCCAGACCTACAATCACTTAAGATTGTGCATGTAATTGGTGCCGGTGTGATTTTCTATTCTCGCTCCAGTACCATGAAAATTGGAAAACGTCCTTATAATCGGAGGAGGTCAGATTTACTATTCTAACTCCTGTCCTACAAACATTGGGAAAAGAGCATACATTTGGGCATCAGATTTTCTATTGTGACTCCTGTCCTACTGACACTGGGAAACATGTACATATATGGTAGTGTCAGAATTGCTTTTCTAACTCCAGTCCCACAGACAGTGGAAACAGTGTCTATAATTTGGGTGGGGTTAGATTAGCTATTCCAACAAAGAGGAAGAAATTATATGAGGGGGAGCTAAATAACTGTTCTAACTCCAACTTGGTCGGAGAACATGATTATAATTTGCAGGATCAGATTTAACTCCTGTCCCTTGCCATTGAAAAAACTGCAGACAATTAGGGACGTTGGGTAGTGATGGTCAGATGGGGAAGCACATAAACATTGGGCAGTCAGAGTTACTCTTCTAATCACAGTCCCAAGAACATTAGAGAAAGGTCATAAAATTGGGGAGCTGAGATTTACCAATCTAGCTGCAGACCCACTAACATTAGTGAGAGTTCATATAACTGTGGGAGGTCACATTTGCCCTTCACACGTCAGTCCTAAAACATTGGGAAAAGTCCATATATCTTGGGGAGTTTGGATTACTATTTTAACTTCAGTACATTGTAGAACAATTTGCCTAGCAAGGATGACAAGAAACATGAGATAAGGAATAGCTAAGGATCCAGGATGGCTGCAATGTCTATAGATGTGCAAGAGTCTTTGACACAAGTGTTGTTGATTCCAATGCTCACCTACATGGTGCATCATAATGCACACTTAGTTTGGATCCAGTCAGTGTTCATCACACTCTGTATTGACTGAAAGCCTTTCCTGTGATGGGAGGGCCTGAACATAGATGATCTCCAGCTGCTGCTTGCTCACACAAGAACCCAACATAACATTAAGCAGCACTTCCAGCCTCATATGCTGACAGGAGTTCACTAATCATGCCAGAATATGGGCATTCTTTCCTGCTCCAGCAGTTTGTGGCCTGGCATATTCTGATAGATCAGATCTGTGCATTTCTTTTTTATAGGTAAGGAGAAGAGGTTCACATTCCTGTCTTGCCTATGGTATGACCTCTGATGGTGTTGGTTCTTCTGTGATGACACTGTGCCACATAAAAAGTAGGGGGGCCTAAGACACACAGGTTCACCACACTCTAGTGAAAAGAAACAGTATTTCATGGCACAAGTCTCTGCCTCCATGCCCCACCTTTAGTTAATAAGCAACTAACTCTGTTGGCTAACTAGACTTACTTTAAAGATGACTTAGCTAATATATAAAAACATTTTTTCTACATGGCAAAGGCACATTTCCTTGACCTGCAACGCTGAAGTACTTTAAACTGCTGCCCAGCCACAGCTTGAGTGTGCATTCTGGAGCCATACATTTTCATCATATGTGCACTTGTTGTAAATACCTAATGCAAACTACAGATGCCTTTTAACATCCACACCTTTGAGGGATTTTCTGCACCATCTACACTGATCTTACTGAAATGATAAATAGCCAATTAGGAGAAACCAATGCAGCATACAACTTTATCAGTGTCATACCTCTCTGAGTCCTTAAGCCAGAAAAAGTAGATTGCACACACTGACAAGACTACAACTTAAATGTTGCCTTTTGTTAGTCTCACACAATTAGAAATGTGTATATTCATAAGTTTGGAAGGGCTAATTAAGTTAACAGCCTCTTTTTGGTGTATGAAACTCACCCCTCTGCTAAAAAATCTAATGACATTTTGAAAAAAGTATGTATTTTGTAAGATACTAAGCAGGCACAAAACTCCCATCGAAGATTGTGCCATAGTATTTTTGGATTTTGACACCTGACCACAGAATGAAAGAAAACTTAGTGAGAATGTCAGCACAGATGTATGACAAGCTCCACTAAATAAATTATGTGATGAAATTGGAAATTACCAAATGCTACACAGCTAGTACTACACAACGAAAAAGATATACTACTCACCAAATACCTTGCACACAATTAAACTCTGGACTGATAACCCATGTGAGAAAAGCCAAATAACTAAAGGCAATACAAAAACAAACACTTAATGCATACACGATTTACTATGAACATAAGGCTTAAGACCAAATAAGATGCAAAAGAAAAGTGTAAAATAGGACTGAAAGGGAAAAACCTAAGCTGTTAAAGATGAACATTAAGTGAGCAACATTGATCCAAATATGATGGCACGAAATTTCAAATAAGAGGTCTATCCTCAGAAAAAAATAAGAACCAATTAGATTTCTAAATATTATTTGGTTGAAACAAAAAACATTTGTTTTCTAAATGTTTAAGTAGGGTCAATAGTACTACCAGGAGTACAGGTACAATTCAAATAGGAGGAAGAGGAAATTAAATTGTAGAACACAAAAATCAGAAGCAGGAAAGAAAAGTATTTTACTTCTAGAAGGGTTCAAGAAAAAAGAGTTTCAATTCAAGATTACTATAATAACATATTTAATTAATCTGTTGAGGCAGTGTACTGAGAATGAAAAAAACTGAAAGATTAGAGGAACACTAATAAACATCAGAACTTGACATACCCCAAGACTGTGCAAGCACCTAGAAGGAGCTGGAGTCAGCTTTGATCCTAGCATATCAAAGGAGGTTGGCCTTAGAAGGAGTTGAGAGATAATGAACTCTTGGCTAAGCTCAGTTGTGCCATGTTATAAAACTGGAGAGCAAAGGATTGTCAGCTTACTTTTGCAATAAAGACTCTAGCGGGACAGAAAGACGATCACTGTGCTATGACAAATAGAGGGGAGTGTGTGGGAAATTCAAGTTGATACCCTTAGAAAGATTCACCAATGATGGTTAGGTTCACATTAAAATAAGCTGTTTCACTCAGTCTTTCAACAGATTGGAGAGCAGGACTGTGATGGAAAAAGACAATTCCCATACAAAAATATCCTGACTTCCCGGTGAAGGGCTATGGAGTGCGTACTCCTGCTTTATCTTGAATGTTTGCACCTGAATGCCTTCTCTGATGGACAGGAAAGCTGGCCTCTTAATGACTTATTGCACATACTGCTGTAGCAATTAAGTCACAAGAACCCCGCACTCTCAGAGCTGGTGCTGACGAGGAGGGGGAGGGGCGGGTTGACCTCTCTGTAATTTCTCTCACAAAACAATTTTTTCGTGCTCCAGAAAATTCTTCTGGTAATCTATTTATTTCACAAAAGACAGCATTCACTGATGCGTTTCAACCAACAGGTCTTTGTCACAGTGCAGTAGTCCTTTTTAGGTCAAGCGTAAGCATACACCCTCTGTATACTTTTAAGTAAACTTGTGCTGTGGGCTTAAAGCCATTTTATTTGTTCATGTCATTTAAAAATCCTGTCTTGCTAGTAACCAGTCATGCCTATTTGTCCCTCCTTTTCCTCTTTGAGAGCAGGGACCAACTACTGTATAACTATGCTTTGCCGTGCTCATCTGTTCTTTAGGGGACCTTTTTCTCTTTGTTTCTTACTCCTGTTCAGTGAAGCTTACCTTTTCATTTGCAGACCATTCTTGCTCAAAACTTAGTTTTGCTGTAAACAAGGCTGTTATCCTGGACACATTTGCCCCTCCTCGCTCCTCACCCTCTTTTGCTGCTCTCTCTCAGCTTCCTGGTTCCCACCCTTCCTTGGTTTGGATTCTGTTTACTGAGTGTGCCTGCCCGGTATGTTTATTTAATTACTTGTTTGCTAACCTGAAGGCATTGGAGGCTTTACATAAGTACCAGCTACATTATACTAGGACATACTCATTTTGTGTCGGCACAATGGGATTAAGTAATGGTGAGCCAATACTGTGACTCGAACCCAGGTCCTCAGTTCCAAAGTCAGCAGCTGTAGTCATTGTGTCACACCTTCTTCCTGTTATACCATGTTTTCATGCAGCACATGAGGCATTCCAGTTCCTTTTATTGTGACAGCTCAGCACACCGCACTTTATGTTACATCCTCCATTTTTTATTTAATTACTTGTTCAAAACTGTTATTGTTTAACGGTAGGGAACCAGGACTTTGCACCAGTGAGTGTCCTATGTCAGATGACCACCACAGATGCTTTCACACAACTGCACACAGTCGCAGGTTGCACTATTAAAGTAGATGCATCAAGCAAAGGACAAGCACAAACTCCCCCCAAAGGTATTAGAGGCTTTACATAAGTAGCAGCTATTTTATACAAGTACATGTTGATGTTTTGTAGGGATGGAAAGATTAAGTGATATTGAACCAATGCCATGACTCGAATCTGGGTCCTCAGTTGCAAAGTCAGCAGCTCTAGTCAGTGTGCCACACCTTCGCCCTGTTGTACCACATTTTCATGGTGCACATGAGGCATTCCAGTTCATTTCATTGTTACAGCCACGCTTTATGTTTACCTCCTCCATTTTTTATTTAGTTACTTGTTCAAACCTGTTATTGTTTAACAGTAGGGAATGGTAGAGCATTCGTGAGCATCCTTTGTCACATGACCACCACAGAAGCTTGCACAAAACTGCACACACACCTGCAGGTCGCACTTTTAAAGTAGATGCATCAAGCAAAAGACACACAAGTTGTTGTATTAATAGATATAAAGCGACATGTGATCTTAAAGACACCACAGTTTGGGGAAAATATTTCCATTTGAAAATAAACCATGTTTGTTGTGAATAAAAAACGGACCTTTGTGTGTCTTTCTAGGTCAAATGAGGAGATGACATGCAAGTTTGTGTGCTAGCTAAAATAGGATTTCCCTAAGTACAATCTTTATCTCTCTGAAACCACTGTTGTCAGAGCCCGAGTATGTCTTCAGTGCCTTCATTTGTGCTCTGAAATAGACTGAGACAAATGCGTGTTAAGTAAACTTAGTGAGAGGCCTACAAGTTGCTGCTTGCAACATTGCTTCAGATTATGACACCGCAGGTGAGGGGCTTCCCCAAAAACATGCAACCAACTGTCCTACTCTGAAACATCTTGTTTTATCATTTGATGTTTTTTTCATCCTTCTTTAAACATCTTACTGGAACCTGGCTGCTGATTTAGCATGTGATATCAAATACACAAAAGTATCATTCCCATTATGTTTAGAAATGAATGCTGGAAGATTATCATTCTGTTGGAACTTTTATGAAGTAGAATGGTAAATTTTAATTAGGATGCTAAATGGCAACCTTTTTCATTTTTTGCTGCAGATAGAGGAAGAAGGCAAATGGAAGTGCTTTACGTTACGTATACCACTGGAATTATGTGGCAGGAAAAGACCAAACAATGAGGCAGGGCTGACCAATTTATGTGGTAAGAAAAGTCCAGTTATAAATTTACAATACCAATAGCTTTAACTCAAGCAAATTCGAGACCTGTTGCCTTGCAAATCGTTTATCAACGTATACATTCACTCCAAGTTGCACATAATGAGGAATTCTTGGTACTGTAGAACCGCATTACTTCATGCAGTTCTCTACTCAATTTAAAAAAAAAACTTAGAACATATATACACACTTCCTGATTTGAGCATTCATAATTTTATATTTAAGCCAGTAATACTTAGTTAACTTTTGGAAGGCAGCAACTAAAATTCCCAGTGTGTTTGAATGTTATTACTTTTAAACATTTCATACTAAGGGGAAGTCCATCTGTTGTTTATGCACTCCAAGCAAAACGGTGTTTCAATTGTGTGATTTCAACCCAATGTATTTTATAGCCTAGGGAGATTATTAATCTTAATCACATTGCATATTTCTTGCTGCTAATGATGGCATTGTTGACGAGTAAATCAGATATCAAGTTCAGTGAAGTAGAAGGAACATCGTTAACTGGAATACCCACAGTGTATTTTTAGATGAAATGAGATTGGTGTATTTGGATCAAAAATCCTCAAATGAAAAAGCCCATGAATGAGGATAAGGAAAAGGTCAAACAAAAGAAAAATATACTGAAGAAGGCTTTGTTAAGTGATTTAGGGGCATATTTATTACAGAGTTGCATTGCACTTGCACCACCATCATGGCATGATAAATCTAGTGTAACGCAACACAGCGCAGCTCAAAACATTGCATATCATTGCCATGCCCTGGCAAGAAGTTCTATGGTTTGAGCATGGGTGTTCCCATGTATCCACCCATGGGTTTTGGTGCATTTTCAGATTTACCATTAGTGGCATCCTGAGGTGGGGCATAAAATTGAGAAATATCTTTATTTCTCCTTGTTTATATCCTCTTTCTCTGTGTGCTGCATTCTGCAGCTCATATTGACAGGACAAAATGCCTCTCAGGTTTGTTTTTGTGCAGGAAGGTGTACCTTCCTACACAAAAACAATCCTGTTTACAACGCAGGCACTCTTCTACGATTGTGCAAGGGAGCCTGCGTTGTGAGCACATGGTGCGCCAGCACGAGGGAACAACAAGAATGCGCCACATATTGTTAGATACAGGACTTTCTTACCCTTTCCCTATCGCAACGCCGCAAAGTGACTTATGTGCTGCACAATGTTTTCATAAATATGCCCCAATGTAATAAGTAAAGGGTACAGCACAAGACCCTATGCATTTTGGCTTCCTCCTAGTTCTTGAGTAGAAGAGTATACACAAATAATCACTTATAGTGTGCAACGTGTGTTTTATTAAACATAAAAAAGTGAGTATATGATAGCGGAGAATCGTAACACTGTCACCGCCATCTTGGAGCGTAGTTTATAACTGGAAAAAATACACGCATACATAACAATCAAGAGTAGTGTCAACAACCATAGGTAAACAACACCATATAAAGCTTATGTTGCTAATAGCTGAAAATAGATGTCAATAATTCTATGGCACAACATAAACAAGAGTACGAAGTCACAAAAATCAGGGAACTTGAATACATTTGTTGGTGGTATGTACACATTTATGAAAATAGTTCGACTGAGTCCAATGTGTAAAGCGTATTTTAGATTATGTACAGAGAAACAACTACCATATACTTCATTGTGAACTTGTATTTCTGCATTAGGTCACAATTACAAACTCTGTGTTGATAATGCCAGAATGAGTCCATCCGTTCAGCATTATCACAGATATATGTAATAAAAATGAACAGCTCTCTTGCCAAATGACATCTTGCCTGTCCGAGATGCAGTTACTGGTGGAAGATGTTCCTGGTAACCTTTGTGCTTTTTAGGGTTCCAGAGTCAACAGGTAGGTTTGAATCTAACAGTATAAATCTGGCTTGTGTGATATGAATGGCTATATTTATGCTGACCTTGCGCCATTCCAACGCCACATTAGCATAATTTTTTTGACGCAAATGTGGCGCTGGAAGGGGAAAAACAATGTGCCATATTTGCAAGCATTGTGCCACTTTGTAACCCCTTGCGCCACATTATTCCTGCGCAAGGCATAATGTATGCTAGGGGTATTCCGGTGCTGGGGGGGGGTGTAAAAATGGCGCAAAGGAATCTCTGAGTTTCCTTTGTGCCATTGTTATCAGCATTTTTTAATGCTTGCTAAGTGCAGGAAAAAAGAGACTGCCATTGATTGCAATGGGCCTCTGGGTGCTTTGCAGGATTAGCATCATAATTTTTTACACTTATCCTGAAAAGCACCGGACTAACGTAAAAAACAATGACGCTATTCACCCTAACTTCCACCATGATGTGCCATATTTTAAATGTGATGCTATCATGGTGGTGTAAGGGGGGCACTAAGGGGTGCAGGAAAACTGGCACTGCAGTAGGTGCAGCACCACTTTTCATTTATCTGCCACAAGTGTATTATTTACCTCTAGGTTTAAGCTTTCACTTTCTTCCAATTTGGGTCATAGATGGGTCAGTCATGGAAGGCATAAGGCTAAAAAGTGAATTACATTTCCTGCGGGTAGATCTAATATCTCAGAACGGGAATAATCTTGCTTTAAATGCATACAGAATTTGTTCCAAAGTAGTACTTTTAATTACCTTCACATGCCAAAAATAATGGTCATTTGAAATGTATATTTGATATTGTTTCATGCAGACACATAATTTGTCACACAACACCACCTTGCCTGGGCAAGACACCATCAACAACAATGCTGAATTGTGTGATTACTCACTGTCTCTTAGCATTTTACATTCTTGTGTTATACACAGTCCAAATGAGATCAGGGTGAGGAAGGGGTAAGCAGTGGATATATCAGACTGATGGTACGCCTGCAATCATGCACAATGATGTAAGAATCTAAGGGAAGCTGATTGAAATCTGAGTTTTATTCTTTCCTAATGTGGATCAAACTCACAGTACGAAACTAGAGAAAGCATCTGTTATTTTTCAACAAAATTGCAACGACCAATGCAGTTTCTTTGCAGATCTGATCTGCTATATCTTACTCTGTTCTCAGAAAGTAAGTATGCTTGGAACAATGTAATAAAGGGAATACAAAATTCGGAGTCTAGCGTTTCATTAGATTTTGGATTTTGAGCTACACTGAGAAAATCAAATTTTCACCAATTTGTTAAAAATGTGTGCAAAGAGAGGGCAGAGACTGGCCTTGATAGTAATGGCTGTTGCTTAGAGAGCTCCTGGCCGGCCAGTCTCGGAAAGTACTTTTAAAGTAATGAGAAGGAGGCAGAGACACTCTCCTTAAATACCTCTGAACCAATTGCTTACAACACGGCAACTCCTGCTAAGGTCCTGGCCCAGGGGGAGATGTAGGCCTTCTGACCGCACCTACCTTTACTGGTGCAGCCTGCACCCGTCATCTGCGGAACACCAAGGACTCCAGTCGGCAATGGTGAGGGGCTTGCATACTACTTATTACTTTCTTCTAAAGGTGCTAGTGCTGCTGGGGAGGTATCCTTTCACCCCAGTGAACCACCTCAAGACCGAACCCTGCTGCGACCCAATTCTAGGCTGCAACCGCTGGTCAGAACGTGGGCCAATCATAGCTGGTGACGCTCTCATGCCTGTAAAGATGACAGTATTTAAAGGTAAGCCTCATCTTTATTGGGAACAAGCGGTACGTCCTCCCAGCATCAGACTCTCCCACCAACTGTCACTTCCCTGCTCACTTCTCCCCGTTCCTGAACTCAAACCCTCACAATGGTAATATTCTACTTACTCTGTAGGTAGGATACCAGTAGCTAGGATACCACTTCTCTTCTTATTATAAAACATAGACAATGTTACAATAGATCCATAAACAACATTACAGTACAATCGTTAGACCTGACAGCCTTAGGGTGATCACCCCTAACTTTTTGCCTGCCTCCCTCCACTTTTTGGACACTGTTTTTGCGTACACAGGGGATGCGTCGTAGACTTTTCACGTAGGGCAGCCTTTGTATCAATTTCCGGCATGTAGACTGGGATCCTCTTCGAGTTGCGGGGTTTTTGGACGCCCCAGGAATGATGCATTGAAATTCAGCACTTGCAGTACGAAGTCACAGGGGCTGCGTCCATCCGGTGGCCGTTGCATGGAAATTTCTACTGCATGGCAGGTGCTGCGCCGATTCCTCTCGGGAAGTGGTGCTGGACGTTCCGGCTCAGCTTTGCGTAAATCCAGTGGGGCGTGCGTCGAATTTCCAGTCACTACGCTGGCACTGCGTCGATCTTCTCCTTGCGAAGTTGGGCTGCGTCATTCCGGTTCGGCATGTGGTGATTTTCTCCGCACAGGGAGTTGCAGGCTATGCGTAGTTTTCTGCAGGCTGTGCATCGATTTTCACCGCACAGGGAGTTCTTCTTGCATGAATGAAG
This sequence comes from Pleurodeles waltl, assembly GCF_031143425.1. NCBI lineage: Eukaryota > Metazoa > Chordata > Amphibia > Caudata > Salamandridae > Pleurodeles > Pleurodeles waltl. The sequence continues at coordinate 970,372,855 of NC_090449.1, read as the reverse complement.
TCTTTTTGGTCCTGAGACTTCAGGGAACAGGAGGTAAGCTCTAACCGAACCTTTGGAGAGCACTTCTCAGCACAGCCAGAGAGCAGCAAGGCAGAGGGAAACAGCAAGACAGCAGTCCTTCTCAGAAACAGTCAGGTGAGTCCTTTGGGCAGCCAGGCAGTTCTTCTTGGCAGGATGCAGGTTCTGGTTACAAGTTTCTTCTCCAGGAGTTGGAAGGGACAGAGGCCCTGTTTATATACCCAAATGTGCCTTTGAAATGGGGGAGACTTCAAAGAGTGGCTTAGAAGTGCACCCCTGTTTAATCCTGTCTGCCAGGGTTCCAGTAGGGGGTGTGGCAGTCCTTTGTGTGAGAGCAGGCCCTCCACCCACCCAGTCCAGGAAGACCCATTCAAAATGTAGATATATGCAAGTGAGGCTGAGTATCCTGTGTTTGGGGTGTGTCTGAGTGAATACACAAGGAGCTGTCAACTAAACCCAGCCAGACATGGACTGTAAAGCACAAAAAGATTTAAGTGCAGAGAAATGCTCACTTTCTAAAAGTGGCATTTCTAAAATAGTAATATTAAATCCAACTTTACCAGTCAGCAGGATTTTATATCACCATTCTGGCCATAATAAACATGACTTCCTACTCCTTTCAGATCAGCAGCTACCACTCAAACAATGTATGAGGGCAGCTCCAATGTTATCCTATGAAGGGAGCAGGCCTCACAGTAGTGTAAAAACAAATTTGGGAGTTTTACACAACCGGGACATGTAAACTACATAGGTACATGCCCTGCCTTTTGCCTACACAGTACCCTGCCCTATGGGTTACCTAGGGCATACCTTTGGGGTGTCTTATATGTAGAAAAGGGGAGTTTTAGGCTTGGCAAGTACTTTTAAATGCCAAGTCGAATTGGCGGTGAAACTACACACACAGGCCTTGCAATGGCAGGCCTGAGACAAGGTTAAAGGGCTACTTAAGTGGGTGGCACAATCAGTGCTGCAGGCCCACTAGTAGCATTTAATCTACAGGCCCTGGGCACATATAGTGCACACTGCTAGCAACTTATAAGTAAATTAAATAGTCCAATTGGATATGATCCAATGTTACCATGTTTAAAGGGAGAGAGCATATACACTTTAGCATTGGTTAGCAGTGGTAAAGTGCGCAGTCTGTGCGCAGTCTGTGACTGAGATGAGGGCGGCTTCAGTGCTGTGGTTGGTTCGGAATCCGGTTCGTGAGGGGTCGAGCAGGTTGTTGTCTTCCAGGAAGGTGGTCAGCTGTTTGTTGACGGTCTTCTCTATTACTTTGGCTGGGAAAGGCAGAAGAGAGATGGGGCGGAAGTTTTTCAGGTCGCTCGGGTCAGCCGTAGGTTTCTTTAGTAGGGCGTTGACTTCGGCGTGGTTCCAGCATTCGGGGAAGGTAGCAGAAGAAAAAGAAGAGTTGATGACGGTCTGGAGGTGCGGGGCGATGATGTCGTCGGCTTTGTTAAAGATGAAGTGCGGGCAGGGGTCCGAAGGGGTGCCGTAGTGGATAGAGTTCATGATGGATTCGGTTTCTTCCGTGTTGATGTGGGTCCAGTTGTTGAGGGTGATGGCCGGGGATGCGGGTTCGGTGGTGTTTGGTTGGGTCTGGTGTCCGAAGCTGTCGTGGAGGTCGCTGATCTTGCGATGGAAGAAAGTGGCGAGGGATTCGCACAAATCCTGTGAGGGCGTGACGGCGTTGGCACTGGGGTTGGAGAACTCCTTGACGATGCTGAAGAGTTCTCTGCTGTTGTGGCTGTTTTTGTCCAGTCTGTCGGTGAAAAAGTTCCTTTTGGCAGCGCGGATCAGGTGGTGGTGTTCGCGGGTAGCGTTCTTGAGGGCGGTCATGTTGTCAGCGGTGTGGTCCTTGCGGCAGGCATTCTCAAGGGCGTGACAAGTTTTCTTTGATTCTTTGAGGGTGTCAGAGAACCAGAGAGGTTTTTTGGTGTTGGTCTGTCGATGCGTGCGTTTGAGGGGAGCAAGGTTGTCTGCGCAGTTGGAGATCCAGTTTGTGAGGTTGAGGGCTGCGTCGTTGGGGTCGGTGGTGAGGGTGGGTTGGTTGGCGGCGAGTGCGGAGAGGAGTTGCTCTTCAGGGATCTTGTTCCACTGTCGACGAGGGATGGGTTGAGTGCGGAGGTGGCGGGTCTCGCGTCGGAATGTGAAGTGGACGCAGCTGTGGTCGGTCCAGTGTAGGGCGGAGGTGTGGCTGAAGAAGACGTGTTTGCTGGCGGAGAAGATAGGGTCGAGCGTGTGTCCGGCGATGTGGGTGGCGGTGTTCACCAGTTGTTTGAGGCCGAGGTTGGCGAGGTTGTCGAGCAGGGTGGTGGTGTTGGGGTCGTTGTTTTGTTCCAGATGGAAGTTGAGGTCGCCTAGGAGGATGTAGTCCGGTGAGGCGAGGGCGTGCGGGGAGATGAAGTCGGCGATGGCGTCGCTGAAAGGGGCGCGTGGTCCGGGAGGACGGTAGACGAGGGATCCTCTGAGGGTGGTCCTCGGGTCGGTGCGAATCTGAAAATGCAGGTGTTCAGCGGCGAGAGGGGTGTCTTCGGTGGAGGTGGTGACGCTGATGGAGTCTTTGAAGACGCTGGCGATACCTCCTCCTGCTTGGTTGGTGCGGTCTTTCCTGGAGATCTTGTAGCCTTCGGGCATGGCGGTGTCGATGTCTGGAGCAGAGGAGGCGTTCATCCAGGTCTCCGTGATGAAGGCGACGTCCGGTGCTGTGGAGTCCAGGAGGTCCCAGAGTTCAACGGCGTGTTTGTGGACGGAGCGAGCGTTGACTAGGATGCACTTGAGGTGGTTGATGGCGCGTGGGCTTGTGGTCGTGGTAGTTGCATGGTGGAAGATGCGTTTGCAGGAGTTGCAGGCGAAGGGTCCATGGGTGCGTTTGGGGTGAGCTTGGAAGCAGGTGTTGGAGCGTCCTGGGTTGAGGGCGTGGAGGGTGGTGGGGTCGTAGCGGATCAGCGGGGCTTGGGAGAGCTGGGGACCAGGGGTCGGGCGCTGGGCGCGGGCCAGGCGCGGACGGGCGCAGACGGCCGCCATATGAGGTAGGAGGGGGGGAGGGGTCAGCTGGGGGCGAAAGGGAGCTGGGGGGCGTGCAGGAGGTCGCGGCGGGAAAGCACGAGGGAGGGGGGGACAGGTAGAGTGAGAAGAGCTGGGGGAGGGGGGTTTAAGGGTGGAGGGGGGTGAGTGTTAGGAGGTTTAGGAGATTAGGGAGAAAGATAGGAGTAGGGTTGTGAAGATAGGGGAGGGGGGGTTGTAGAGGTGGGTGAGGGTGAGAGGTAGAGTGAGAGGATAGGAAGATAGGTAATAGAGGGGGTGGCGGGAGGGGGGGAGAGATAGAGAAATAGATAGAGAAAATAGATAGATAGAGAAATAGATAGAGAGATAGGAAGATAGGAGGAGGTGGAGAGTGAGGGAGTTAGATAGTGGGATAGAGAGATAGAGAGATAGGTAGATAGGAGGAGTGAGGGAGGTAGATAGTGAACGGGTTAGATAGGGGAGATAGAGAGGGGGATGCGAGTGAGGGAGGGGGATGAGACAGGAGCAGGAGGGCAGGCGCGGGGAGAAGAAGACGGAGGAGGCAGAAGAGCCGAAGGCAGAAGATAGAAGAACAGAAGAACAGAAGAACAGAAGAACAGAAGAACAGAAGAACAGAAGAACGGAAGAACAGAAGAAAGGAAGACCGGAAGAAAAGAAGAACACAGAAGAACACAGAAGAACACAGAAGAGCACCGAAGAATACAGAAGAACACAGAAGAAGATACAGAAAACGAAGAACAGAGGGCAGAAGACCACAGAAGAAGATGAGGAAGAAGAGAGGCGACAGGAGAGGCTGAGAAGCACACAGAAGAAGAGAGAAGACGGGGAAAAGAAGAGTACAGAAGAAGATTACAGACGAGGAGCGAGGAGGAAGAACAGAGAAGAAGAAAAGAAGAAAAGAAGCAGGAGAGAGGGTGAGTAGCGCGGGGCAGAGCAAGGGGCTGGGAGGTTGGGGGTACTTACTGTGAGGTGGGTCTCAGGAACTCAGGAACCTGGAGGAGCTGGAGGAGCTGCAGCGGCAGGGGGAGCGACCTACCCTTGGGTCAAGGGTCGCTACCACTGTCGCGCAGCGGGCGCCATATGATGTAGGAGGGGGGGGAGGGGTCAGCTGGGGGCGAATGGGAGCTGGGGGGCAGGGCGTGCAGGAGGTCGCGGCGGGAAAGCGCGAGGGAGGGGGGGACAGGTAGAGTGAGAAGAGCTGGTGGAGGGGGGTTTAAGGGTGGAGGGGGGTGAGTGTTAGGAGGTTTAGGAGATTAGGGAGAAAAATAGGAGTAGGATTGTGAAGATAGGGGAGGGGGGGTTGTAGAGGTGGGTGAGGGTGAGAGGTAGAGTGAGAGGATAAGAAGATAGGTAATAGAGGGGGTGGCGGGAGGGGGGGAGAGATAGAGAAATAGATAGAGAAAATAGATAGATAGAGAAATCGATAGATAGAGAAATAGATAGAGAGATAGGAAGATAGGAGGAGGTGGAGAGTGAGGGAGTTAGATAGTGGGATAGAGAGATAGAGAGATAGGTAGATAGGTAGATAGGAGGAGTGAGGGAGGTAGATAGTGAACGGGTTAGATAGGGGAGATAGAGAGGGGGATGCGAGTGAGGGAGGGGGATGAGGCAGGAGCAGGAGGGCAGGCGCGGGGAGAAGAAGACGGAGGAGGCAGAAGAGCCGAAGGCAGAAGATAGAAGAACAGAAGAACAGAAGAACAGAAGAACAGAAGAACGGAAGACCGGAAGAACAGAAGAAAGGAAGACCGGAAGAACAGAAGAACACAGAAGAACACAGAAGAACACAGAAGAAGATACAGAAAACGAAGAACAGAGGGCAGAAGAGCACAGAAGAAGGTGAGGAAGAAGAGAGGCGACAGGAGAGGCTGAGAAGCACACAGAAGAAGAGAGAAGACGGGGAAAAGAAGAGTACAGCAGAAGATTACAGACGAGGAGCGAGGAGGAAGAACAGAGAAGAAGAAAAGAAGAAAAGAAGCAGGAGAGAGGGTGAGTAGCGCGGGGCAGAGGGAGGGGCTGGGAGGTGGGGGGTACTTACTGTGAGGTGGGTCTCAGGAACTCAGGAACCTGGAGGAGCTGGAGGAGCTGCAGCGGCAGGGGGAGCGACCTACCCTTGGGTCAAGGGGATGTACTGACACATGCTGACCTATGCTTCTGTTCCTACTGCAGTCTGGGTTCTTCTTATCTCCACTCGTCACCACTTTGAAAAGATGATGCAGTATAGAAAGGTAAGACACAACTTTATTGGGAACAAGCGGGTATGTCCTCCCAGCACCAGACTCTCCCACCAACTGTCACCTCCCCCCCTCACTACTCCCTGTTCCTGAACTCATAACCCTCACAATGGTAGTATTCTACTTACTCTGTAGCTAGGATACCAGTAGCTAGGATACCACAATGCCTTATGAGGAAAGTGTGCCCCTCCGGGAAGCCATCCTTCTACTCACCTGCTTGCTTCTTATCAGACTGCCTCCAAGAATCAGCATGTTTGCCTGAACTTCTTTTGAGGCCTCAAACGTGTGTCCCAGTGGCACCACCTTAAACTCAGGCTGTGGCTCTTGGCAAGACTGCACTTCTCTGTTCGCCCACCATTGGGCCATCTACAGCCAAGCACAAGTCCTAGTGGGCGCAAAATCAGATGGCTGCTCTCAGTACACCCGCAGAATCTGCTTGCCCACAGATGGGCCACATATACGTGCCATTGGCTGCCATCTTGGAACCAGACAGTTGCCTCAAGTCAGACTGCAAATCTCTGTCCGCATTCCTGGGCCGACAACTCCCCTCCTCTGGAAACATCATCCCCTGCTTGGGGGCCTCTAAGCTTCTTTATAGCTGACCCCACAAGATACCCATCCAGAGTTGGTTGGGGGAAAAAGCAAGCCATCAGCCCCAACACTTGAAAAAAGTCATTAACCCCAGCTTGGATCCCCTTACTCTTTGTACACTGTATCCACATACCAACGGCACCATCCACTGATCAACTGCAAATACTTCATTCCCCCCACAACTACCCCCCTTTCCTCTTCAATGTCCAAGTAAAGGTCACCCGCCAACTGTCGTTCTCTGAGGCGGTTAGAGAACCCATCCAAAAATCAACCTCTGTAGTAGGCTGACCTGGTGTGTGGTGGGTACCTATGGAACTTACATCTTATACCAAGTCCAGGTATCCCTTATTAGTATAGTGTACTCAGTGTCTAGAAGCCAGGCTCTCTAGAGGTAGCTGTGGATGAGCAGCCAAGGCTTGTCTAGAAGACATGCAAGGTTCATGCAAAATCACTGTAGTCACACAGTACTCACACACATGAAAGAAAGCACTCAGTGTTACAAAAATAAATACTTTTTTTTGGTGACACAAATACCAAAAATACCATAGAGGCTATACTCCCTTAGGAGGCAAGTAATACACAAATTATATACACTAGTATGCAGAAATAGGCATAAACACAGTTAGAAAACAGTGCAATTACTGAAAATCACAATGGGGGGAATAGGCCTAGGGGAGCACAAACCATATACTAAGAAATGAAATGCGAAAGTCGTTCCCCCACCTAGGTAAGTGTAGTGTGTAGAGGGGAGCTGGGAGTACTCAGAAAGCCCAAAGGTAAGTACCACAACCCACCCCAGTGACCATGAAAGCAGGCGTAAATCACAGTAAGTTTCCTAGAACACATACAGAGAAGAAAATCGGAATTACGCAAAACTAGGAGAGACTGCTGGACACCAACAGTGGATTCCTGGACCAGAGGACCGGTGGAAGAAGGGGACCAAGTCCAAGAAGCACAGAAGAGTCAAGGAAGGGAAGGAACCCCTACCTACCAGCCTGAAGGTGCAAGAAGTGAGTTGACGTGGAAGAAGGAGAGTAAACACTGCACCAAAGAAGACAAAATCAAGCTCCTGGAGGATGCAAGTGATGTCCTACACCAGAAGAAGTATTGCAGTCAGGTTTTCATCTTTGGATTCTGCCAGCAAGCCTTGGCACACGCAAAACTTATGGTTAGTGGAAAGTGGAGCTGCCGGGTACCAGGAAGGATCAGGTGAACTCTACCCAGGATGGGAAGTGAGAGGGGGGGCCCTCAGCAACATAGAGAGCCCACAGAAGCCCAGGCAGCACCCACAGGAGTCCCATAGGACGGGGACATGAAGGTCGAGGTAGAGGACCAGGCAGCAGTATGACAAAGGCTCCCTCCCATGCCGCCAGGAAACCACTCAGGAAGCTGTGCATCGCAAGATGGGTGCTGGAGCTTCAAGATACCTGAAGATCTGGTGAAGAAGTTGCAAACAAGCTTTGGCAACTTCAAAGGACACAGTGCGGGGGTACTTTTCTGCCTGGGCAGGCAAAGGTTTACCTCCACCCAAGTTGGACAGCTGGAAGAGAGGACCATCGGGGCAACTTCAGTCCACTACCCGTGATGCAGGATCCATGCAACTCAACAGGGGAGGGGATCCATGCAGCCAGTCATCGATGCAGTTGGTGTCTGCAGAAGCAGGGGAGTGACTCCTTCACCCCCAGGGATATTCCTTCTTCCTTCCGATGAAGGTTGAAGACAGGCTGTCCTGAGAGGATGCACTACCGGGGATATGTTGCAGTTGCTGGAAGGAGCTGTGGATACAATGTTGCAGAAGGCATCTTGCTTCTTTGTTGCAGCTTGCCGGGTCCTGGAGCACCAAGATGCTATTTCTTCAATCGGAAGTGGAGGGTGTAGCGGATTCCTGCTGGTGTCTTGCAACCCAAATCTGAGGAACCATCCAAGAGAGAGATTCTAAAGAGCCCTGAAAGGAAGATTGGTCACCTAGCTGGGTGACCACCTATCAGGAGGGGGCTTGGACGTTGCCTGCTGGCACTGGCCACTCAGGTGCTCCCAGAGTTCCCTGCTAACCTTGAATCCAAGATGGCAAAACCGGGGGACCCTCTGAAGGAGCTCTGAGCACCACCCCAGGGGTGATGAGAACAGGGGACTGATCACTACCTTTTCCTTTGCCCAGGTTCACCCCAGAGCAGGGACTGGGGGTCCCTGAACTGATGTAGACTGGTTTATGCAAGGAGGACACCAAATGTGCCATTCAAAGCATTGCCAGTGGCTTGAGGAGGCTAGCCCTCACCAGCCTGTAACACCTATTGCCAAAGGGAGAGGGTGTAGCACCCATTCCCCAAAGGAAATCCTTTGTTTTACCTTCCTGGGCTTGGGCTTCTCAAACAACAGGTGGACAGAAACCTGTCTGGGAGGTGGCAGCAGCTTGGGGTGCCTGAAACCCTCAGAAGGCTGGAATGGCAATACTGGGGGTCCGCTAAGGAGCCCCCAGAATGCATGGAATCATACAGCCAATGCTTGCAAAAGCACTGGGGCATGATTCCAACATGTTTGATACCAAACATGCCTATGTTCGGAGTTACCATTATGTAACTGGACATAGGTATTGACCTATGTCCAGTACACGCATAAAATGGCGCCCCCGTACTCATGAAGTCTGGGAAAATGGTCCTGGAGTTTATGGGAGCACCTCTGCTGGTGCAGGGGTGCCCTCACACACAGGTACTTTGCACCCTGCCCTCTGGGCTGGAAGGCACGCCATAGGGGTGACTTATAAGTGACCTGGTGCATTGAAAAGTGGCAGTCCTGCAGAACCCTTTGCTTGGGCTCTCTATGGGTGCCAAAATATATGCTGCAGCCCATAGGGATCCCCTGGAACCCCAATGCCCTGGGTACCTGGGTACCATATACTGGTGACTTATAATGGGGCACCAATGTGCCAGTTGTGGAAATACAGAGTTTTGGGAGAGAGAGCATAACCACTGGGGTCCTGGTTAGCAGAATCACAGTGAGCACAGTCAAACACACTGACGACAGGCAGAAAAAGGGTGTAACCATGCCAAGAAAGAGGGTACTTTCCTTCAACCACTACCACCCATCCTGTTGAAATGGAGTTATCAAGCTTACTCTAGTATTGCTAGAAACCTTGTCACAGAAAAAAGGCACTGAACTGAAGTCTCTCCGCTCGAATGTCTCCACCCTCCACTTCTGTTTGAATGAGATGGTACCACAGATTACCACTCTGGAACAACAAATAGAGATTGGGCCAGCCTGAGGTTCTGAAACAGAGACCATCTTTAGAAAAGTAACCCGACTTAGAGGACTGCAAAAGATGAAACAATGCTTTCATCTATTAAATACCCACATAGAACTAATCTATGCCAGGACTTGGAATCCTTCATCACCCTACAATTGGGCCTCTTGTTCAGACAGCAAATGGAAAATCAAAGGGCCCCTAGACTGGGACATAGTATACACACCCCAACCTCACAACCGCAACCAAACTTAGCTTCTTTTTACGCTATAATCGCACCCATATTATCTTGCAGGAGAATGTTCAGGTGGCTTTTTCAGCTACTTTCTCTCATGCTACTAAAGTAATCAGAAAGAAATTCCTGGCACTCCAGTCATCTGTCTTGATCCTAATGGTCAACAGGAACACAAGAAAATTAATCACCCAGGAGACACAACTACTTGGACTCTATAACCACCTCTGACATGGAGACAACCCCTTTTCCCCACACTACGGCCTCAGAAGCTGGACCCTTAATCCCAGCCACGACTGCTGCATGTGGAACTCCAGATCAACCAGTGAAAGCATGGCAGTCTTAGAGGCACAAGGAAAAACAGGCCTCTCCTACAGAGACAGGGATAAATCTCACTCAACCCTGAAACCATAGCCTGCCACACCTAAGATTTCTGTTTCAACAGTGTTTGTCCCTTATCTCACCTTTAATGGAATCTCTTACATCTTTGCAGGATATTTTAGCTGTCTACCTCTCCCTAGGAATTCTCAGCTGACTCAAAGTATAAACAAAGCTTGTTATCTGCAATGATTGCTGCCTCAGGCATTGTATTCCCTAGTGGGAACAAAATGATTACTTGCCTCTGGCATGGCATTCCCAAGTGGGAACACAATGATAACTGAAATGTCACTTACCGGACCTTGATTTTATCCAAAAGACAAACCTCTCTGAACAATGCCAGAAAAGCCATACTTAGCCAAGCCAATTGGGGAGAGAGGTACAAAAAGCATATAAACACTAGATACAGACCCCATCTGCCTCTCAGCTCCAGATCCTGACCTGTGAAAAATACAATTTCAACCTTCTCCTCTTTCAACTGGCAGAAAAAACCTTATACTGACTCCACAAATGGCGATATGAACACAGTAAAAAGGCAGAGCAACCCCTTGCCCCACAACTTACACGGAAACAAGCACAGACGACTAGCCCAGCAATATTGGACAACAAAGGGATTACTCTCATGCACTCGCGGGACATCAGATCAGAATTCCATTTGTGCTATTCTAGTCTGTATACCTCCACCTGCCACGGAGAAGGAAAACCAATTCATGGATCTCTTGAACTAACCCATTCTGTTTGCAGAAATGTGAAGCATGCTTGATGAGAACATTACAAACGCTGGCATAGAAAAAGCTATTTTAGGACATGCCCTTGGGGGAGTGGATGGCTTTCTGGTTGAATTTTATAAAATGACAGCAGAACACTCAATCCTTCTACTGGGAAAGCTTTTATGTGACTGCTTACAACTAGAATTTTTGGGGGCCTTCATAACTGCTCTCCTGAAGACAGGACATGACCCCAATAATGCACAAGCTATTGTCCTATTCCCCTGATCAACAGTGATGTTGAAATTTCCTCCAAAGTGATGGCCAACCAGCTGAAAAAAAGAGACTCTATTTTTGATACACAAACTCCAAGTGCTGCCCTGATGGATTAGGACCGCCGGGACTGCCAGACTGCCGGGACAACTATAACTGGTGGTCCTGGCGGTCCAACTGCAGCACTTCCACTGCAGTCATAATATGGTGCTTGGACCGCCGCATTGGCGGTGGTCCGACCTCCATCTGCGAACATGGCGATCATGAGACCGCCAGGTTCATAATGACCCCCAATATCGTGCTCACACTCTCCTCCCCCACACCCATGACAAGGGCCCTAATGACGGGAAGAGAATGTTTTTCAAAGTTTTCTGGATGCAGAGTCAGCTGGGATAAATGTAAGGCCCTCCCAATGACAACTACAGTAACCTTACTATTAAGCCTCCACTTCCATTGGCAGCTCCTCCAAATGAAGTATGTAGGTATCTGGGTCCATCCATCACCTTAGTCATGATGCAGGCCAATCTCCAGCCCATCATCAAACATATGCAAGAGAATTTTGAAGAATGGAGTGCATTGCACCTGTCGCTCTGGGGCCGTGTGCAAATGGTTGAAATGTTAGTAGTGCCTTGCTAAAACTATGCATGCGTCGGGGCCTGTAACTTCCAAACATTGCAATATATTGCTAGGAAAAATACTTGTCACAAAAGACCTACTACTTCACTGCAGACCTTGAGACACCTGATAGGGTGACATTAGAAAGGGCTCCCTGACAAGCCATATTGGGCAAGCAGATGCTCTTCTTATGGAACATTTCCAGAGAGGCTCTGGATAACCCGGTCCTCTTTAACTTGCTTTAAATATGGAAGAAGACACACCTCATTTTATGGCTCGATAGCCTCTCTGGAAAAATGCATCCTTACTGACCAGAGGGAAAATCTTCACCTGGCACCACTGTATACAAAAAGGGATACTGATGATCGGAGCGCACCCATGGCACTGATGGTCTCTCATGAACACTTCATTTATAAACTCAATGATTAGCTGCATACCTTCAAGGCCATCTGGGGCCCACACCTGGCTTGAACTGGACATGACCATGGACTATTACAGCTGGAGACTATGCCGTCTTTTAAAGCCCACTGATAACAGGGTGTGGTCCAGTTAAGGAGTTCATGAGCTTTTCAGTTCTGAAAACCGATAAGTAGACATCTAGGCCCATATTTATACTTTTTTCGCGCCGCATTTGCGTTGTTTTTTGATGCAAAATCGGCGCAAGCTTACAAAATACAATTGTATTTTGTAACTTTGCACAGATTTTGCGTCAAAAATGGCACAAATGCGGCGCTAAAAAAGTATAAATATGGGCCCTAATTCCTCATTTTCTGTATACAGTGCTGTAAATGGCTGCTGGTTCCATTGGAAATCATTGTACTTCCTACTCTTATTACTTTGAGGAACATTATGTGAAATGTAACTGTGTCTCATCTTTTTGTTGTGCTGATTGTCTCTTGACATGGCACTCCTTCGTGGATTTTACCTTTTTCAGAGGCCCATCGGGTCCACTTTTGCTGTACTGCTGTTATTAATAAGAAGAAAACTTGATAATAAAGAAAAAAAGAAAATCTATGCAAAATAGGTTGCTTCAGATCAATATAAATACAGCGAGGCTTATTCAGAAAGTTAGATTCACAAGCATAAAAGTAATCATGCATAAATCAGCGCAGTGTTTTTCTAAACGTCTGTGTTATTAAATATTTCGGAGTGTAGGTTTCCACCTAACTGTGAACTTACTTGCCTCCTCCCTCTGAGACCAAAGAACTATGAGGTGAAAAATACGACTAGTAACATTTCACAAATAGATGGAGATCTCTGCCACCATGGCAGATTTTTACCTACGGGAACGTTATAGGATTTTTTTTTAAAACAAACTTTATTATATTGTTTATATACATGTAAAATGTATCTTTTTATGTATGTATGTATATATTTATTTATTGAATCTAAAACGAACTTCCAGGGAATGCACTTAAAACCACAAACAATAGATAAAAAGAATGAATGCAATACAGAATTTAAAATACACAAGGGAATTTACATTCAATATTATGAATAGGTAGTCACTAAAACTTCTTATAAATATTAATAACTTGTTATAATACAAGGAAAGACCCAAAGATTTTTATCATGGGGTAGAAAACGTTCACAGTAGGTCGATGTAACAAAGGTACTCACTCTTGCGGTAAAGTATTTAGAAATAACTCGGCAAATACATTTTCTCTGAAAATATAAGAGACATGGACAAAAGAATAAAAGATGATTCATATCCTGTTTCTTGGCATCACAATATTGACAACTTGGATGAAAAGAGCTCCCCTCCTTTTTGGCCAATGTAATTTCATCAATCAGTGTTTACCCAAGCCTGAAGTTCATAAAGATTCTTCATACAGAGGGTCATAAAGGTATTTTAGGTAAAGCCTTTAGGTAAAATTGCATCTCATCACAACTTAGAAACATAGAGCTCAAATGCAGTCTTTTTATCTGTAAACAATGATGCAAATCATTCTTAAATCGTTTTATCTTAGCCTTTTTTAAGCGAAACATTATAACACTACTATGCTTACATGATAGCACCTGGTTGCATACAAAATCCATCTGTTTCAAGCTTTGGGAATATACCTTGCCAAATTTATAAATCCTCTCACTGTCCTGTGAGAGTTCTCTCCATATGATATTTTTCAACCAGTTCTCAGAGCTGCAAAACAAAAGAGCTAAATAAGAAATAGCCTGGGAATAGACTTGATCATTTTTCCAACTCAAACCCAGCTTGAGACGGATCATTTCTATTGAGCTAAAAGTACTAATACCAAGGTATCGTTTCCACAGATCAGGCTCCATACCATATGCCAGTCAAACCCAGCTTGAGACGAATCATTTGATTCAAGCTAGAATTACAAATACCAAGGTATCGCTTCTACAGATCGGATTCAATGCGAGGTACATCAATGAGAGAGGACATCGACCTTCCATCTATACAATGCACTGCTATAGGAATATATTTGCTACATATACCTTTAAAAACGAGTGCATATCTCTCTTACCCTGTGCGTTGAAATGTTGAAGGGGGCTGATTCCTGTAGGCATTTTAAAGTTGTATTTTATCTTGTTAAACCCATGAAAGATTGTTGGAAATAAGCACTCTCAGATAGGCATGCTCTATTAACATCTTTAATTTACCCCCATTAAAAAAAAACATTACCTTGGAGATTTGATATCTGTTGTACCCATTATCATAATTTTAGGATTTTAACTGAGAAAATTTGAGCAAGTGCAAAAGAGGTTAGGACGTCCAGTTGTTTCTGCAAACCAATTGGGATTAGATACATTGAAACCAGATCATCAGCATGCAACAGGCTTGAAACTTCCTTCCTTCCAAACTTAGGGGTATTAGTGACAACTTTGAGTAATAAAGACAGTACATTAGACAAGTGTAAAGAAAATAACAAAGAGGCCAGTATACAACACTATTTGAAACTATTTTTTACAAAGGGCGCAACAACTCACACGGGGTACCAAATTTGATATGTTTGTGGCAACATCTTGGTCTACATATGGTATCGAAGGCAGTGCTATAGTCCCCATACGCCACATACACATTCATTTTCGGAAACTTAACATACTTCTCACACAATATTCTCTATTGTAGAGCATGCCTTACTAAAGCCTGACTGCTTAATTGGCAGGAGCTGGACAATGCCGACCCAGGAGGCTAAACTATTTAGATATTTAATTCAAGTCTTCCACCCAGCACCTACAATGGTGATTGGACAAAAATGTTTTGGAAGAATATGATTCATTTTTTAAAAAAGGGAAATAATATTACTACCTTACCAGGAGTGCGGTAATATGTCTACTTTCAAGCAATAATCACAAACTGGCATCAGTATTCCAGCCCATAAGAAGGGCTCAGTTTCGACAAGGCAGCCAGAAGTACCAGCAGCGCCCATAGGCGCAACAATTATTACATTCTAGAATAATATTAACAACTTTATCCTGGGTGAACTCAAGGTGGAAAGAAGCTCCAATGGAAAATCGTAGTTTCTGGTCAGGGAGGACAGTAATAGTTGGAGCAGGTAGCTTAGTGAAAAAGGAGTGCCAAGAACCTTTATGAACCGGGATGAGTGTTTTCTTTTTATCCTTACCTACACTTTCAGCTATCAGAATCCAAAAATTGTGCATGTCGCCTTGGTAACAGCTGATTGAAGGTCAAACCAAAACTTCACCACTTGATTATTTTTAAAGAGTTGCCATGCGAGCTTAATATTTGTATTGCTTCTGAAAACATGAGGATTCATTGACAACTTCTGGGATGCCCGGTCACATTTAATCAAAAAGGTATCACGCAGATAACTCAAAACAGCTTCAAAAGAGATGACAAAATGTATTAAGTTGGAATTGCTTCTGAAATACCATACAGCCAATTTGATGATGTATCACTCCCAAAACATTTCCAAACATAAATGCTGCCTGAGTGAAATCTTAGTTCAAAACTAGATCCATTAGTTTCCCTCATCTTAACAGCTCTAAGATCAAGTGAAACATACCGATTAGAATGATAGCTAATGAAATGGTGCACATTTACAGATGAGTAAAAGTATTAATAACCAAATATTACACAAAAATATAATAAATAAAGAAGCACTGCAAGCCTCTTTGCCAGGTGAAGTTGTTAAATTCCGATTGATAAGATCTTCCATTTATGACAGCCAAATTGAACTCTAGGGCCCAAGTGAACAAGAGAAGAGAAAATTCAGAGCACTTTTTTTGGGAAAGTGGGGGCAGAAGTCTCCATGTAGCATCTAATTCCGAGAGTCGATTTCCTATATGTTAGAGGTGTCATTCTCATATGAAAATCTTCTGAGACAATTCGAATTGATTTTGGAAACTTAGGGGGTCATTCTGACCTCCGCGGGCGGCGGAAGCCGCCCGCCTCGCGGGAACCGCCAGAAGACCGTACCGCGGTCAAAAGACTGCGGCGGTCATTCTGAGTTTCCCGCTGGGCTGGCGGGCGACCGCCAGAAGGCCGCCCGCCAGCCCAGCGGGAAACCCCCTTCCATGAGGATGCTGGCTCCGAATGGAGCCGGCGGAGTGGAAGGGGTACGACGGGTGCAGTTGCACCCGTCTCGATTTTCAGTGTCTGCTTGGCAGACACTGAAAATCTTGGTGGGGCCCTGTTAGGGGGCCCCTGCAGTGCCCTTGCCATTGGCATGGGCACTGCAGGGGCCCCCAGGGACCCCACGACACCCGTTACCGCCAGCCAGGTTCTGGCGGTCAAAACCGCCAGAGCCAGGCTGGCGGTAAGGGGGTCGGAATCCCCATGGCGCCGCTGCCTGCAGCGCCGCCATGGAGGATTCCCTTGGGCAGCGGGAAACCGGCAGGACACCGCCGGTTTCCCGTTTCTGACCGCGGCTGTACCGCCGCGGTCAGAATGCCCATGGGAGCACCGCCAGCCTGTTGGCGGTGCTCCCGCGGTCGTTGGCCCTGGCGGTCCATGACCGCCAGGGTCAGAATGACCCCCTTAGTCACTAAAATTTAGTAAGACTACTTGGAGAGTATTCAACAAGAGACCAAAAGTGGTAGTAGGACCACTGTTGGGATTGTTCAATAAAACGTCACACAAAAAGTCATCTGATCACAAATAATAACAGTAGACAACCATGGTGTGAAGTAGAATGGCTACCTACTGTGTGTTTTTCTAACTAAAAGAGGATCTCAGCAAAATGGATAACCCCCCACTTAGGCAGCTCTACAAGAGGGAGTGGCAGGAAAAACAAACACTCAAGTCAATATAGAAATCAAAATCCTTTGTTAAAGAAGGGCCTGATTTAGATCTTGTGGGTAACTGTCCCACCATTGGTTTCCTGACGGAAAACCAGTCCGCTGACTTGGAGGTCCGCCTGCTCTATTTAGATGTTGGCGGGACCATAGACAAAGACCCCCTTAGTCCCGCTGACTCCACCAGAAATCTTCACCCGTGTCAACAGCACCACGGGAAATATCAGCTGGCAGCAGGACTCCAGCTGCTTTTCTTGCCAAGCCAATCACAAAGTGCCTTCCCGCCCAGCCAAATGTGGCATAGAAACTTTCACACTTGAGTTGGCAAAATGAAAGGGAAATTAGGTAAAAACTTGCTGTTTTGCCATTTTTGACTGCACCCAACTGGACAAGACCTGCAATTGCTCCTGCCACTGGACCACTGAGGACACATGACCCGTTGTCACCGCAATCGAAGGTAAGCAATCCGGATTGCAAGTACACATGGTTTGGTCACTTCACATTAGCTCAGGACCAGTGCAGTTATATACATGTCACTAATGTTTTAAAATATTACTTGTGACATGCATATGTCTCCAATGCATATGTGTCAGACATTCATGGAGACACATCTGTAGATTAAAAATTCAATTACATACAATTTTTATTTTGGCGTAAGTATGCATTACCAAATGAATGCTTGCACCAAAACAAAAATAACACCAAAATTGTAAACTATGATAATGTGTGCACTTTATAATCCGACCTGTAAGTGTAATATTGTGCATCCAGTTGCATGTGTGAGTCACTACATGTATATGACTGTAACAATAGTGCCATTCCAATGACACAATGGTGGTCATTATGAACATGACGGGAAACACCGCCGACCGCCGTGGCGACGGTGAACAGAAGACCAGCACACCGCCATATAATGATGCCAAAACCAGAAACCTCAAAAAATTCTGCAACCTCCAGCCACCGCCAGGGCTCTTGAAGGCAGAAAGGCTGCACACCCCACCCGCCACCCCCAAGCAGACAAATACTCCGCCCTCCAAATAATGATGCACTAATCACCGCAGCAGTTAGTGGATGTCAAACGACCATTGGCGGTACGAACCGCCACGGTCAGCAATTGGACCCACCAGCAAGAAATGCACACATTGGCAAGTTTGAAACCCACACACCTGACACACGTCCACAACACTATAAAACACTCACATACACACCCCACAATCCTTTGCGTCACCAATAGGACAACTGAGATTGACAACACAACACGCAGACACTGAACGCAACATCACACAAGTCACACACCCAACCACACAACAGCACCCTCACCAATAATCCTACAACACACACCATGGCGCCCCTCACAGATAGGGAGCTAAGAACAATGATGGACGAAATACTGAAGGTCGAGCCACAAATATTCGGGGCACAGGTCCAGCACACACCCATCTCCAGGACAATGGAGTTATGGTAGACCATAGTAAATAAGATCAACACAGTGGGAAACCATTGATGCACAACGGATAACATCAGCAAAAGATGGAACGGCCTGGGCAGGAAGGTGGGGTCTATGGCATCCAGGCACAACATTGCAGTCCAGAAGACTGGGGGAGGACCTCCACCTACACCCCTGGCTACACCGACTGGGAGGAGAAGGTACTGGCTATCCGGCACCCTGAGGGCCTCACTGGACTCACTGGAGGAGTGGATTCGGTAAGTCATCTACAATTACTTCATATCCATCACACCTGTAATGCATGTCCCACCTCACCCCTCCAACTACCACCAGGACCACTACCCCACCCAGGCCACAATCACTACATCCAGTCACCCTGTATGCCCACAAACCCACTAACAGGTCCACATCCCTCCCCCTGTGCACAACCACCTACCCCTGCAAGGAATCACAATGGCTCTACTGCACCCACAATGCACCTCCACATCTCATGCAAAATGTAAGGACAACCCCACAATAGGTCCCTGCATGGCCCGACAGGGGAAAAACCGGCACAAAATAGGGCAGAGCTGTGCATCCTTATACGAATTAGTACAATTAACATACATGTCCATTCCCCCCACAGGCACCACCACCCATGCCACCCTGATGGAAAGGCCAAAGAGTGCCAGCGCCCCACATGGAGACATAGGCCCCACACAGGACACTGGAGAGGGATGTATGGACAGTGAGGATTACCCTGGCCCATCACACAGTTCTGGACTGTCACCCTCCAGCAACCCCACCCAGGATAACACTGACAACCCTACCACCCAGCCACCAACATCAGCTCTGACCAAACGCCCCCACACCAGTGTCCCCAGGCCACAGACTGGGAGACCACAAGTACAGAGTCAAGAGTCACCACCAACTAACAGGCAGGATGATGATGGCCCCAGTGCAAGTGGGACTGCCAGACCTGTGCAGGGGACACAGGCACAGGGGGCTAGGCCCAGTGGGAGGGCATCAGTGGCCCGAGGGGGGAGGCCAAAGGATAGATGCTACAGCCCAGGAGGTGATCTCTGAGGTCCTAGGAGCATACCACCAAACACAAGACAGGATGGGCCAGATCCTGGCCATCCTGGAGCAGAGCCAAAGGCTCCAGATAGCCCAACATCAAGAGACCATGGAGCAGTGGAAACAACTCAATGCCACCATGGCCACTATTGCAGGGGTGCTGCAGCACCACTACCCAACACTGCCTGAGACCCCCATAAACCTGGAAGCCCCTACCAGTGGCCAGGACACAGACCTGCCCTCTACATCAGCAGCAGCAACTGGACTGGTGGCACTGGCAGAGGACACACAAGAGACCAGCACCCTTACCCGTGCAGCACAGCACCAGACACTCAAACGGGCCCTCAGACCCATATATGGCACTGGAACACCTGCCAACACTAAGGCCCCCACTAAGAAGTGACTTTGACCTGAACTGTCTCTCAAGTGTGCCACTGTGCTACCATCCTCACCCACCAATAGCAACCTAACAACTTGCAAGGGACAAATGGACCAATACCTACTGCCACCAATCGCTGAGCCCATGTACCTAGTATGGACATCCACCATGAGCCCACTCCCTATAACTGTGCAGCACACTAATGCAATTGTGACACCAAATAAAACACATCTACATGAAACCGTATGTCCCCTGTCATTATGAATATTCAATGGTAAGTGTGAATGCATTTGCCAGTGAATTCCATATTCCTACCTTTATTGCTGGAATGGTACCCCTTGCACAACATTGTCTGTAGTAAACCAAAATGAACACCATGTTTGTTTTCATGGCACATACCATCTTATTCTTCAGGTAACAGTGTCAATGACTACAGATACCACATCCCCAAACAAATGAGTCAGTCAAACATTATGCAGTGCAGACAACGTTATCAGAGAACAGTACCTCATAGTTACTGGAAGTACGGTTGGATCAGCTGGTTCCTGGAATGGACATCTTCCCCCTCTTCATCTTCACCATCACTCGCATTCCTCTCTCAGAGGTAGCAGGTCTGGATGTACAGCACCCTCCTCCTCCAGTAGGGGGATAGCTGTCCTCACAGCCACATTGTGCAGCATGCAGCAGGCCACCACTATTCTACACACCTTCTCAGGGCCATAGCACAGGGATCCCCCAGAGAGATGGAGGCAACAAAATCTAGCCTTCAGGAGACCTGTGCTCAATCACCCTTCTAGGACATTCCTGGGCCTCATTATAAATCCTCTCTGCATCTGTCCTGGGATTTCTCACAGGTGTCAGGAGCCATTGCAAGTTAGGGTAGCCAGAATCACCTGCAAAAGTGGTTGAAACAGGACTGTAACAAACTGCCATTACTGGCAGACATCCTAACTCTGTGCTATGCACTGATCCAGTATCATACACCCTCACCTATGAGCCAACCTCTGTCCCCTTGTAGTTGTTCCATCATGTGTAGCACACTGCTGTTCCTCAAAACAAAGGAATGATGAACTGATCCTGGAAACATGGAATTTACATGTGAAATGTACTGGTCAACAGTACACACCAATTGTCTATTCATTGAGTGGAAGTTTTTCCTGTTCCTGTACACCTGCTCATTTACTCTTGGGGGGATGAGAGCTATGTGGGTGCCATCAATGGCACCTATCACATAGGGAATGTTAGCAAAGGCACAGAATTCAGACTTGATGACAGGGAGTTCAGCCCTTTGGGGAAACTTGACATATGTCTGCAGGTGTTGTACAAATGCATCCAGGAATTTGGACAGAACGAGGCTAAACATTGGCCATGAGAACCCTGCACCCATGTCCACTGTCACCTGAAATGAGCCCGTGGCCAAGAAATGGACTACAGAGAGCACTTGCACTTCAGTAGGGATGGCATGCTGATTCTGATGAGCTGGTCTCAGTACAGGATCCAGTAGAGCACATAGGTCATGGATTGTTGTATGATTGAGTCTGTAGGTGACAATGATGTAACGTTCCACCATGGTTTCCAAATCAACAAGAGGTCGGTACACTGATGGGGTCCTCCCTCGCCACATAGGTCTGTACCTATGGGGAGGAAAGCACAAATATGAGGGACACACATACACATGCAAAACATGTTGTGTACGAATAACTGCTGTACAATATGTTGGTGACACACACAAGCGATATATGATGTACTACTTTTGGGACATGTATGCAGTGATACCTCTGGACTGAAGTGAGGAACAGACACTTATGTAGGCAGGCGAGAAAGGGCTGGGACCTGAAGGCCCTGAATGGGGCCCATGACCAGGAAATATGTAAGTGGTGCTAGCAAACTGACAGCCTCCTGTCATCCAGATATGAAGGACTGGAAGTGACATCATTCGGCTGGCGGTAGTTGTCATGGCCGTAGGCAGTGTTCCCCACCCTGCCCCCATTCATTGGTTTAAATGGTTGTCAAAGGGGAACCTGGGTCTATCAGTGCACAGAGCGTACGCCACGGAGCGTACGCCATGTTGTCACTCCAATTTCACTTGACTCCCGGATCCCGTGCATGCAAGTACTCCACTGATTGTGCTGCTGTGTCCTGACTCTAATTACTCCAATGGAATGTGTCACAGGGGAAAGGGCCCGACCATCACCACGGAGGAGCTGGAGAAGCTGGTGGACTGGGTCCTACCCCTGTATGCTAAGTCGTATAGGTGACCAGAGGAGCAGGTGAGTTGGCGGTTGCCTTGCATGGATGTGTGTGATGGTGGCAGATGCCTGTATGCATGTGTGGTCGATTTGTAACTGCACAGGCATAGATTGTGTGGCAAGTACTGTGAGTGAGGTTGTAAAATGATCCTGTGAAGTGTCCGTCCCATAGGGGACGATATGTCAGCTGTATCAAATGGGCATATCCTGACATCTTTTTTTTTTTCTCTGTGTGTCCCATACAGGTCAGCACCCATCAGAAGAGGGGACTCTGGCAGGCCATCACCAGGGATGTGCGGACCCTGGGGGTTTACAACTGGTGGAGCACCCACTGCAGGAAGCGGTGGGAGGACCTGTGGCGCTGGGCCAGGAAGACCTGCGAGGCCCAGCTGGGGAAGGCTTCCCAGCGAGGAAGGGGTGCTCATCGGACCCTGACCCCCATAACATGCTGCATTCTGGTGGTGGCATATTTGGATTTGGATGGGTGCTTGAAGGCAGCACAGCAGCCACATGGAGGTGAGTACCAACACTGTTTCATACCACTTTGATGGATGTGTTTGGGTGCTGTGGTATGTATGCTGTCTAGTGCCAGGCACTCTGACGGTGTCTTCCAGCAGTCCTGCCCTCCAGGGGCACGGAAATGGCTAGGGGCAGGTCAGACAGTTCATCAGTTTCATGAGTTTTATGCTGGGGTAGTGGCCACAAGTTAGGGGCATAGTCATGACTATAGTTGTAGGTGCTGTGTGTAGGTGTGTAAGCTGGATGGGAGTATGTGTGCACCAAGTATGTACATCCATTCAGGTATTTACAGATTTCTCTCATGTTTTTTCTCCCCTCCCCTGTGTTCTTGTGTTCATTGTGTACATCAGCATCATCTGGAGAGGGAGCAGTGGCACCGACGAGTGGGGATGCAGCAGCCGACGGTTCCAAGGAGGCAGAGTCGACCTACGCCAAGGGGACCAGTGGGTGGAGGGTGTGGAGAGTACCACGGGGAGGCAACTACCACTAGGGGTAGTGACTCTGATACCTCCTCTGATGGGACTTCCCTGGTGGTGGCAGACTCTAGTGGGCCCACCCATTCTGTGTCATCTTCCACCACCCCTCATACCATCACCGTCCTCCCAGTTGCTCCCCACCCAGTTGCCCATGCCCGCTCACCCAAAAGGGTGAGCATCTCCTTCGCCCCAGGCACCTCATCCCATGCCCCAGTCAGCCCTGCTGCCCTCACGGAGGAGGCTATTGACTTCCTGAGGACCAACTCTGTAGGGAAGACAATCATCCTGAATGCCATCCAGGGGCTAGCAAAGTTTGGCCTATAGAGATCTTTTCAGGCTCTGGCCTCCTCTTTGACGGCAGCCAGTGTCCCTGGTCTTTCCACCCCCCCTCCAACCACCTCTACCCCTTCCAGCACCCCACTCCCTCAGCCATCCCATGCACACGTTCAGACAGCCATGCACACTCCTCAAAACACAAGACGCACACTGAGAAACACAAGCACCATACTTCCCTCCACAGGCATACACACAGCCAACATACAAAGGCACACACAACAACATCCACTTCCCCCAGTGTGTCCACCTCTCCCGCCTCCCTGTCTGTCACCTCAACATGCACACCCAGCAGCACTGCACCCTCAGTCACTGCTGCTGGCCCCATTCTTGCATTCACCACAACATCATACATCCAGTCATCCAGCAGGAGTGGTGTCCAGTCATCCACCCCAGACACCACACCTGCACTCCCCACAACGACGTTGACTGACACATGCAGCACACTCACCAGACCTGCAGACACCCAGACAGCATCCATTTACACTGGCAGCCTGTCTTGTCCCACTGTGTCCACCCCCCTCCTCCCAAGACACTCAAACGTTCCCAGACACCCACTCAACACACATCCACCTCATCTCAGCATACTGTACAGGCACCTGCATCCACGTCCAGCACACCTACACCAGTTATAAGCACTCCCTCTACCTCCACTCCCACACCTTCCTCCATGTCCACCCCAACTGCCCCTAAAACACTTTTCCTGTCCTGTGTTGACCTGTTTGAACACACTGGCCCACCCTGTCTCGTCCCTAAACGTGCCCATCTCCTTGCCCGGTCCACTCCTTCCTCATCTAGGTCCACCCAGTCCTCCCTTCCCATTCCCGTGCCCCTTCCCCAGAGAGGAAGAAGCCCTGTGCTGCCCCAGGTCCATTTGCCACCCCCCAGTCAAAGCCCATTCCCCCACCTTCCAAGAGCAAACCCAAACCCCCTCCACCTCCCAAACATAAGCCCAAGCCCCCCTTCCCAGGCCTAAGTCCCCATCCCGCCACCCGTTGCCCCTGAGGTGCCTGGCTGCCCCATTAATGTCCCTTTACGGTGGAGTACCCTGTGCACATGTGGGAGTCAAGTGTGGGCAATTTGGGCCTCATTTGGACCTTCCTTTATTTATTAGGTAATAAAGTTTGCATGCCCAGTGGTGCTGTTGGCACACTTTGGAGACGTGGTTCATCGTTTCATTGTGGCGGTTTTGTGTGCACCTGAGTGTACTTTGGGCAGGTTTTCTTTGCCTTGTGTCGGGTCAGAACCTCTTATTCTGGTGTGTATGGTTTGTGATGGTGTGAGGGGTTGGGAGTGCATTGCAGGGTGGGTGGGGTGGATGGGTGTGTAAGTGTGCCCTTTCTTCCCTTGTTTACTAGGTTGCGGTACTTACCGTTGTCATCTTCGTCGGCATTCACAGTCGTGGAGGTATATTGCATTATTTGCAACTTTCTCTCCATGTCTGCTTCAGAGTGTTGTGTGTGCCTAGGTGAGTGTTTCCTTTTATTTGGTTCTTTTCTTCCACGCATTGCGTGGCAGTGGTTCCCGCCATGGAACTGACGGCGGTCTTGTGCTTCATTATTTGTTGGGTGGGTGGGACCTTTTCGTCAGCCTGTGAGCGGCCTCTTCCGTCGTTGTCGGCACTCCAATGCTGGCGGAGTGTGGATAGTCCACTGGCTGCTTCTCATGTGCTTCATCATTTGGCAGACAGGACCGCCAGCCTGTTGGCGGTGGTTACCGCCACCACCGGCGGAGCGGTGATTGCTGTCATGTTCATAATGAGGGCCTATGATTTGTGCAGCAATACACAATGTGGGACACACTGTGTGAATGTTGGACTCAAATCATCATACATGCATTCCTGCTTTCATGTACATTATTGCGACAATGTATACCATATGTGACAGTGAAAAATGTTTGGACGGTGCAATTTCCCCTTGCTGTGTTGCCCATCACTTGTCTCCTGCCTATAGTCCAGGGGTGTCCGCCTCATGGATGGGCATCTCTTGGGTACATATCTGGCACCTCACAGCGTTTACTTGAGAGGAGTGTGTGTGGATTGGCTGTTTGGGGTTGAGAGAGCTGGAGTAGGTGATGTGGTTGTGTCTGTATGTGTGCCACTTGAATGTGGGTCTGTTTGTTGTTTATGTTTGGTTGTGTCTTTTGTTGCTGTGTGCAAAAATCAGGTGAGTGTTTTTGTTTAGTTGCGGTTGTGATGTGTGTAGTTGGGCTTTTGTGTTAGTGTGTTTATGTAGATGACTGTGTCATTGTTTTGGTAGTTGTGATTCTATTGTGAGTGGGTGTTGTATCAATAGTGTATGTTGTGTTTTAGGATGTAAGGCATTGTGCGCTTTATGCCTGTACATATTGTATTGTGATGGAATGGGAAAATATCATGATGTATATGTATTGTTTTGTATAGTGTTCAATGCAGGTGGACATATATAGCTAAAGTACATGGGGTGAGTGTTACTTGCCTTTTTACGCTGGCCACTGCCATTGTACAATGTACATTTTCTCCCGCAACGGTCTCCCTCCATCAGGAATCCAACGGTAGAATAATGCCTGCAGAACTGTCACATCTCAATATGGTCGACAAGAGCCCATCAGCCAGATGGCTAGGAAGAGCACTGCATTGAGGCAGTTGGCAGTTCAGTTCCAATGTATCTAAATCTGGTTGTCAAAACTCTTTTGGCTTGACAGAGTACACAGGACTGCTGCAGAAGTACTTCTTTCAAGGTCTAAATCAGACCCCAAGTTTCTTGTAGACAGATAATTAGTGCATTATCAAAGTGAGAACCAAAATTATCCAGTGTCAAGAGTAACTGAAGCCCTGCCACATTGCAGCTCGATAACTTCCAAAAGGTACTAGGAAGAACAAGTGCTAACTAGCACATTAGGGAGCTAAGACCGGGTTGTTAGCCCTGACAGCCTTACGGTGGTCACCCCTAACTTTTTGCCTGCCTCCCTCCACTTTTTGGACAATGTTTTTGCTAGTTTTTAGACTCTGCGCACTTTACCACTGCTAACCAGTGCTAAAGAGCATATGCTCTCTCCCTTTAAACATGGTAACCTTGGATCACACTAAATTGGTCTATTTGATTTACTTATAAGTCCCTGGTAGAGTGCACTATATATGCCGAGGGCCTGTAGATTGAATGCTACTAGTGGGCCTGCAGCACTGGTTGTGCCACCCACTTTAGTAGCCCCTTTACCTTGTTTCAGGCCTGCCAATGCAAGGCCTGTGTGTGCAGTTTCACTGTCACCTCGACTTGGCATTTAAAAGTACTTGCCAAGCCTAAAACTCCCCTTTTTCTACATATAAGTCACCTGTAATGTGTGCCCTAGGTAACCCCTAGAGCAGGGTGCTGTGTGGGTAAAAGGCAGGACATGTACCTGTGTAGTGTACATGTCCTGGTAGTGTAAAACTCCTAAATTCATTTTTACACTACTTTGAGGCCTGCTACCTTCATAGGCTAGCATTGGGGCTGCCCTCATACATTGTTGAAGTGGTAGCTGCTGATCTGAAAGGAGTAGGAAGGTCATATTTAGTATGGACAGAATGGTAATACGAAATCCTGCTGACTGGTGAAGTTGGATTTAATATTACTATTTTAGAAATGACACTTCTAGAAAGTGAGCATTTCTCTGCACTTAAATCTTTCTGTGCCTTACAATCCACGTCTGGCTGGGTTTAGTTGACAGCTCCTTGTGCATTCACTCAGACACACCCCAAACACACGGTACTCAGCCTCACTTGCATACATCTGCATTTTGAATGGGTCTTCCTGGGCTGGGAGGGTGGAGGGCCTGCTCTCACACAAAGGACTGCCACACCCCCTAATGGGACCCTGGCAGACAGGATTGACCTGAAAGGGGACCTGGCACACTTCTAAGCCACTCTTTGAAGTCTCCCCTACTTCAAAGGCACATTTGGGTATAAAACAGGGCCTCTGCCCTACCACCTCAGACACTTCCTGGAGAAGAAACCTGAACCAGAACCAGCACCCTGACAAGAACTGCCTGGCTGCCCAAAGGACTCACCTGACTGCTTTCTACCGAGGAGTACTGCCTTGCTGTTGCCCTGCTGCCTTGCTGCTCTCTTGCTTTGCTGCAGAAGTGCTCTCTAAGGGCTTGGATAGAGCTTGGCTCCTGTTCCCTGAAGTCTCAGGACCAAAAAGACTTCTCTCTCGCAACTGGACTCCTTGTGCGGCAAAAACTTCGATGCACAGGTTGTTCCGTGGTGAAAAATTCACCGCTCGCCGACCCGGAATGACGCCACTCGACTTCGCGAGGAAAAGATCGACGTGGCGCCTGCAGTGTGACCGGAACTTCGACACACGGCCCGCCTGGACAACGCCGCCCGACTTCCAGAGGGGAAATCGACATAGCACCTGCCGTGAGGAAGAAATTTCTACTCATCGCCCACCGGAACGAGGCAGAGACGGTCAACAAGCCCAGGATACCACGTACAGACCCCGGGGCATCTGAAAACCCCTCAACCCGAAGAGGAGACCCGTCCGCACGCCGGAAATCGACGCAACATCTTCCCCGCGTGGAAAATAACGACGCAAGTCCATGTGTGAAGGTGCGAAACCGACGCACACACCATTTTTCCACGCATCTCCTCCTCTGCGGCCCTTTGCGGAGACTTTTCACTCCAACCAGGTACTTTGTGCTTTAAAGAGACTTTGTTTGCTTTTTAAAGACTTAAGAGACTTTATATCACTTTCCAGTGATATCTTTACATTTTCTTATTGCATCTTTTATCGTTTTGACCTGCAAAAAATATCCAGATAAATATTATATATTTTTCTAAACACTTTGTGGTGTATTTTTGTGGTGCTATATTGTGTTATGGTATGATTTATTGCACAAATACTTTACACATTGCCTTCTAAGTTAAGCCTGACTGCTCAGTGCCAAGCTACCAGAGAGTGGGCACAGGATAATTTGGATTGTGTGTGACTTACCCTGACTAGAGTGAGGGTCCTTGCTTGGACAGGGGGTAACCTGACTACCTGACTGCCAACCAAAGACCCCATTTCTAACATTGGTGATCAGCGGTGAGGATAGGACTTGTATTTGTGCAGTGACATACAGTAGCTAAGTATTTCACTACCTTCCCACAGTTGAAGGTCAACTTGACTTTTACCTCTTTTGCAAATTCGTTTTTCCTGACAATTTTCTAAACCTAAATCCTCACTCAAAATGTCTCAGGCTGGGTCTCAAGCAGGAGATTTTGACCTAGCCCTATTGGAGACATATACTGTCAAACAGCTAAAAGGGTTCTGCAGGGAGATGAGTGTACCCACCCAAGAGGCCTCCAGAAAGGAGGACTTTCAAGTAGCGCTGAGGGCCTGGGCAGAAGCCCATTTAGAGGAGGATGCTGAGGAAGAGGAGCCAGAAGATGGCCCCTCAGAGGATTTGTTGCCATCAGTGGATGATGTTACCACTGCATTTTTGCCCCCTTCCAGACCAGGGATCAGTGTCTCTGATCAAGGCCTGACCGCAGAGGAATGGAGAGAGGAGAGGGAGTTCCAATTGCAAATGGCAAGACTGAAAATTGAGGCTCAACAGGCGGAAAGAAGGGCAGAGAGAGCCTTGTCTGAAAAGAACCTTTTGTTGTCTCATGAACTGAGTCTCAAGGAGCTGGGTCTCAAGGCAAAGCAGTCTGAATCCAGCAGTAATGGTGGCAGCATACAGACAGGACCTGCTGGAGAAAAGAAGGTTTGTATACCCAAACCCAAAAATGTGGTGCCCAGTTTTGTGGGGGAAATGATATAGATAAATGGCTAGGTGCTTATGAAGTTGCACTAAGGGCTCATGAGGTTCCTGAAGGGCAATGGGGTACAGCTATGTGGAGTTATGTGCCACCATTGGGGAGGGACACACTTCTCACATTGGACAGACCATATCAAAACACATACCCACTTCAGAAAGCCATTTTACTTGCCAAGTTTGGGCTGACCCCTGAGAAATACCGTCAGAGGTTCAGGGACAGCACCAAACTGTCCACACAAACATGGGTCGATTTCTTTGACTTTTCCAGTAAGGCACTGAATGGATGGCTGCGGGATTGCAAAGTAGATTATTACACAGGACTGTAAAATTTGATTCTGAGAGAGCATATGCTCAGTATTTGTTTTACAGAGTTGCGCCAGCACCTAGTAGACAGTAAGCTGACTGATCCCAGGAAGCTTGCTGAGGAGGCGGACCTCTGGACTAGTACCAGAGTGTCCAAAAAGGTATCTGGGGGGACACCCACAAAGGTGGTCAGGGTTCCCATCAGAAGAAAGAGGGGGGAGAAAAACTTAAAAACAAGGAGTTCTCAAAAGGCCCCCAAATATAATTCCCAAGGGAGTAGTGGTAACCAGTCCTGGTCTGATTCTCAAAAGAGAGGTTTTACTGACCATAAAACAGGGAGGTTTGTACCCCACTGTGCAGAGTGCAACAAGTATGGGCACTCTGAGGGTGACTCCAAGTGTCCCAAGAGGGCACAGCCCCCCAAAAGGAGGGCAGACACCTGGGTTGGCTAGCGTAGCGCTCGGGGAGGAGATGGTCCAAGTCAGTTTTAAGGAGCAGACAGAGGTAACCCTAGTGTCCCTGGGGGATGCAGAGATGGTGCCAAAAACCCACATGCCTGCCTATACTTCCAAGTATAGGCAGGGGGTCACCATCAAAGGGTGGAGACTCTGCGTGACACAGGAGCCAGCATGACTACTGTCAAGGGTCAGCTGGTGTCAGCAGAGCAGGTCATCCCATAATATATTCCACCAAGTCATAGTCGCCGACAATCATGAGAGCCACCTAGCGGTAGCTCTGGTACCTTTGAGTGGGGGGGGGGGGTCTCTGGTACTCTAAAGGTAGCTGTGAGTCCTGCCATGCCTGTAGATTGTCTGTTAGGCAACAACCTTGAGCACACTACCTGGAAGGAGGTAGAGCTAAAGTCTCACTTGGAGATGTTAGGATTGCCTGAGTGGGTCTGCATGACCACATGGTCCATGGCTACCCGAGACGGAAGTCAAGGGCGTCTAGAGACTGGAACAATGGCCCAGACAACTGCCAAGAGGAGGGGCAAGGGGTGCGGGAAACCGGTCCCAGAAGTTCCCGCAGCGGTTGATGGGGTTCCTGAGGAGGAGGCCCCCGAGCCAACTGGGGAAGACATTGCAACAATAGGTGACCTACTTGAGCTTGCTGGATGGCAAGTTGAGGGTGGACCCACCAGGGAGCAATTCTGCAAGGCGCAGAAAGAATGTCCCACTCTAAAGGGCATGAAGAAGCAACCTCAGCCCAGGCAGCAGGTGAAGCCTCTGGCGATCACCTCATATATTGGTAGAATGATCTCCTCTACAGTTAGCCTAAGGTTCCGGCCATTGGGGCAGCGGGTGCGCTGGTGGTCCCCCAGTGTTACCGGACCTTCCTACTGGGACTGGCTCACAACATTCCCCTGGCAGGACATTTGGGACAAGACAAGATCTTTGCCAGGCTTGTCACCCACTTCTATTGGCCCAGAATGAGGACAAACTCAGATACGTTCTGTAGGTCCTGTCCTACCGGCCAGGCCAGTGGTAAAACAGGAAAAAGGGTTAAGGCCCCCCTGATTCCACTTCCTGTCGTTGGCACCCCCTTTGAAAGGGTGGGCATCGACATTGTTGGTCTATTGGACCCCAAAACTGCCCTAGGCAACAGGTTCATCCTGGTTTTGGTGGACCATGCCACCCGTTACCCAGAGGCAATCCCTTTTAGGACTGTAACTGATGGTGATATGTACCCGTGTGGGATTCCCAAAGGAGATAGTGTCTGACAGAGGCACTAACTTCATGTCTGCATACATGAAGTCTATGTGGGATGCGTGTGGTGTAACCTACAAGTTCACCACACCCTATCACCCCCAATCTAATGGTCTTGTGGAGAGATTCAACAAGACCTTGAAAGGCTTGATCGCAGGCCTCCCTGAGGCCCTCAGGCGTAAGTGGGACGTCCTCTTACCATGCCTTCTCTTTGCTTACAGAGAGGTATCCCAGAAGGGGGTAGGGTTCAGTCCCTTTGAGCTCCTCTATGGGTACCCTGTCAGGGGACCCTTAAGCATTGTCAGGAGGGGTTGGAGAAAGCTCCAAAGGCACCCCCTCAGGATGTGGTCAGCTACATGCTGGCCCTCCGCAACAAGATAAACCGCTTCTGGAAAGTGGCCAAAAGTAACCTTGAGGCCAGTCAAGAGGTAACGAAACGTTGATATGACCCGAAGGCCACCCTGGTAGAGTTTCAACCTGGAGACAAAGTGTGGGTAATGGAGCCAGTAGAGCCTAGAGCTCTCCAGGACCGCTGGTCTGGCCCATTTGAAGTGAAGGAACGGAAAGGGGAGGCCCCTTACCTAGTGGACCTCCAATCCCCTAGGAACCCCCTAAGGGTGCTCCATGTCAACCGACTGAAGCCTCATTTTGAGAGGTCTGAAGTCAAAATGCTTCTGGTGACAGTTGAGGGGGCAGAGGAGGAGAGTGAACCTCTCCCCGACCTCCTCGCTGCCAAGGAAGGTGATGGGTCAGTGGAGGGTGTCATTTTCTCTGACTCCCTGACCCTAGACCAGAGAGGGGGCTGTTACCAGTTAGTGGAACAGTACTCCTCCCTGTTTTCTCTCACCCCTGGACGCACACACTTGTGTATCCATGATATTGACACAGGAGACAGTCCCCCTGTAAAGACCAAAATGTACAGGTTGTCAGACAAGGTGAAGGCCAGCATCAAAGAGGAAGTCTCCAAGATGTTGGCTCTAGGGGTTATTAAGAAGTCTAGCAGTCCCTGGGCCAGCCCTGTGGTGCTGGTACCCAAGGCTGCTGACCCTGGTGCCAAGCCAGAACTCAGGTTCTGCGTGGACTACCGGGGTCTCAATTCAGTCACACGGACTGACGCTCACCCCATCCCCAGAGCTGATGAACTCGTAGACAGGCTAGGCACTGTCAAATTCCTCAGTACTTTTGATCTTACATCAGGGTACTGGCAGATCGCCTTGACTGAGGGAGCTAAAGAGAGATCAGCATTTTCCACACCTGAGGACCATTACCAATTCCGGGTGATGCCCTTTGGGTTGAAAAATGCCCCTGCTACCTTCCAAAGGTTGGTTAACGGGATCCTAGCTGGCAAGGATGCCTTCTGCGCAGCCTACCTGGACGACATTGCTGTCTACAGTGACAGCTGGGAGGAACACCTGCTCCACCTCAAGGAGGTGCTTCATGCCCTGCAACAGACAGGCCTGACCATCAAGGCCAGTAAGTGCCAGATTGGGCAGGGTTCCGTGGTGTACTTGGGACACCTAGTAGGTGGTGGCAAGGTACAGCCACTCTAGGCCAAGATTGAAACTATCAAGGCCTGGCAACCACCTAGAACCCAAACAGAGGTGAGAGCCTTCTTAGGCCTCACCGGATATTACTGCAGATTTGTCAAGGGCTATGGAACCATGGTGACACCCTTGACAGAACTCACATTCAAAAAGCAACCTAGGTTGGTGACTTGGACAGAGGCTTGTCAGAAAGCCTTTGACTCCCTGAAGGAAGCCATGTGCACGGCCCCTGTGCTCAAGGCCCCTGACTACTCCAAGGAATTTATCGTGCAGACAGACGCTTCAGAGCATGGCATAGGGGCGGTCCAGGCACAACTAAACGAGGAGGGCATAGACCAACCAGTAGTCTTTATTAGCAGAAGACTATTACCACGGGAACAGAGGTGGAGTGCTATTAAAAGAGAAGCCTTTGCTGTGGTCTGGGCACTGAAAAAGCTGAGACTATACCTGTTTGGGACTCACTTCTGGGTTCAGACAGACCACAGGCCACTCAAATGGCTCATGCAGATGAGGGGTAAAAATCCCAAACTCTTGAGGTGGTCCATTTCCCTACAGGGGATGGACTTTACGGTGGAGCATCGCCCAGGGGTTGACCACGCCAATGCTGAGAGGTCCCAGGAGGTTGGGTAGCTCTCACCACTTTCAGCTGGGGGGGACACATGTTAGCCCTGACAGCCTTAGGATGGTCACCCCTAACTTTTTGCCTGCCTCCCTCCACTTTTTGGACACTGTTTTTGCTGGGTTTTAGACTCTGCGCACTTTACCACTGCTAACCAGTGCTAAAGTGCATATGCTCTCTCCCTTCAAACATGGTAACCTTGGATCACACCAAATTGGACTATTTGATTTAGTTGTAAGTCCCTGGTAGAGTGCACTATATGTGCCCAGGGCCTGTAGATTGAATGCTAAAATAGTAGGCCTGCAGCACTGGTTGTGCCACCCACTTTAGTAGCCCCTTTACCTTGTCTCAGGCCTGCCATTGCATGGCCTGTGTGTGCGGTTTCACTGTCACCTCGACTTGGCATTTAAAAGTACTTGCCAAGCCTAAAACTCCCCTTTTTCTACATATAAATCACCTCTAATGTGTGCCCTAGGTAACCCCTAGAGCAGGGTGCTGTGTGGGTAAAAGGCAGGACATGTACCTGTGTAGTTTACATGTCCTGGTAGAATAAAACCCCTAAATTCGTTTTTACACTACTGTGAGGCCTGCTCCCTTCATAGGCTAGCATTGGGGCTGCCCTCATACATTGTTGAAGTGGTAGCTGCTGATCTGAAAGGAGTAGGAAGGTCATATTTAGTATGGCCAGAATGGTAATACAAAATCCTGCTGACTGGTGAAGTTGAATTTAATATTACTATTTTAGAAATTACACTTCTAGAAAGTGAGCATTTCTCTGCACTTAAATCTTCCTGTGCCTTACAATCCACGTCTGGCTGGGTTTAGTTGACAGCTCCTTGTGCATTCACTCAGACACACCCCAAACACACGGTACTCAGCCTCACTTGCATACATCTGCATTTTGAATGGGTCTTCCTGGGCTGGGAGGGTGGAGGGCCTGCACTCACACAAAGGACTGCCACACCCCCTACTGGGACCCTGGCAGACAGGATTGAACTGAAAGGGGACCTGGTGCACTTCTAAGCCACTCTTTGAAGTCTCCCCCCCTTCAAAGGCACATTTGGGTATAAAACAGGGCCTCTGCCCTACCACCTCAGACACTTCCTGGAGAAGAAACCTGAACCGGAACCGGAACCCTGACAAGAAGAACTGCCTGGCTGCCTAAAGGACTCACCGACTGCTTTCTACAGAGGACTGCTGCCTTGATGTTTTCCCTGCTGTCATGCTGCTCTCTTGCTTTGCTGCAGAAGTGCTCTCCAAGGGCTTGGATAGAGCTTGCCTCCTGTTCCCTGAAGTCTCAGGACCTAAAAGACTTCTCTCTTGCAACTGGACTCCTTCTGCGGTGAAAAATTCACTGCTCGCCGACCCGGAATGACGTCGCTTGACTTCGCGAGGAAAAGATTGACGCGCGCCTGCGGTGCGACTGGAACTTCGACGCACGGCCCGCCTGGAAAACGCCGCCCGACTTCCAGAGGGGAAATCGACGCAGTGCCTGCGTTGAGGAAGAAATTTCAACGCATCGCCCACCGGAACGACGCAGAGCCGGTCAACAAGCCCAGGACTCCACGTACAGACCCTGGGGCGTCTGAAAACCCCACAACCCGAAGAGGAGACCCGTCCATGCACCGGAAATCGACGCAACGTCTTACCCCGTAGAAAATAACAACGCAAGTCCGTGTGTGAAGGGGCGAAACCGACGCACACACCATTTTTCCACGCATCTCCTCCTCTGCGGCCCTTTGCGGAGATTTTTCACTCCAACCAGGTACTTTGTGCTTGAAAGAGACTTTGTTTGCTTTTTAAAGACTTAAGACACTTTATATCACTTTCCAGTGATATCTTTACATTTTCTTATTGCATCTTTTATCGTTTTGACCTGCAAAAAATATCCAGATAAATATTATATATTTTTCTAAACACTGTGTGGTGTATTTTTGTGGTCCTATATTGTGTTATGGTATGATTTATTGCACAAATAATTAACACATTGCCTTCTAAGTTAAGCCTGACTGCTCAGTGCCAAGCTACCAGAGGGTGGGAACAGGATAATTTGGATATTGTGTGACTTACCCTGACTAGAGTGAGGGTCCTTGCTTGGACAGGGGGTAACCTGACTGCCAACCAAAGACCCCATGTCTAACACGGGTTTTATCAACTAGTGTTATAAAGTCCTTGGAAGCCACATTCTTCACTTTCCACTTTCTCCTTTTCTTTTCTTTGGCCATTCAAATGAACAGCTGTCAAATAGGCTGCAAAGAACGTTAGCTTCCTGGGTGAAGTAAACTGAGAGGAGGGACTAGTAGTGAAAAATAGAGAAATCACCTGAGCAGGGACGCCCATCAAGGTACTGATTAGTCTAATCTGGCTTTTGGCTGGATGGGGTTTGTTTTTAACTTGGACCTTTCTGCAGGGTTATCCCCGAATGTTTTACCTTCACCCTCATGTTTTCTTAACGGTTTTGTTGGCTCTCAGTACTCTGCACATTTTACCACTGCTAACCATTGCTTAAGTGCTTGCGCTGTCTCATTAAAACATGGTAGAACTGCAGGCACCCAATTAGCATATTAAATGTGTTTGTAAGTCGTAGTAAGGTGGCACTACCTATGGCCAGGGTCTGTAAAGTAAATGCTACTAGTGGGCCTGCAGCATGGGTTGTGCCACCCACTTATGCAGCACTTTAAAAAGGTCTAAGGCTTGCCATTGCAGCCTGTGTTCGCAGTTTTAAACTGCCATTTTGACCTGGCAAAACAAACCTTATGCCAGGATTACAAACGTTCCCTTTTAATACATACAAATAATACCTGGGGCAGGCCCTGGACAGCCTAGAGGGCAGGGTGCAATGTATTTAAAAAGCAAAACATTTACTATTAGAATTTAC
Source organism: Pleurodeles waltl (assembly GCF_031143425.1). Taxonomy (NCBI): domain Eukaryota; kingdom Metazoa; phylum Chordata; class Amphibia; order Caudata; family Salamandridae; genus Pleurodeles; species Pleurodeles waltl. The sequence continues at coordinate 970,337,053 of NC_090449.1, read as the reverse complement.
ATTCCCTAGTAGTGAAACACTCTTTTTTTCTAAATGGCAACAGTTTCAGTTCATGTTTGATGTCTGAAATTGCAATAAAAACTCCCAAATTATTGAGACGTCAGATTTTGATAAAACATTTTAATATGCTACTATTAGAAAGATGCCATTTTCCTGTCATAGCCACCTGGTGCCTACAGCCTGTCCCTGGGTCACATTTAAGGGTATAGCTGACAGTTGGGCTTTGTGTATATCAGCCACACCAATACTAGCTTAGGTGTGCCTGGAAGGACCATCACTGGCAGGATGGGGGGAACAGAACAGGGCACAGTCCCTTCACACAAAGGATTGCACAGCCCAGTAGTTAGTCTTGAGTCAAGGCTGGGGAGGCAGGAGATGTGATCGTTTCAAAGGAAATTCTCCGGAAGCTTCTCCCACTTCAAAAAAGCACCAGGTGTAAATATTGGACCTCAGACGCCACTCTTCAGATCACTTCGGTATCTGTGGACTTTGCCAGGAAGAAGGACTGCCCAGCTGTAAAATCTGCCCTGCTGACCTGCTGTGCTGCCTAAGGACTGCTCTGCTGACCTACGACTGCTGTTGCTACACTAGGACCCTTCTGCTGAGAGCAGCCCTGTTGAATCCAGCCTGTCTGGGTGTCCCAGGACTCCAAAATCTCCAAGGGTTAGTCGGCTGACCTCCTGTTCTCAAGCTACAGGGACACACCAGCATTCTCTAGCCCATACAACTTCAAAGCAGGACTGCGCTTTGCCTCGACAGCTCTGCAAGTTTCCATTAAGACGATTCTCAACATCTAGGACAAAAATCTCGAAGTTGACAAACAGCCTATTGCCTGCAGCTCCACGCAGCTCTGACACAGATCTGCGCATCGCCTCGCCAGCTCTGGCAGCCTGACCCACCATGACGTATCTCAATCCCGACAACCAGCCCAGCTCAACACCATATGGCACATCTTAACACAAGTCCAAACAAGCTCCAGTAGCTTCATTAGCCAAGTGCACAGCTTCCCGACCTCACTTCCGTCGTATCAATACGCAAGTATTTGCAAGCCCCAGTGGCTCCCTCAAAGATGGCAATGGTCACTAACTTTGCTGTGTGATGCATCTTGGTGCAGGACTTCGCACGGCCAACTGCATGTCGATGGTTTCTCGATGCCTTCCAGTGCAACTCAATGCAAGCACTTCGCCTTGCTTCGCAACCAGGATTTAAGGTACTGACTGGGTCTCTGTAGCCAGCCTGCACTCCATCACAGTCAGACTGAACTTGTGACTTTGCCTGGTCCTGTGCAACCAGATAACCGCACTTGGCACTTTGTGATTTTGGTGCTACAATCCCTGAAATCTTTACAACTACATACCCCCAGTTCCACTGGTCGATTTTTGTTGTAGTCATCTTGTTTTATTTATTAAAATGTACTCTATGTTTCTTATTTGGTGTGGGATTCTTTTAGTATTGTTTTTTCACTTCATTATTGTTTGAAGTGCTGAATAAATAATTTACACATTGCCCCTAAGTTTAGCGTGACTGCTAAGTGTTAATCTACTGTAGGAAGCTAGCTATGTATGTAGTGTACCAATGTAAGGGGACACTATGTAGTTAGTCCAGGGCGACCCTTAGTGGCTGACAGGGGTTAAAATAGTAATCCTTATAGATCCCTATTGTAGTGTGGGTGAGCAGTTAGGCTTACTAGAGGACAGTGTTAGCATTTATTGCACACACAGAGCTAGTAAGCAAGACACACACTCAATAAAGAAATCCAACACCAATTTATAAAAATAACACTTATTTTTATATGAATTTAGCTACCAAGATCAAAAGTTAACAGTGCAGTTTCTGGAGTGGTATTGTTATCCAATGGGGGAAAAACATATACTTCATTCAGGTACCTAACAACAACTTAGAAGGCTGATCTTCTGGAGTTAAGGTAAAGGTGAAGGACCAAAAGGTCACTTTGGGAGGCACTAAGGCATCTGGGTGCAGAGGAGCTTTTCAGCCTTGGGTGCCCTAATGTTAACCTATAGGAACAAAACAGACACTGCATAAGGAGACTTGGCAACAACTTACATGACTGTTCTTCTGGACTTGAGGGGAGTATGGGGCAAGGTCCAAGGCCACACCAACAGGTCACCTCGGGAGACTCTGGGGCATCCAGATACAGAGGTGTGTTATGGCATTGGGTGTCCAATTCACTTCAAAGGAGATCGATCTGGTTAGATAGTGGTTGTAAGGAGGGACTGGGGGGCTAGTCTGGTGGAATCCACAGGGGTTTTCAGGACTCACGATGCTTGGGAATGTGGAGACACCTTTGTTTCTCTTCTCCTTGGGCTAGGGCGGCCAGGTGCAGAGGTGCTCTGAGGCATCGGGTTTTATTTACCAGAGGCACTCATGCTAGCGGGGGCCCGCACAAAGAGGATGAAGTCGGCATTGGGAAGCCACTGTTGGCAAACCCAAGGTGGGCTTTGGTTCTGAGGGCGTAGGACCATGCTGCCACCTTTGGCTCCCTTCAGCTCAGTTTGAGGGCATGGGTGCAGTGGTGCTCTCCAGTTTTGAGTTTTGGCCGTCCGGAGTCCAGGTGAGCCTTCTTTGATACCTACAGGGAGCAAGGAAGCAGCTCGGCTACTCCTCAGGAGTTCCTGGTTACTTTTCAAAGTTCTGGAAGTCCTCACAGACTGTGAAGACAGAACAGCTGCAGGACAAGTCGATTTTGGCACAATTGTCAAGGAAAGCAGGATGGCCAGCGGGGTTGGGCCAAGTTAGTTGCTGCTTCTCAGTTCTTGCTTTTCGTGGCTCTTAGGTCCTTCTTCTTCTTTAGTCCAGCAATGCTGAAGTCCTGCTATCAGGGGACCCCCTATATACTCAATTTAGGAGTGTTAAGGTGAGTAAAGGGTAGTAGATAATGGGCTACTTACCATTGTGGTCACTACATCCCCTTGTAGTGTAGCCATTTTTAATGTAGCTTTCTGCGCGTTTGCTTACAGTATTAGGCCTCTGTGCACTTTGCCCTAGATGCATTTTATTTAGCCTCGCACTGTTATTTTACAATTATCAGTTTCACACTCTTGTTTTACTTTCTTCTATCACACTGTTTAGCTTACTTCAGCACTGAAGTTCTCAAACAATACATTCTTGCTCGCTCTGTGCTTCAGTCAAGGATACAGTCTGGTACATTGCCGATAGATGTGGTAGAAGTTTAGTCTTTAGGGTTCGTAGAAAGTATACATTCTTACGTAGGGACGTTTCTTAGAACACCGGCGTGTTAGTTATAAAAACACTTCCTAGTCCTGGTACACGTGAGTGAGAGGGAGATTCCGACCAGGAACCCACAACTAGACGCTGACTGCCCTGTTGAAGATGCTGATCCTGATCACAGGCCTTTGCTCAGGTATTAGGGTCGATGTCCTCCCGGGGGCACGTGAAAGGCAGGCTTAGAGCTTAACATGCTGTGCTCAAAATAGAACTCAGAAGAGAGAACATAATCTAGTTGCACCATGATGGCGTTATTCTTATGTTTCACTCTCCTCGTTAATATTTCAATCCTACTGTGTTGTATGGTTCTGGTTATTGCGACTCACGCCTTGTTATCTAAAATGCAGTCGTTTTATTAAACCAATCTTTAAAACTCAAACTGCCTTTGTCATTTATATATATGACCACACTGTGTATGAGAGAACTGGTTGGGATCTGAGTGACCACGACTTCCCTGGAAAGCACTAAGATGTCATGCGCTCGGCTGCCCAATTGTCTCTTCCCTTTGGCAGAGATGAGGCACTGCTAGTTAGCTGGAGCTCAACCCGGATTTGGGTGACAAGGGTCCTTTGCCGTGGGTTAGACTTAGTCCCCCACACTGTGAACGTTCTTACCGCCTAAAAATCCAGTAATCTCATTAGGATAATGAGAGCCTACATGACAGGGCGCTGCCAACGATTAGTCTGGCTCTAATTTTCGGGTCCACCAGTCTCTCTCGGTCTCATATATGATAATGATCCCTCAGTTCCTTTAACGGAGACGTCCGTGGCACTGAGGACTTCCACCACTGCGATATAGGTAACCCTAAATATAGCGGATGGTTGTTCAAGCTTGAACCTTAAAAGGAAAGACCCCGTTTTGGTGTGCCTTCTCTGAACCATTGCTGTTTTTCTAATGGCGAATCCCCAGGTAATGCAAATAGCTCTTAATATGAGACAGCCGCTCACAGCCCATTTGCTTGCACATGGTCTTACGATCCAGGGTGGTCCAGTCACATTTGTGGTGGCCGCCCATGCAGCCTATAGAACAGAACTTTTCTACTCCTGGGTCACTTTCCCAGCAGTTGATGGGAATACAAATGCATTTCACACATATACGGTTGAGAACGCGCCTGGCAAGTACAGGGCATACGCATACCTACAGATAACTCTATCTTATCAAGAACATAATAATTGGCTTGATGGCGCCCTACCCCATACAATATTGCTAGTAAGGTTAGGTCCACTAAGTAATGATGGTCCGACCTGGCCTTTACTGCGGTTGCAAATATGCCGGTGGCTGAAGTTCGTTGTTTATATACAGACTTAACGGCTACATATAGACGCTTAGTACAATTTGTGATGCAGACACTAAATACAAACCCAGCGCGTGCTACTCCAGCACAACCACATGCAGTAGCTCCAGGTATAAACCCAGTGACTGTACACTCTATCATGGGTAAAGTTCCAGCAAAATGGGAGGAGACTCATTTTGGCTGGCACAGAAAATTAATACGCTGGAGGCGGTATTTCCCCATACGGGACCTCAGGACAAACATAGAATATTAACTATGTGTTTACCAGTTGGCATGGTTCCCACAGTGGAACATTGTAATACATGGGGCACGGTGTTTGCCGCTCTCTATACCACGGCACACGGTACACCGAACTTGGCCAACCTACCAGAAGTGCTTAAACAGATTCAGGATGAGTACGGGGCTGCTCCAGCCTTAGATTTGGGAATGCAACTGATGGGCAACTTTGCCACGGTTTCCTCAATAATACTAAGTAATCTTAAAGGGGAGGCAGTTTCACTTGCGGTGCGTATGCGTCTTCGTGACGTCCCGCAACTAGATCAGGAGCGGGAACTGCCTAAAATAATAGCGGAAACATATTCCAGTATCGGTCGAGATAGCCTAGGGACTAGACAGCAAACACCACAGTTTCAAGGAAAAATTAGAAAAGACAATGCTAAACAACAACCTGAGGATAATAAGAAGCGCTGGGAGAAAAACAACAGACACCTAAAAAAGAAAGGGGAGAATCTCAGAAATAGGGATAATTTGAAGAAGCCTGATAGATATCAATATACTGATACACGCCAATCTTGTTCCTTTCAGGACTCATCGGAAAAGAGAAATGAGAGAGGTGGGCGGTCAGAGCAGAGAACAGAGTATGTGAAACCAAGACAGGAATCACAACGCTCTTCGGAGGTTTCTGTCAAGAAGGAAGAGAAACCAATACAACAAAAACAACAGTTTAAAAAGAAAAAGGTGGTGGCAGTCTCAGTTAGACATGCCACACAGGAAGAGAATTCTCTTGAAGAACAAGACATGGGCACTAGCACTGCTAGACAGCCCGGCAGAGGTCACAATAGTTCGCTGGAATCTTCTAGAGCATCTGGAGGTGAAAGCAACTGATGACTTCATACAAGTTGAAACAGCAGATATGCGTGTCTCTGAACCCGATAGGGTGTATACAGTGACTTTACAATTGGAAGGAGACATTGAACGCACTATAAACGCGATCTTTTGGGATCGTATTGTCAAGATATATGACATTTTGCTGGCTGAACAGGATTGGCCGCCTGACTTTGTTCGCACCTGCCCAGTTGGGGAGGAGGTTATTAAACCTTCGTTCTCACCACTTGTTCCAGGGGAACTCGCGGAGTCCTATTGCATCAAATGGGCTCTAGCACAAGCACCTGCCTTATATAGAAATCACGTAGGGTGGGATAGGGATTCCCCATATCATGTAATTCCAATCAAAGGTGAACCTCAGCCACAACTGCAGTATCCAATAAAACATGAAGCAAGGGCACCGGTGAGGGAAATACTTACACAACTGGAATACCAGGGGGTAATTGAACCCTGTGTCTCACGGATGAATAATCCCTTATTCCTTGTAGCTAAACCGGACCATTCATATAGAATGGTCTTAGACTACAGACATTTGAACGGACATACACGTACAATCATTGTTGGGTTTTCTAAATTTTGGCAGAACATACATTCCTGATTATGCTACACGCATAAAACCTTTATACAAATTAATCCGTCTTGATTTTTCAAGCAAATTCTGGACAATTGAACATACACATACTCTTCGGGAGTTACAACCTGATCTCCTAGTTGCAAAACATTTACATACACGGGACACTAAGACGCATTTGGTCATCAGGGTGATAGCTGGGGCCATTGGGTTTACGTATGTCACATTTAATGAAGGTGAGACAGTCCCGATTGGATACAAGTCCCACTTGTATTCGGTTGCTGAACAACGATTCGCACCAACAGAGAAAATTCTCACTGCTGTACAGATGGCTGTTATTAAGGAACAACCTCTTGCCCAGGGTAAACGCATTATAGTCGTTTCCCCTATTCCGGCCCTGGAGGCTGTTACAAAAGCGAGCGTTCCTAACGCAAAAGCAATACACCCGCGATGGATACAATGGGCTACGTTTTTTAACAGCCACTGATGTAGATTAAATTTTTGACCCAAAGTTACAAACTCAGGAATTTCTGCAATATGAAGTTGAATATCCAGTTCATGCTGACACGTTGCCTATTGATCAATATCAAATAGTCATGTACACCGATGGCTCTGCGCAACCGGCGGTGGGGACAAAACACCAATATTCTGCTGCATGTGCAGTAGTGAGCGGCCATATGGAGGGGGAGAAATTCTGCCCCCAACATACTTATACACAGACCTTAGGGCATTGTACGGCACAGTTGGCTGAGCTGCAGGCTCTGCTGATGGCATTAGAACATACGGATCCGACGCAGTTTACACTGATTGTTTGAGATTCATATTATTGCGTCCAGTCTTTTAATGAATACCTACATTACTGGCGCTTGAATGGGTTCAGAGATTCGAAAGGCAACACCATAAAACACAGACTACTGTGGGGGAAGGTAGCAGACCTGAAGGAGACACTACCCAAAGTCCATGTTGTACATACTCTTGGACACCAGCGCGTTGGAATACACGTTGCTGGGAATACTTTGGCTGATGAAGCCGCAAAGTCGGCAGTTGCCACTGTGGCCGCAGTGACTCGTTCGAGTTCCAAACCAGAAACAGAGATTCTGGCTGCCATAAAAGTTACGGTTGATGGCACGCCCTATCCTAAAGGATTTCCTAATAAATATCAATACTTCATGGGAAATATGCTCAATGCTGAGGTTAGAATAACTAGTGTAGGCATACGCGAGATCCCCAATAAAGTTGTAAGACCACAATTGATTAATGCAGCGCATTAGGGAGTGGCATCTGCACTTGCTGGCGTGGCCGCCACAATTTCACTATTACAGGCCTGGTGGCCTGGTCTCTATAAAGAGACTAAGCAGTATGTCCTTTGTTGTGACATCTGTCAACAAATTAAAGTTTCAACAGCTAAGCGCCCGCCGCAGATACCCCTCTTAATATCGAACAGACCATCACAATGTGTGTACTTGGATAATTGTGGTCCACACACACCGGATAGTGCATACAAATATATACTAGTCGCTGTTGATTCTTGCTCCAGATTTGTGTGGGTGTGGCCACAGCGCTCGGCTGACGCTCGAACTGTTATTAAAGATTTGCATGTCTTTGTCGGTACATATGCAGTTGCAGCATTCCATTCGGACCAGGGCCCTGCTTTTGCATCAAGGGCATTCAGGGACACCATGGCTTTGCTGGGGGTCCAGCTCCAGTTCACGTCTCCATTTCATCCCGAGGGAAATTCTGTCGTGGAGCGATTAAACCGCAATTTAAAGCAATCCTTAACAGCAAGAGTCTTAGGTGCGGGTCGTAGTTGGCTAACCCACCTGTATGGAGTTCAGAGAGCACTAAATAACTTGCCTAGAAGGTCCCTGGGAGGTCGTACTTCATATGAGTGCCTGTTCGGAACACAAATGTTTGTTCCTGATCTTGATGGTCCTGGTGTTGAGGCACTGGAAACGCCTTTTGACATAAATGATTGTGTCACTGTTTTGCAGGAATTACAACAGTTCCGTGAAGATAGCTCTTTTAAAAGTGCTGCCTCCACAGGAATTAAGGATGTGCCAGTAACACCTACTGGTTGGATTCCCAGGGTTGGGGATCTTGTGCGTGAAAAGGTCGCAGTGAAAAAATAATTTGGCCCTTCCTCTCGAGCACCAGTCCCTGTGTTGGGGAGACACGGAACGAGGACTGTTATTTTACCACCGTTGCCGGGTGCCAAAGAAAATCGCTTTGTTTCAATTGACAATGTCAAGTTACAACATGTGGCCGATTCTGCACAGCAGACCAAGAGGAACATCCAGTAGTTCCAGAATCCCTCTCACTACTGGGGAAGATGTTCCGCTCCAAGTTATCTATACCAACACTGTTGCCTCTCCGAGCTTGGGGAGGGTGGATGATGATATCGCTTTAGTTCCACTGACAACAAATAATTTAGAAACATTTGATCGAGTCACCATGACTACTGACGTTGCGGATGGTGCTATCTACAGTGTACCACCGCGAGAAACACCAACACCGCCATTGAATACGGTGACACCTTTTGCATGAACTGCCTCTGGGTACTTTGCCAACAACAACGATGGTCTATCGGACTCGTTTGCCTCTTCAACTACCGACCCAGGTCTATGTAAGCTGATGTGTTGGCTTAAAGATACGTATTTTGTTTTTCCTTGGAAATATCTGTGGCTCTTATTGACTATGTCAGCGTTTTTTCTCTGGATAGGGTTTGTCATTACCTTTTTTCTGTTGATACATGGTCATTTTCTTCCTGAGAGATCAGCGGTTGAACAGGTGGAGAAGGTGTTGAAGCCACATTTTTCATCACATAAGGTTCGAAGAGACTTGTCCTTTGAGAACATTTCTGCAGTGCCAATTCCGGATGGGATTGTGTGGGATAAAGTAATGTTTGATATATACGGTCCCACTGAGATAATTCAAATACCGTATGTCCTAAAGTTATCTATGAATGATATCGTAATACCTGGCATTGTATCTGATTATTGGGATGTGAAGACAGTTGATTCCATGATGACTGAATTACAATATTATACTGTCTATGAAAATGAAGATGTTTACCAGTTTAAAGACAATTATGGTGACATGTTTTGCTATAATTATTATGGGCACCATTTTCTACATGAAGCAAGTAGTCCAAAAACGATATTTGACTATATGCAATGGGAACATTGCCCAACTCCCCCGCAAGGGAGTTCCAAAACGTATTCTGACAAATTTACGTATTTTTCTGGGCATCATCAAATGAATGCTAAGACATATTATTTTAAGTTAACTCCGTCTAAAGATAAGCAAATGAAATTCATATACTCAGATTCCTTTGTTTCCCGACTGTCGATTGAAGGTTATGAATATTGGTCCAATAATGTTGATTTGAAAAGTGTTTGGGGAACAAAACATTGCAGACAAAGGGTAGAGAAACATTGTTTAGAGCATGTCTCATTCCCGTCCAAATGATTTTTTTAAATGAAACAGTACAACAGACTAGCTGTTTGGGCTTAGCAACGATTAGAGAATTGAACATGCCTAGTATACCTGTCCCTGCAAAAATTAATAACTGGCAGAAATACATAAATGCCACTTTTAGTGAGCTTACAGACTGGGTCCATAATGGTACATTTAACACTTCATTGACACGACCGGGCGGGTGGTTATTGTGGCCTATAGACACCAACGGGTGTCATCAACGTTTTGTCACCTCATCGGGGGGTTTCAGGGCGAGTCGGGCAGACCCTCGCTATATATCACCAGAACATGCTGACATAATTACTACATATAGTGTGGGAAAATTGTGCCAACAATGGTTAAGATCATCCTCACTAGATGCAGTGAAGACACATCTCACTCTCCTGTCTAATAACACTGACTTGCAAGATTTTTTGTCAGGCCCGAAAGCACCACGTAGGAAGCATTTCTTGTACGAAGTGTACAATGAAATATGGAAACTTTCCCAACAGGAGGCTGCAGCCCGGTTAAGGCAAATAGATCAGGAAAATTTGAAAAAGGCATTAGCTGTTGTTGATACTGGAATTCTTCTGCTATAGACATTATACAATCTGATATGTCTTCTTTATATCATGGACAAAGTCAGACTCGGTCCATTATGCAGTTGGGTTGGACACTTCAGACATTGAAGGCGGGTCGCGTTCCATGGCAGCACATCAGTGCCTTGGAGATATTTTTTTCCTTTAATTTAACGCGACAAAAACAACTAATGGCTAAGAAGGAGGCGACTTATGTCATGCTCAACATTGAGAAATTAGAAAGAATGCCTTTTACCGTGGCCGAAATACCGTCTGCTGAGTGGTTGATACACGGGGTTATTAATCTGCCTATTTCTACATTACAATTCACTTCTTGTTTGAAACATGTTCCGGTAGGCAGATATGAAAAGTTGGGAGATAGTTACATCCATGAGGTGTGGGAGCTTCCCTTCTTGTACAAATGCCTCAATGGCATGAAAGAGTTCTTTCTTAGCGGCAGTGAATGTGAGACTTCAGTCAGCCATTCGATGATTTGTAAGCAGCTGTCCTTGCATGGGGCATGTAATGCCTTGGTTGCGAATTTGGCTTGCTATCTGAAGGGAGTTCCAGTCCCCTTGATTAAACGCACGTCCCAGGTGCTTTCAAACGGTAGCTATGTCCTCCTCAATAGTGAAGATTGTTGTGGAATGCGGGCCGGAATAGTTTACGTTGTTTCGGTCACCAAGGTCGTTACTTGCTGTGGGAATGTGTTGTTTACCCCCACTAAATTAAGGGAGGTAGCGGATATACGGCCTCACATTGCTACTTCCAAGGTGAATTCCGACAAGTTAAGTAGACTAAGGGGCATATTTATACTCTGTTTGCGCCGAATGTGCGTCAAAATTTTTGACGCACAATCGGAGAAAACCCTGCCCCATATTTATACTTTGACGTCCGACCCCGCGGGCGTCAAAGTTCCATCATTTGCGTCATTTTTTGGAAGGGGGAACCAGCCTTGCATTAATTATGTGCAAGGTAGGTGTTCCCTTCCAAAAATGACTTTAAGGCCTGTGCCCCATATTTATACTGTGATGTCATTTTGACGCACAGGAGGAGGCAGGCCTTAAAAAACACCTGGGTCAGGGCAGGTGTTAAGGGACACGTGGGCTCAGAAGGAGCCCAGAGGTGCCCTCCCATGCCCCCAGGGACACCCCCTGCCACCCTTGCCCACCCCAGGAGGACACCCAAGGATGGAGGGACCCATCCCAGGGAAGTAGAGGTAAGTTGGGGTAAGTATTTTTTTTCGTATTTTTTTTGTGGCATAGGGGGGCCTGATTTGGGCCCCCCTACATGCCACTATGCCCAATGACCATGCCCAGGGGACATAAGTCCCCTGGGCATGGCCATTGGGCAAGGGGGCATGACTCCTTTGCTAAGACAGGAGTCATTTCAATGGGGGTTGGGCGTAAAAAAAAATGGCGCAAATCGGGTTCAGGCCTGAATTTTGCCTCAGACCTGACTTGCCCCATTTTTTGACGCCCAACCTCCATTTTCCCCTACGCCGGCGCTGCCTGGTGTGAGTCATTTTGTTTGACGCACACCAGTCCGCAGCGCCGGCTAACATCATTCAATAAATAAGACGCCCGCATGGCACTTTGGAATGGCGTTAGCCGGCGGTAAAATTTTTGACGCACAACTGCGTTGGCGCAGTTGTGCGTCAAAAAGTATAAATATGGGCCTAATTGTTTCAAAAGCATGTGGCCCTTACATCTGCACACGAGACCTACGCACTTCAGGTGGCAAGGTCATCAGCAGAAATACAGTCCCTGTTCAATACAAACTTTCCGAGTCACTTTGGTGAACTCGTGGGACGTCTATTTAATGCGTCCAGCACGGCTGAATTAGCAGTTGGTGTTGGTTTCGTTCACACCTTCTCTTCCATATTTGGTTTAATACCTTCGGCTATTCATTCAATTTTTAGAAGCATTTTTGGAGGATTTCCGATAACTTTGGCTTTATTAGCCGCCATTTTGCTGTTGCTGTTGTTTTTCCGCAATGGCTGTCCTGCCGCAACAAGGACGAATGTGGGCACTCCCATCAGCGAAGCTGTGTCGTGAAGGCATGAGGCAGCACTTTGGAGCAACACTCCTGGAACATTTGGGGTGTGACTGGTCTCTGTCATTCAGACCTGTTTTGGATTGTGTGCAGTCTGTGTTTCGGTGCCGTTGGTGCTTTTTTGAACATGCACTAAACGTCTGTCTCTCACAGCAACGCCCCCCAGTAGTTGATGCTGATCTGTTGATGTTCCTGATGAGGGCTCATTCCCAGACATGCGCGCTGCGGCTGCGTTTGCTTCGTGAGGCTGATTACGTGATACCCTTCCTGAAGGAAGTTGATATTAACTCGTTCACTGACTCTGTACGGGATGCCGCCTTGGTTGACACTGGGGCTTTGGAATACGCCTGCTCCTTGATAGTCTTTGGCGTGGATTTTCTGGTCTTGTCATCTGCCGAAGTGGAGAACCTCCTGCTTTCCATGACCACTGCTTAAATTGGATCTTGTCTAAATTAACACTGTCACCTGAATTTGGCTCTTGGCCGCATGCTTCTTTCTAAATTGAGGATTAATGTGCTTTGGTGTCCTCTTGACTTGTTGAAATTCTGTAGGGTTTTAATTATCTTTTAGCGTAGGGCATTTTTAGCTTCAGCTTAAACCACTTTCTACCGACAAGGGGAGGGTGTAGTGTAGCCATTTTTAATGTAGCTTTCTGCGCATTTGCTTACAGTATTAGGCCTCTGTGCACTTTGCCCTAGATGCCTTTTTATTTAGCCTCGCACTGTTATTTTACAATAACCAGTTTCACGGTCTTGTTTTATTTTCTTCTATCACACTGTTTAGCTTACTTCAGCACTGAAGTTCTCAAACAATACATTCTTGCTCGCTCTGTGCTTCAGTCAAGGATACAGTCTGGTACATTGCCGATAGACGTGGTAGAAGTTTAGTCTTTATGGTTTGTAGAAAGTACACATTCTTACGTAGGGACGTTTCTTACAACACCGGCGTGTTAGTTATAAAAATACTTCCTAGTCCTGGTACACATGAGAGGGAGATTCCGACCAGGAGCCCACAACTAGACGCTGACTGCCCTGTTGCAGATGCTGATCCCGATCACAGGCCTTTGCTCAGGTATGAGGGTCGATGTCCTCCCGGGGGAACCTGAAAGGCAGGCTAGAGCTTAACATGCTGTGCTCAAAATAGAACTTAGAAGAGAGAACGTAATCTAGTTACACCATGATAGCGTTATTCTTATTTTTCACTCTCCTTGTTACTATTTCAATCCTACTGTGTTGTATGGTTCTGGTTATTGCGGCTCACGCCTTGTTATCTAAAATGCAGTCGTTTTATTAAACCAATCTTTAAAACTCAAACTGCCTTTGTCATTTATAAATGAGACCACACTGTGTATGAGAGAACTGGTTGGGATCTGAGTGACCACAACTTCCCTGGAAAGCACTAAGATGTCATGGGCTGGGCTGCCCAATTGTCTCTTCCCCTTGGGAGAGATGAGGCACTGCTAGTTAGCCGGAGCTCAACCCGGATTTGGGGTGACAAGGGTCCTTCACCGTGGGTTAGACTTAGTACCCCACACTGTGAACGATCTTGCCGCCCAAAGATCCAGTAGTCTCATTAGGATAATGAGAGCTTACGCGACACCCTAGATGACCACTTCCTTTGGAGAGTAGGCATCACCCTGTTCCAGAATTTCTAATTCCACCACATACATGATGGTGGAAATCCAAATTTTGTGGACACTTCAGGCTGGTCACTCTAGAGGTGTGTCCTGTCTGACAGTGCAACATGCTTCCTGCATAGCTAATTTTCCCAGCTATCCTGGTGCCAAATGGGCATCAGGGCAGGGGGTTGCCTCTCCCAGGTCTGGGAGAAGCTGTGGGTCGCATACCAAAGGCGGCAGGGAAATGAAGTCCCTGGCCTTGGCATGCAGATTTACTAGCTATCCTGTTGGTGGAGGTGAGAACACCCCTTTTTCACAGCCGGCATTGATTCTGAAACTTGTCTGTGGCAGCTGGCTTGTCAATACCAGTCATTCAGCACAGCAGAGGACTAGTAGGTTTCAGGTGGCATGTCTAAGGTACCATCTGGGTGCATAGATTTATTAAAATGAGGTATCTTATACCAAACACCACCATTTTCTGTGCAGCCATATTGTAATTGGGTCACTTGTGCTGACCAGTGTTCAGTACATGCCTTAAGATGGCTGCCTAGTCACTTGCAATGTCTAGGAATAGTATTAGACATCACAGGGGCATATCTGCTCATGCAGACATGTCCTTACTTATATTATAATGCACCCTGCCTTAGTGCTTGTAATGCCTGCTGTAGGGTGACCTACATATAATGCATGCAGCGATGGTACTCAATGTGTGTGCCATGTCAAGTTTTCACTCAGGGCCTGCACTCTGACATGTAGTCTGAGATGGCAGGCTGTGTGAAATTTGTGTTTAGGACCCTTAGGATGGGATACCTAATGCTGTATCCATAAGGGAGCCTCTGAAGTACCCATGCACTAGTTACCAGAGTTATCATTTACTAGGGATTTACTGGGGTGCTAAAGTCTTGTGCCAATTTTAGGCCATGACTTTGTTTTAAGGAAGGAGCACTGGCACTGAAGTCTGAAGGCCTTGGTGCACTGTCAGAGTTGAAACCCAGCATCTAGTAGTTCTACAAGGGGGAAAAGGTTGGGGGTGCATCTACAAAGAAGCCTAGATTCCTATGGCTCCCAGCGGAGCACAGGTTAATTTTGGGTTTTGCTTCTGACTTCACACTGACAAGGATTGTGGTTGCTGCTTGAGTAGGGTTTCACTCTTCCTCAATGAGTAACCCAATGCACACTTCTTTATATACCAAAGCAATTGCTAATTTCTTGCTTGTTGGTATTTTAAGTTCTCTTAGGGAGACAGATATCTGTAGTTTTTGGTGGACCCAACAAATGGTCTCTTGTCAGGTGTGATAAACATTATTGTTGTGGTTGGTAGGAAAAGTGTTTCTTTAAGTTGGTATTTCTTCAGGGGGGTAGCAGCACTCAATACTAACCTGGTATTAGGGAGAAATACACCTTTACTTGCCCCTGTGGCATGCTTTGCAGGGGTGAAGGACAGCTATGGCAGTGTTGATAGTATAGGTATTTGATTGTGTGTCTTTCCAAACAACTGACAAGTTTGCATATTTTTGTTTGGTGTGCATATCTCCTGGTTGTCCTTATAATATCCAAAATCATTTGTTGGTTCCCTGTACCATTATATTTGGGACATATTGGCCCTCCATTTGCTCTGTGTCTGTCATTTTCAGCTATTGGTATTGTTTTCAGTATGTATTTTTTTAAAACCTCAAATCTGCCGCATGTTTTCTTTTGCTGATTCCATGCACAAAATACATGTGTTCCAGATGGTTTTCTTAGAAATTATCTACAAATAAAGAACCAGAATGTATGCCAAGCAATACAGAGAAATTTAATTCATAATTAGGTTTTTCATCCTAACCAAAAGTTCTTTAAAGGTTACTTTTAGGTGCTAAAAGGCTAACGTTAAAGATGTCATCTCAATGCCCTGAATTTTTCAATTCTTAGCAATTAAGGATTCTTTTAGTTTCACACTACTAGGAAAACCCACTAACATACCTTCGAAAGAAAATCATATGAGTGAAAAGAGAAATGCCAAATGTTGTCAATGGACTCTGCCCATTTCCAGTATGTAATAATTATGGGTTCTAGGTGAAGAGTCACAATATGAGCTTGGTGAATAGACTGATACCATCATGCCCTAAGCTTGGCAATGAATGAAAACATTTGTATATCAGTCTAAGGAATGTATGTTTGCTCTTTTGACAATGGTGCCAATGGGAAATGTTTTTAGAGAACAAATGACATTTTAATGTTTTTTGCATTGCCCCAGTCTTCCTTTAGCCGTGGATTTTGCCACCATTAGCGGTGAGTAAAATAGCAAACTATGTACTCAAAAACGTGGGTGATGTTTCAAATTTTGGGGCTGATTTAGAGTTTGGTGGCAGGGTTACTCCATTCACAACAGTGACAGATATCATGCCCGCTGAAATATAAATCCCCTAGGATATAATGGGATTTATATTTCAGCAGATGGGATATCTGTCACCGTTGTGATAGAGTAACCCTCCGCCAAACTCTAAATCAGGCCCTTCATCCTCAAATTCTGGTGGACCTGGCCAGTTTGTCCTTTATGATGTTTTTGAAGTTTGCTATGCTAGCTATCTTGATCCAGTGAACTCAAACTTGATTCAGGCTGTCATTATTAAAGGCAGCCCAGCCTGGCAGACTGTCTTTAAAATGTGCAGTGATGGAAATTTGACTTTGAACCTAAAGGTACTTTCAAAGTAACATTCTATCTTATTTTTACATATGTCACCCCCAAGGTCTCCTCTTGATGCCCCAGGGGCAGGGTGTCATGTAACTATAAGCAGGGGCATTATAAAAGATGCGTTATATGCCCTGGTGAGGCAAAAATACACTAATCATTTCCCCCATCGTAGAAAGTTGTCTCCATGGGTATAATGGAAACATTTTTCATTAGCCTACGTATTGCTAGGACAAAGATAAAATGCCATGAAAGGACTCACATGAATGGTAATGGTAAATGCAACAATTTGCAATCACTGAATTTGTAATTCCTGATTGGTCAGCACAGGATTAGCCAGGCTGTTTTGATGAAGTAATGATTTGCTTGCATTGAGAAGACATTCTCTGATGGGGGAGGTAGGCAGATGGTGAAGCCAGGCAAGGAAGGGGGCTAGGTGAATCAGACTGAGGCTTCAAAATGATACAAGTCAGAAAGGAATGGAGCTAGGCCTGCCCTCTCACCCTTATGCCCCACAAATAAATGAACTACACCAGTGGGTTGGTTTAGCCAGATCTTACTCCTCTGCAGGAAAATCATCCATCCTGGAATGTTAAAGTTCAGTGCTTTATGGGACAAGAAGATGCCACACTTTGGAGGAAGTTGCAATACTTCTGTGTGGCACCCTGCAGCTCATTGGACAAGAATGACCACTGACTGTCCCCCAGGATGAATGAATACAAGTGGCTGATTTGCATTGGAATTCAGATCTGCTGCCTGAAACCACAGAAAGAAAAAGGACTGCCCTGCTGAAACCATGATTTGCAACCCAGAGGCCTGCACACTTAAGGACTGTGCCTGTTGCACACTGGAACCACAGGCTAAAGACTTTTTCCTCACTTCAAAAAGGACTCAGGAGTGGACTCCCTGAAGCAACAGGTTAAACAAGCTTCTCTGCACCAACTTCCACCAAAGTCCTCATCCTGGAGTGCATCCAGTGGACTTGCAAGAAATGGCCAGGTGCATTGTTGGAATTGTAGTCTCAACGTTCCAAGGAGCAACTCAGAGATTCTGGAACCTTGGACTGGGGTTGTGGATCACTTTCTGCATCAAGAAACACTTTTGGAAGTAAGTGAAAAAGTGTTACATTTCGGATGGCTGGCACTCTTGACTGTGTCCTGGTACAGTCCCGGTCCTTTTGAGCGTTATTTGCTTTTAAGTGCTAGTTTTACTTTTAAACTTTAAAAATGCATATCCCTAGTTCCCTATATTGGATTTTTGGCATTTTGGTGTCATTTAAATATAAAAATATTTACTATTTTTATAAATTTGTGTGGGATTTGTATTGTGTGTGATGTCTTTCGTATTTACTCTATTGGTGTATTTAGATGCTTTACATACCTGTCTCCTGAGTTAGGCCTGACTACTCGTTGCTAATTTACTAGGGGTTGAGCCAGGGGTTACTTTTTGAGACCTTGACTAGGCACCATTCTGTGTTGGGAGTGTATTGCTAGTGTTAGGTGTGTACTTACCCCTCCAATACACAGCCTCCAATAGTGTACATTTAGAATGGAATGTCTGCTTTAGATATACTTCTGTAGCATTCAATTTAAAGTTATTAGTATTCACAACATTTTTAATTAGTCTATAGCTGATTGACTACAGTAACCATACTGTTTTCAAGACACAATCCCACAGAGAAGGCTGTTTTGAGTCTACAGTCGAAAGGCCTGGTTTAGATTCTGCCGAAAAATAAATCCCATTATTTCCTATGAGTTTTATATTTCAGCGAACTGGATATCCATCACCTTTGTGACAGAGTAACCAGTTTTCCCGAAATCTAAATCAGGCCCTAAGTCACCACCATCTAAAGAAAACTTGCAGCTGGCAGCTGTCAAGTTAACATGTTCATCAGTCTGTCCCTGTCCTGGGTTGAAAGATATAGGCCCATATTTACAAAAAAGTGGTGCAGCGCAGTGCAGTAACAACAGTAGCAGCGCCACACTGCACATATTTTAAATGCAGGGATGCGCCATATTTACCACAATACAGCACACCCCTGCATTTCCCCCTGCGCCAACATTAAATTTAGCCGCCAGCACCAACACAGGCATCCTTGCATCATAGTGCAAGGGTGTGTGGATTGAGGGGAGTGATTTTTTATGTGCAGGAAGGTGTCCCTTCCTGCACATAAAACAATCTACAAGGGTGATTTGGCACGTCTATGCCTTCAGCAAAGAGATGCACACATGTCCTCAGTTCACATAATGTTCAGTGAGCTGCAATGCAGTGCCGGCTGATATTCCCACAGCTATGAAGTGGGAAGCTGCCCTCTACCAAACAATATCCAGTCCATTATTACATTTTCTAAGGTCCAGCTGATTAGGATGTGTCTCAAAGAGGAGTCTGGGACAAGAGGTTCTCTCTGCATGCAGGGCTTCTAGTGAATCTTTTGAAGGGGAACCATTTGTCTTCCTCCCAAGTGGCTACAGAAAAGGAGCAGCAGCATGAACAATTGGGGGATGGAAATGTTCTCTGTGAGCTCCACTCATTTTATATCTTGCAACGTCATTTCACAATAAAATACATGTTCACAATCATATACAGCTATTTCTACGCCAGGTGCACTAGTAATGTTTTTGAATCCCTAAGTTTTAAATCAGTCATATTAATGACCACAGAGGGTTAAACCACTGATAACTGTACATAACAATGTTGAATGTATTGGTTTACACTGCTACTCCTTCCATCTGTTCTGTACCTCCTATTTGTGTTAGGACAGCTTGCACTGTACCTGCCCACTGAGGTACTCATTCAGACTTCAGTGGTCTTTTCTTAGGACCGCCGAAGTCGCGGGCGCCAAAAGACCGCCAGTGCGGGCAGTCTGAAGAATTCCATATTACGACGTCACGCCGATTTCTGCCCGATTTTGGGTGGAAATCCGACATCATTGGCCCGGCCGATGTCATAATAGAGGCGGTTTCCACTGCCGGCACCGCCACCCCAAGCCAACAGGACTCCACCCACCATATTACGACCTGTAATATGGTGCAGCGGTTTTCCTGCATGGCAGTGCGGCACCAGCAGTGGAAAGCTCTGGGACCCATCCCCTCCCAGACGGTCACCTCACCGAAGCAGGTAAGTTGATAATCCGAAAGGGGAGGGGAGTTGTGTGAAGGTGTGTGGTGTCTGCATGTGTGTAGGAATGTGGGGAAGAGGGGTTGTCTGTGTGTAAGTGCATGTATGACGAGGGGGGAAGGGAGTGTTGTGTGTGAGTGTGTGGATGTTTGTGTGAATGCTGGGGATGCCTGCATGCAAGTGGATGTGTATGTTCGAGTGAGTGTGTGCGAGTGAATGGATGGATCTGAGTGAGTGGGTGCGAGTGTGTGGTGGTGTTTGTAAGTGAATGCGTGTGTGAGTGGGGTGCGTGAATGTAGGTGTGTGGTCGTTTGGGTGTGTGTTTGCTGGCGTCAGGAATGCATGACCACAAGCATTTTCGCCACAAAATGCTGGCGGTCTGCTGACTCATAATGCTCATGGCGGTATTGCAGCCACCGCCGGGCTGGAGATGCTCACTTTCCGCCTGGTGGTCCCACCATCCTGGTGGTACGGTCAGTGTTTTGGCGGTTTGGCTTAGCCAGACCGCCAAACTCGTAATATGGCGTCTTTACCGCCGGGCTGTAGGTGGAAAGACTGCCACCAAGAGTGTGGCAGTCCAAGGACCGCCAGACTCGAAATGAGGGCCTGAGTGTCCGTGTTGTGTCAGTGAAGGTTGGTGAAAGAGACCCTTTTCTCAAGCAACAGCTGAACGTTTGCAATGCTATTGTATGTTTGCATCTTAATTTTCTCTGCAAAAATCGGGGACTGTTAGTTAACTGACAATTAGCTCTTACTATTTATTGTAATTGACTGCAGGATACTTTTTTCTTTTTCAAGTCTTTGCATTTTTCTCTTCACGCTTTACCTGTCAGATTACACTGCAGATATATAACATGTATTATTGCTACAAAACAAAAAAAAATATTTTATTAACCTTTCAAGGCACCATACAGTAACTTTTTAAAGGTAAAGCTTATGAAAACATTTAACTTCAACTGATATTGGAATCGCACATTTATTCAATTAATTGTTTGAATGGGAACAGCTTTTAAGGCTAATGTAAAGCATACATTGTCATAGAGAGTTCTTGAGGTTGTCCAGGAGCTGGAGGTAGAAACATCCTGTCTTCGACCAAAATTGGCTCATTCTGCCCCCTTCCCCCCCCCCCCAGCCCACAAGCCTCCACTACCACCCCGACATTTCCTCCTTCTAGCTCCAGAAATAATGAGCCGCAAACTATTCGGCCTGGCTGAGCCTTCCTTTCTTCTGTGTTCTTAAAAGGGCGATTAAAGAAGGCTGGCCAATCATTTTTATGTGCTCTGCTCACTTGCCTTTTATTTTTTATGGGCAAGCAATTGTAAAACAGGTGTGTGTGAAGTGTTGCTAAATTGTGGCCTTTAACTTACGCTTTTGCTTAACAAGACTGGAAGTGTTTAGAATGTGTGCTCCATGACAGCCCTATTCTGTGAGCCATTCTGTCTGCGTGATTCACGGCCCGTAAACTCACCCTATAAAAGGCAGGTATGAGAAATGGTTTGCTAGGCTCACAACAGCTAAACAGCACGAGCAAAGCCACGCCACACCCTTCACTACCTAACATGAAAGCATGAGTGCTGACTGACTGAAACCTGGCCCAGGGGCCCAGCAGCGCTGGAGTCGAGGATTAGTAACTTAAAAGCAGCTATGGACAAGTTTCATGAATATATTTACCAATACTGATTTTGTCAGAAACATTTATTATTTGCTCTGAAAATAAATTTTGAAAGACCTTATTTCACTCTGCTCAAAAGGTCACGATCTTGGAAACGTTCAGTTGAGGAAAGAGTTCTCGATCATGCATAATCGAGGAATACCTGGGCAAGCACAACTTCGGTCTTGACTACAAGTGGCCTGGTGGGATATTTAAAAGAAACTCACCTGCGCAGCATACCACCTTGCTGCCCTGAGACAGGAAAAGGAAAGGAATGTACTGTGTTTAAAAGAATACTGTGTATTCCTGCCTTTTCCCTGGTCTGGCTCCATGTTGGCTGCCTAGTGCCAGACTGGCGCCCTTGAACAATGGTGCAAGGGTGCCTGTATTGTAAAGAGAATAGTTCTTGTGCAGTAAGGGTCACCTTCCTGCACATAAACAATCCCCCAAGGAACAAGGAGAAATACAAATATTTCTTCTCATTCAGCCTCACCTTGGGAAGTGTAGCAGTTCTGGCGCACTCCCAGGTAAATCACTTAAGGTAAATCCACAAATGTGTCAAAATAGATTGGTGTTGCATGGGAACCCCCATGCAAGACTCCTGGAGCACCTCCTAGGGTAGAGTAATGCAATGCAGCCATTTGTGCCCCATTGTGTTACTTTGTATTTATCAAGCCACTTAGAGCCATGCAATGTGGCCTTGCGTGGCTTGATAAATCGCATTTTGAATTTGCATCGCACATGCACCACGTTGAGTGGTGCAAGAGTGACTCAACTCCCTTATAATTATGGCTCCTGGCTTTTAGCAATTTCCTCTGCTAATATGGTTAAGCAGGGATTGTAATTGCAAGGTGTGCAGAGTTTACCACGTACAGTAATTACCAGATCAAGCCTGCCAACATTTAATAGGCTGGAGAAAATCTCTGTGCATGCTGGGCCACCAGGATTTTTGGCCAGGAAGCACAAAAGAACCCCTGTGCGTTGACATATGTTTAGGGAAAATGTAGAATGGGTGCAATATACCATATACACTGTTTTTAGGGAATGTGGCCACCCCTTGCGTAAGTGCCGGGAGACTGAGAGTGACTGTTGGGCTATACACTAGTTCAGCTCGTAGCCCTTTTTAGTTTCCATTAGCTGTCTATAGATATACCTCTTGTTTTCAGTAGATGGCATATACTTAAAGTGGCTGTAGGTCAGTCACTGGCTCATGATTACATGTTCCTTCTCATGATTTCTTCCTTATTGTTGTGTTTGTCTTGCCCAGGAGCATTTTGGTCTCACAGTGTTTTGACTGAATGAGTAGTACCCTTCCACTGCATGCCCAATGGACTCTTTTCTTATTTGTTATTGAGTACTCCTTGGGACTGCATGCACTTCTTTGCTCTCTCCATTTTTAGGGCTCCATGAGGGAATATTTTACATTTAAAAATTATGATCAATTGCCCCAAATATAATTATCTCTGTCATCCATGCATTCTATGCATAAACAATCACTGTCTCGTTTCTTTCACTGCAGTAGGCACATTTTGAGACTCCTTTTTTGTCAGGTGTTGCATGTGAGGCTGACCTAAAGATGGCATTCTGCGTATCCCGGTGTAGATCATCCTGCCCTCAAGATGGCCAAAGTCTTGTGATGTAAGCAACAAAAGATGCACTCTTGTGAGACTCACAACAGTACTTCAGGTGGCGATCTTGCTGTCAGGGCATCTGATCTCCAATCGATGCGTGTTTGCCCTACTCAGGCACACAATCCTGGCACTGACGTGAACTCGGGAGTCTTAGACTGAAGCTCTGATCTCCAGCCCTTCTATTCTCGCTCTTGGATGGTGTAAGGAATATTATGTTACACCGTTCTAGGTTCAGAGGATGAAAAGCTGATTATGCTTTTTCCACGTACAGTTATACTGAACATTATTTCGTTTGCACAATGTTTTTCCCAATAAAACATACTTAAATCATGTCTACAATTCCCTTTCCAGCTTCCAGACAATGTATTATTGTTGGGGTAACACGCAAACTTTATGTATTTAAGCTATTCTGACTTGGCATTGGGGCAGTGTTTTTAACTATTACTGTCTATGCAGTTTTTACAGAGCCAGGCACTGTTGCATCTTTGCTTTTGTGGTTCCCTACTCTGAAATGGACGGTTTTAAAAACATCTTCCGAGAACGGAATTATGCACTTATTTTAGATCTCAGTTTGTCATTTGACGCTTTCGTATTGGAATATTAGATTTGCCACTTTGCTCTGTGTGAGCGGGACATGAAGTTACTTTCTTTTAATTGACATGGATTCCTGGCCTGTAGAGCAACCAGGCACTGCTGAGCTGGCCTGAAAGGTCAGTGTGTGGGTCGTTTATTTTTTAGTTGTTAGTGGATCTGCTTTTATGGTCTGCTAGCCGATTTCTCCTGTTGATTTCCCTGATAATATTAAAACCAACATTGCATACAGAATCAAATCCATGCAGTTTTCCATATCTGATAAAGGACGTGAACAGGGTGTCTTTACATGTTCAAAACCGCCCCAATTTGCAGACGTGGACCACTTTTTTAGCTAGCAAATTCATTGTGGGGGGCACTTTTATTTACCCAGGCCTGTTTTCTGACCCCTTTCGACTCTGTTAATGGAGCTGTAGTCTTGGTTTGCATTTTTGAACCTTTGGATTAATGCACCTGACAACAGTGATTTGTAACATACACATTTATTGCTGTGAATATGTTGTCCTGCAAGCATGGATCCAGTTTACAACCCCAGTTATAGCTGCTGAGGCTCCCTAACTCATGTATGACATCTTCTACCAGTCCTGGGGCCAGATTTACTAAAAGCTAATGTAACGCAATGCAGAAAGACAACTTGCTGCACTGAGTTGTGTAACAGGGATAAGGCACTAATCCACTATATCTACACCTTCCTGCACAAATACAATCCTTACAGGTTTTTTCATCTTTCAAAGTGTTCTGCAGAATGTTCATGATTTCTACGTTGGCAGCACTTTGCATGGTGGATTTTTGAACTCTTATTGTCAATGAGAATAGGGTTCTCATTCACATTCCAGAAAGCAACTTTCTTTGGCTTGAAAGCCAGGAACGGTTAAAGGTGTCACACCTAAAATGAGACCACTTGGAACTGTGCAGTTAGTTGCACAGTAGGTTATCTGTCTCTTTCAGACAAGTGTGTATAACATACAGGCCACAGAGCAGATTCATCTTTTTGTTTTCCAGTGTTGATAACATGCACAGCCAAGCCTTTAGCCAATATGAATCTTGTTTACTTCTGACCATTGATTCCACGGGATGCATACTGGTTGTTGCTTATAGTTGCTTATAGTGAGCACCTTAGTTGTTATGGCCAAAGCTAACAGGTCTATCATTCATTTGCTGAAGCGTGACAACAAATACATGCACAAATTTATGTCCATGCTATCACAAAATAAACCTGGCCTTGCCCATACTTGTTTTTTATTTCTACCACAGTCACTAATCCGCATGGCCAAAAACACCACAGTGGAGTGGAGCTCGGGGCGTGCATCTGCACTGTAGCCCAGTTATTGGGCACAGGGTGCAAGTGCAGTCTGCGCTTGAACTGTGTGGCCTATAACTGGGCTGCACGTTACAACTGCCCTACGACAGGCAAGGAGGCCCCTATCTAAGGCTTTGCTTTCCGCCGGTCAGCGGCGTGGAACTCTTGCAAGCTGTTGTTGAGGGGCTGCACCAGAGCCAGCTTTGGATCCAGGCCTCCTTCCTTTAACTGTCCTCAGCAGCCCGGGGACAGAGAGTCACGCCGCTGGCAACGGGGGACCCAGCATTCAATTAAGACCCTTGTTTCGCTTTCTGTTCTATGTGCACATGGAGTGCAGCATAGGGCATGGAAAGTATTTGCATATCAGAGGGTTCTGTGCTTGGAAAAAAGGAAAC
The DNA here is from genome assembly GCF_031143425.1 of Pleurodeles waltl. NCBI lineage: Eukaryota > Metazoa > Chordata > Amphibia > Caudata > Salamandridae > Pleurodeles > Pleurodeles waltl. The sequence goes on along the minus strand of NC_090449.1, from coordinate 970,311,775 downwards.
TTGCAGTCAGAGTTCCACTTGAAAAGAACCTGTCTTCCCACAGTCCCTGGGAAAGGAAGTGGTGTTATGCGGTACGGTTCCTGAGGCCAGCAGGGAGAGCTGGAGACCAGGGGAGCATCAGCTGCTGAATGGTAGTCTAGCAGCCCCCTACAGATAGAGATGTGCGTGGCCTGAGAGAGTGCCTAAGAGCCCAGTGGCAAACAAGGTGAGGCACTTTGTGAAAATGACAGGCTGCTGGTGGTGAGCTGGTTTGTTACTGCTTGTGCTGGGCCCTAAAGAAAGGGCATCCTGAGGGTGTGTGTTAGTGCAGAGAAAGCAATTGCAATGCTGATGGAAGACAAGGGGTGTGCTTGGCCCTCCATAGCAAGTTTGTGAAGGAGGGCAGTTGGTGACGGGAAGTGTGCAGGTGTGGTTGAGAGCAGCAGGCTCCAAGCAGGGTGGCTGTGTCAACACAAGAGGCCTAAAATTGCAGCTTTTGCTGCCTATGGCATGCCACCCTGGCCTGAATGCCCCCGATCGCTGAATCGTTAAGCAGGGTCAGGCAGCATTTAGGGCAGGGTGGTAGGGCAGGCAGCATTCCACCTCAGGTGGAACTCTATGGAATTTCATGGAGTTTTTAACTAATCCATGGAATTCTGTGGAGTTGAACTCCGTGAGCTCTGTCCATCCCAGTCAAGTTGCCAATTTACTAAGTTTACCAAATATTGTTACTGACATTCATTTTGCTATGCATATGAATCATATTTCAAACATGTAAATACACTGATATGATTCCATTAAATAAAACCCCTTTTCTGGTCAAGGGTGTACATGTGTTTTGACACATGTGTTTGCAGTCAATGCCAACAGGTATTGGTAAAAGCAATTAGGACCTGTTGGCTTTGCCGATGCTTGTTCTTTGAGTATAGGCAATCAAAATTTCACAGAATTTTGATGGAATTCACTTCCTTTCACCATGGAATGAAAAATTCAGTCACGCTAGTGCTGAGTTGGGTGTTACGTTTTTGATGGAGGAAAAGTACCTGCAGCCTCTCATTTTATTTGAAATGAATGTCTGTATGTGTGGTGTATGTGCAGATTTGAATGTGTGTTTCTTAGTGTGGCATTCTGCTCAAGCTGTTTCTCAGTACCTATTTTGTGTGTATTTGTTGCTGTTTATATCTCTTCCGTAAGTGAGATAAACCAGAACATCTGTTTCATGTGCTATATCTGTTTTGTGATTGTGAAAGAAAGTGGTGTTGATGCTACCCACACACTTTTCCTTTTGCATGCGAGAAAACATTCTACTGCTCCTGTGTGCACTGTACCAGTTTTATTTGAGAGCTACGTGCATGCTGATCCTTGCAGAAACAGTGAAATCATTATCTGCACCACAGGCAAAAGTGCATTTTTTTCTGTAGCACTCTCTTTACTCCCCAACCAAAAAGTTGTATTTTCTGTATTTCTGCTGGAAATACAGCATTCTCTTCCAGTACAAATGTGCTGTGTGTGAGAAAAGTGTGTTTTGTTTCAGGATATGCACTCCCCTTCTCTAACCAGAGGAAATGCAAGAATGCTCAACTTAGTTCTGCACTCCCTTGATACATGTTTGAATTGAAAGCCTTCAGAATTGCTACCAGGGTTATCCTGCTTTGTCTCTGTTCTGCGGAATCGAGGCAACTTGACTGGTGGGACATGATGGCATGAAATTGGAAACACCGCGTGGAGCAGGGCTTGAAATGAGGTGGTGGTGAGTGGCTCAGCAGCTAGAGACAGCACCCATGTTGTGAATGTTGGGCTTGATAGCCTTGGAGAATACCTGTGGATGGCGGCTCCTGATGTGCGGCTGGGCGGACTTGTGCAGTGCTTCAAAGCAGAGTGCTCCCGCTGAGGGCTTCGCTTGCCTGGATCCCAGAGGTGGGAGTTGCTTTGCTTGGTCTCCTTTACTGCTGGAGGCCTTGAAAATTACCTGAGCACCCCATTTTGTCACATATGGGAATACTGGCTGAAGTGAGAAGGGATGGGAGGTCTGTGTGTGACAGGGCAACTCTGGTCTGGACCTATTTACCACACCTGTGGGAAGTAACTTTGAAGGTGGGGCAGGGCTGAACTGCATGTCAGCTTTATAAAGGTGTGACCCTCTGTTTGAGCAACCTCTATAGTTTGTGCAGTGCATAGTGCCATGGTGGCATTTCTATATAATGGGGATGCCTAAAGGATGTCAATGGGTTTTGGGCAGGACTACTGGTACCAGAAACCAATTTGCAAAAGAAGAAGAATCCCTTGTGAAGGTGGTCAATAGTACAAGCTTATAGCACAGTTACATTCCCTACATCATGGGATGCAGAGAGGGGGTTTGCTCTTTTGGGAAGGACTACTGCACCCAGAAACAATTTTGCAATAGAAGGAGGAAGCCTGCTGGGTGGGGCCACAGTGCACGCTAGTAGCACCATGTTGCAATTAAAAATAGATCCTTGGTAAGCAGGTCACATGGGTTTTATGATGAAGCTTATTTGACGAATAAAGTCTTGTTTACATTTAATAAGTAAAATTGTAAATGCTTATACAAATGTCCCCCCAGAAGTAGCATCCTTGGTGCCCAGCCCCACACTTTCCAACTGACCCTTTTCCCTACCAGGTACTCATCAACATTCTATTACATCACACTCACACTGGCCGAGCAGCAGGGAACGGTTAACTGAGGAGAGTAAGTATAACAACAATTCAATTCACAACATATCTCCTCTCCATAAAGAAGATAATAAAAATACATAATGGGTATATTTGAACCCTCATCAAAGAAGTAAACAAAAGGTCTCTTACAACCCAACAGCATCTTGTACATAATAAAAGTGTATCTTCCAACCCTCACTGCATTAGCCCAAGTAAAGGTATAGTTCAGCCCTCGCTGCCGTAGACAAAGTAAAGGTATCTTTCAACCTCCACTCATCCCTGAAACTCAGGACATCTTGTGATCATAGAAAAGGGTTTCTTCCACCCCCACACTCATCCCCGAAACACAAGACATCTTGTGACCAAAGAAAAGGGTGTATTTCACCCACGCACTCATCCCTAAAACCCAGGGCATCTGGTGTACTCAGGTAGCAATTCATAAAATGGCCTCTTTCAACCAGGTGCAATTCTTAAAAGGGTCTTTTCCAACTATACTCATGCATAACAGCAGCAGGCAAAAGGTATCTTCTAACCCTCACTCATCCTTGCACCACAGGATACTACATACTCATGCATAAATACAGTAAGTAAAGAGTAACTCAACTCTCGCTCATCTCAAATAACAAGATACTATAATATTGAACTCAACAGGATTTCTTCAACTCACCCTCACTCAAACAGTAAGAAAAAGATATCTTCCAACCCTCGCTCATCCCGAACCACAGGACATTATATACATTTAGAAATAGGCCTCTTTCAACCCTCACTATAATAGGAAAATTGTATCTTTTAACCCCAGTAGGCAAAGTGTATTTTCCAACCTTGCTCATCCCGAACCACAGTGTACTTCATCAATCCTCACCATAATAACAAAACGTAGCATGCATCAAATCAAGAAGAGCATTGAAAATATACTGAGGCCGCAATTCAGACAAAACACTAAACCTAAACATCTGAGAGAGCGTAGCTTATATACTCAATATTAACATGAAATGCTTATGAACTTATGCATAATAATGGCGCATAGAAAATGTATTAATGCGCTTCAGCTAAACGTGCGCTTGAAATGTGCCCACAGGGAGTGGCCGCAAATGTATACGATGATTGATGAAACTGACTGATGATATAGAATTAATGTATTAATGTATGGTTTTACACTAAATATTAATGGTTATATGTTTAAGTCTTGCTAATAAATCATTAGGCCTTAGTTAGCATGAGTCAAGACCTAGCTGCCCGTTTTCGTATTAAATGTGTTTTTCTAACGTACAATGTGCTGACTTGCTGAAGGACTTGAACTCGTACCTTTCCAAAAGCTAGAAGATGAGTGTAACTGTAGTAGATCCGTTCTCATGGGATTCGACTTGCTCAAGGAAACATTCTTGCTGAATGCAACAGTGTAGACTAGTCGCAGGTACAAGGTCGCCTGAACTGGTACAGACAATGGAACCACTGACTGAAGATGCAAAAAGGACCACGAGAGTATGGAATCATACCGGACATTCTACCCGCTGGAGACGTCAATCATAAGAAACAATAAACTACGTGAGAACTGTTATGGGGTGACAATTTTGATGAACTCATTGGAAACCCATTGGATGATGATAGTGGGGTGCCAACCCTCACCCAATCAGGAATTAGGGGACTGTACAACAGAAAAGGGATAAAAACCCTTGACACAAGGAATAGAGGAGAAGGTTAGGGAGATGCCATTGCTATGACCCAGACACTTTGTCACTCTACCTAGAGACTTTGCTATTTGGTTATTTGAACCATCCTTGCCATTACCTTGCCCGTTCTATACTTTTCCTTCCTCCTTATGAGGGAAGTACCCTTTTTACCTGCTTTACTGAGCTATGCTGAATTCTTGACTGATGGCGAATCATCTGATGTTCGGAAGACGAAGACTGAATCTTTATGCTGACCCAATACGGAGGGTAACTATATATGACAATGAAATTGTAATTGTCTGTTTGCTTTTCCTTTCTAGGTACCAACTGCTTCTTTTGAGAGAGACCGTAGTTAGAGGTTTTCCAAATCAATGTTACTAAATTGTTTTGTATGAAGCCCAACATGCTAATGCTAATTTGAGGTTAGTGAAGGGGTTCATTAAACAGACGCAAATAGACAAATGACTGAATCAAGGCTTTGTTGAATAATGCGCTAATTATACTCTGCTAAGGATAACCTATGTTAACGTCATGCTATGTTCTAATGTTCGTGATCCTTGCTTTGATGAAATCTTATCAGAGTTGCCATATTGTGACGATGTTAATGTGTTTCTTGGTTTTGAGCCTAATATACTTGCTAGTAGAATTGTAATCAATATGGAATAAACAATACAAAATCGTACTAAACTGGTGTGGTTATTCATGACTGAAAGGTCATGGTGGTTTCTGAGTTTTATTAATGTCATTGATTAATTTGAATTGTCTTGTTATGGTAAATATTGTTGACGTTATTGAGATATTGGTTGACATGCTGATTAGCTATCTCGTCCTAAGGTGTCTTCAATCAGGGTCGAAAGATTCATTGGCCTAAAACGAGTCCCAGAGTAAATAAATTAGTTATAAAGGGACGCGTTAACAGTTCTGATAGCAGAGCGACGGTTTGGCCCTTTGGGGGCCCTAGGACGAAGGACCATTGTTTAGAATTGTTTTTCTAGATAATGCAAATGGGAGGTATGATGTGTCTCTAAATTCCCCATGACTTTCCCGGAATCTCGGAGCTTGCCTAAGTGAGTTGGGCATGTTCTCAGCGTTTTAGCATGTGTGGTGTAGCATTTGCGCTTGCTCAGCTTATGCATATTGCAGGTGATTTGTGAAGTTTGTGTGAATTATAGGCCAGGTAATGTTGTTTTAGTAGGAGTGGGCGTACTCCGCAGTACGAGAGTAGGGAAGTTGGCGAACTTCATGGAAGTGTGGCGCTTTGTGCTAAAAAATTGTCCATGTGGTTGTTGGTGATGTACGGACCCATCGTCTTCTAAGACTCGGGAGTATATTGACAAGTGTATGAGACACTTGGTTTATGTTGTAATTTGTGCGGTTTAATAGGTCAATCGGGCGTGGTTGACAAGTCAAGTTCGAGTAAATTGTGTGAGTGAAACCTTCGATGGAGATTTGGCAAGTTCTAAAGTGCACTAGAACGAACCATTGACAAGTCGAGACTAGGATTTGCGGGTCGAATTCTGCTTGCGGGTGCAGGAGCTGAGAAGGAGAGAGTAGTGGCCGAGGCTTCAAGTGAAATCTCTGTAAAGTTCTGAAGCAATTGTGTTACCCTTCCTGTAGTAAACCGGCAAATTTGGGTTTTGTTGTTAAAAGGTGCTCGCAATATATTGCATTAGTTCTGTGTGGGGAGGACAAGCCGCAAGGCTTTGTCAGCCATAGTGTGTGTGAGTGTGACGTCATTTGAGCCGCGCTGGGATAGGTCAGTTGCCGAGAGGAGTCGCGCACGGATTGGCAGCCGTCCGTGAGAGGCAATTGGTTGAGAAGGTAGGCGAAGGGTGTTCTGGGAATTAAAGTCACTTCCTGATTAGATTCTAAACAAAATAAAATACGCAAAGATTAAGTTTTTCAAGGCTCTAAAGTGTGCTTTCAGGGGAGATACATTCACTACAGCGAGTGTGGGGAAGCCTACACCGCCTGAGGGTACTCCAGCTTATATCGTATTGTAGGAGAAGGGAGTCGCGCCATGTCTTTGGTTAAAGCAGTGGTGCAAACTGACAGAGAAGGAGGGATGTTTGGCATTTCCGGAACACGGAACGTTGAACATAAGAATTCTGGAAAATTTGCTATTGATGTTAAGTGTGTAAAAAACGCCCCCGAGACCAGCTCAGTATGAGGCATTATCAGTCTGGGATTTAATGGCTATACAACAGAGGCAGCAGAAGTTTATGAGGAGAATGAAAAGAGCAGAAAATACTTTAGCGGAAGCTAAATGGGATAATGAGACCAGGATGTGGAGAAGGGGAATAGTTGATGGAATTAAGATTATTCCGGCAATAACTCAAGAAGATGAGACGCAGGGAAAGAAAGCCACTTGTAGGACAGACAAGGGTTCTAGGAAGACAAAGGAGACTTAGAGGTCTTGGGTAGATGAAGATGATTCAGATGATGAAGAGGTTCTTAATCAGTTGTTACATGATCGTCCGCCACCATATGCAATAAATGATAATGCACAAAGTACTAGTGTGGGTTCTGAAGATCTGGCACAAAATAAGGGAATCACGAATACAGCGCAGATAAATGATACAGTTTTGATACAGAATGGTGTCAGTGTACCCACTGCGCCAGACACGCAGATACAGTTGCAGCCACCACTAATTCAGAGGCTTTATCCTGATGTCCCAGTATTAGAGACAACTATGAGTCTGATGGTGCCGCCTGATCCAGTATATACAAGATCAAAGTTAGTGCAGATTGAGCCAACTCCACAAATGCTGCTCCAGCCGCAGCAACAGGTGGTTCCGAGTTACACTTCTGTTGTAGGACCGCAGTCAGTAGCTACAGCACCCATGATGAATCAAGCTATGGGAGTTAATGCTCCGCAGGGTTTGGGAATGGGACAGTCACCAGCTGCTATATCATTACCAATTACTGTTGGCCCACCAGTACCGCTGTATGCGCAAGGTAAGCCTGGCGTATGTGAACAGGGAGTAATGACAGCCAAAAGGTCTAGATTCTTGTTGGACTTTAGTCCGATTGGGGTTCCTTTGGAGATAATGAGGCAATCAGGGTTAGGTACACTAACACCACAGATAATGAGTACAAATACAACACAGACACCGATAGTGCAGTCTGGAAATGTCTCACTGCAAGGTTTGACAGCGCAACAATTGAACGAGTGGTTAGACAAGTTCAACTCTCCGCAGACTACTACAGTGACCACAGAGAGATTGGAAAGGGAAGAATATCTGAATTTTGTGAGACTGGGTGTAGAAGCCATGGAACTAGTAGAAGGGACAATGGGGGTGAACAGTTTAGAATCATACACAGAGGCAGAATTGAGGTATCTGTGCCCAAAAATAACCAAGGAAGTGAGCAAGGTGCATCACAGGTTAGCAAACCTAGCAGACAATTACGACATAGACTTAGACGCTATAAAGCATTTGAAGAGGAGTTATAGGTTAAACTTTGAGCCTAAAGACTTCGATCACATGAGATCTACCGAAATGAAGGCACATCTTAAAGAGATACTGCAAAGTGCTCAAATTTGGAGAGCATTAGAGAAGTGGGAAGGCAGATGGGCAAAGAAGAGAGATAAAGAGAAAGGTGACGGCCTGGAGCCAAAACAGGCAAAAGCTGCACCATACACGGGGACAATAAAGATTTTACCAATGAGAGAAACAGCTGGAGAGATTCTAGTTCATGTACCGTGGTCTAGAGGTGACATCCTGTCATTCACAAATGATCATCCCAGGTTGAGGGAGAAGCCGATAGAGTGGTACCAGCAGATGGGCAGGTTTGTGAAGCTTGCGAAATGTCTCTGGGAAGACTTGAATACCCTGTTTGAGATTATAGTCCCAGCTGATTTATGGCTTGAGTGCAAGAGAGGTGTGGATTGGGCGACAGAGGAGCCGGCAAGGGACAAGGTTACTGGAGCACCGTCTTCTGAGGTGATGAGGTATTATCATAAAGTGATTGAGTTTCTGAAGCAGAAGGTGTCGCCGAAAGTTACTGATTGGCAGAACATTGATCGAACATCACTGGAGGGCAAAGAGTCGATACATGCTTACAATGAGAGGTTGTTGAAGGCATTCAAACACTATAGTGGCACTGAGGTCATAGAACCGAAAGACATGAATCACCTTGTATTCAGGTTTGTTGAAGGGTTGAGGACAGAAATTAGCTAGATGATTAAGAATCATTTGATCTGTTGGAAAGCGAAGCCGATTGATAAGGTGTTGCAGTATGCAAAATACTGTAGTGACGAGATTGAATTGAAGCAGAGAAAGTTGAAAGAGAAAGTGATGGTGATGCAAATTCAGGCAACGCAAGCAGGGATGCAGGGAAATGGAATACAGCAGATGGTACAGCAGCAACCACAGGGAAATGGAATGTTTCAGGCACAACCAAGAGGACGAGGTCGAGGAGGTTTTGTGAACAGAGGTCAAGATATGAATACTGTTGTACTTCAAAATGATGTGCAAGGGATGAAAAAGGTATCACCATGTCACGCGTGCGGGGCGTGGGGCACTGGAAACGGGAATGTCCAATGGTGGTGCAGGATGGTGATCAACAAGGCAGTGATGTGGGTACATTTCAAAATGTAAGGGGTCCAAAAATGAGGGGTCAAAATCTGAACTTCCAGAATAACATGGTTCAGATGCAGGGTCTCCAGCCCATGCAACACATACAAATGCGGCGTGTTCAACCAGCACAAGTGCAAGAGCATATTCCCATGGTACCTAGACAGCAAATGCAGATACCATTAGCTCCGATGGGACAGCAACAGGTGATGCTTCCTCAACAGGTCACAGGTCAAACAATGAGTCAAAATAATACAGTACAACAGTTCCCATTGCGTGGTGAGGATGGAATAAACGATGAATGGTCAGATGATTGTTCAGATAGCGAGGAGTGCATGATTGCAGCATCCCTAGAAGTAGATCAGAGGGGTCCCTATGTAGTGGGAAAGGTGATGGGCCATAAGGTTTCGTTCCTAGTTGATACAGCAGCTACACGGTCTACAGTCAGAAGTGCAGAGGGTACGAAATTGCCACTTTCGGGGCGTACCATAAGGGTGGTAGGAGTAGCAAATCAGTTCTTGACAAATCCGATTACAGATCAGGTTCAAGTTGAGATTGGTAACTTCCAGGGATTACATAAATTTGTAGTCTGTGACTCGAGTCCCGTATCCCTACTGGGAAGAGACTTACTGTGCAAGATGAGGTGTTCGATTTCCTGTCCCAATGAAGGGATTGAGGTGCAAACAAACAGTGATGCGGAAGGGGACGATGGTCTGATCTCTGAGTTAGAGACGGAGACCGTGAATGAAGAGTATCCTTTGATACCTTTATTCCCGATGTTCACAGTGACTGACTTACCAGCTGAATTACAGGGAACAGTGACAGAAAAAGTGTGGGACCTGACAGGAAAGGAAGTGGGACTAATAAAAGGAGTATAACTGGTCAAAGTAGAGGTAAAGCCAAATGCAGTGTTTCCTCAGGTACCGCAGTACCACATGGCACAAGATGTTCTTATACAAGTGATGCAGATAATTGTGGACTTTGTGAAGAAAGGAGTTTTGAAAGAGGTGATGAGCAGCCCGTGCAATTCACCAATAATGGGTCTGAAAAAGCCCGTGGGAAGGTTCGAATTGTGCAAGACCTGAGAAAAATAAATGAAATTGTGGTAAAATGTTGTCCCATAGTGCCAAATCCAGCAATGATTATGTTTCAGGTTCCATGTGATGAAGAGTGGTTCACAGTCGTGGACCTGTCACAAGCATTCTTTCGGTGCCTCTTAATGAGGATAGCCAATTTCTTTTCAGTTTCAAATTCCTGGACAAGGTTTACAGTTGTTGTAGAATTCCTCAAGGGTTTTCTGAATCACCTTCCATCTTCAATCAGACATTAAAGAAGGATTTGGAATCATTAGAATTGCCTTTCAGTTCCCAATACGTAGGATTGACAGTCTCACAGTAGCGAAGCTGCTGCTTAGGGAACTGATAGCACGTTTCGGGTTTCCAATCTCTTTAGAATCAGATAGGGGAAGGCACTTCGACAATGAGGTGATGAAGCTCTTGTGTGCTGCATTGAACATTGAACAGAAGTTGCACTGTAGCTATCGCCCTGAAGCATCAGGACTAGTGGAACAGAGGAATGGTACCTTGAAGTCGAGAATGGCAAAGATGTGCGCAGCTACCAATTTGAAATGGCCAGATGCATTGCCCTTAGTGCTGATGTCAATGAGAAACACACCTGACAAGAAAACAGGACTGTCTCCTTATGAGATTCTTATGGGTCGAGATATGAGATTGCCTGCAGTGCCTGCAAATGCTCTTGTGAATATCACGGATGATATGGTGTTGGACTACTGCAAGGGACTGGCTGACGTGGTCCGCTCTTTCTCTCACCAGATGGAGGCTACCACATTGCCACCGATAAGTGATCCAGGTCACACCCTGAAAGCCGGTGACTGGGTTGTTGTCAAGAAACACGCGAGGAAGTCGTGTTTGGAGCCACATTGGAAGGGGCCATGTCAAATAATACTGACAACTACTACTGGTGTGAAGTGTGCAGGCCTTCCCAATTGGATACATGCCAGTCACACAAAGAAGGTGACGTGTCCAACTGATGAGGAACTTGAATTGTCCAAAACAACAGCTGCAGAGAAGGAAGTCTCAGGGCCGGAGAGTAATCAAAGGGGAACTGAGACTGAAGGAGAGCCCGTTGAGGACAGTTTAGTCACTCAAACAGTAAACGAGATCCAGAGGAGTGACAGTGAGTCTATCTCAGCTGAGGCAACAGGGGAACCGACACCAAGAGCGGTTCTCCCAGAAGCAGACGGATACGGGTTTGAAGTTGAGCCCATAACTGACCCTGAAGGCAAAGGAGGTGAGGTAGAAGGAGGTCAAAGTGTCCTGACTCCTCCTGAGCCGTTTGCAGGTCCATCAAGAGAAAACACCATAGCGCAAGAGGAGGGCACTGATCAACATCCTGAAAGGCCGAGCAGAAAGAAAACACTTAAAGGTGATAACTGGCTGGAGTCACAAGCTGCAAAAGAGAAAGTAATCCCTAACGAAACAATAGAGGAAGAAGTTGATACAACCAGGAAAGAAGATCTCAGTGAAGGAGAGTTACAGGGTGAAAGTAAACTGAAACGAAAGAGAGTTGCGAACAGAAGGTACGCAGGTCCTGAATGGGTGTATGCCACATCAGTTGAGTGGCAACAAGAATTCTTAGCATTTTGTTTTGATCGAGAAATTCCAGGTCAATACTACGGGTACCTGAATTCGACCTTAGGAAGAGACTGTGTTAAATTGAAATTAAACAAGCTGAAAAACTGAGAGAAATGAGACTGATAAATTACCGGATGTGACACTGTTAACTTGAATTGACTTTGAAAAAACGATTATGACAAGCTGCTAACCTGATTTGACAAAAGGGTCCTGGAGTGAATGAGACACTGTAAATACTTGCTGAAAGAGAGAGACTTTGCACGGAGAAAAAAAAAAAAGAGCTTTTATATCATCCTCAAGATGATTGTTTGCTTTGTATTATTCTGCTCTCTGATTCTAAATAGATCATGAGTAACACTAAGGATAATAGCAATAAGGGTAGGACTCGTGCATGTTTGATTGTGGGTGTGGGAACTATGTGTGCAATAATAAATATAGGTGTGATTGTGGGAATGCCATTGGTGGATAAAAGTGTGACTAACAATGCTTCAACTCCTGAGACTGCTACACTAACACCATGGGAGAAGTTTGAGCAGGATACGAAGTACTTGCATGAGGGACCTAATTCAAGAAGGGAACTATCTACTAATGTCTTCTATCGCTTGCTGAATGAGTAGGTTGACACAATGGATGCAAAGAATTGCTATGTGTGCACAAAGATTCCTTCGTCAGTACAAGGAGGGGTTACTTATCATAGTCTACCGCTTAGATATGGAATTAGCTGTAGTTTGCTATTGGCTAGATTCTATAATCAAGAACATGTTCAATACTTTAATCTAGACGTAGTGTTTTCTTTTGTGCCTGTAATTGAGTTTCTAAATAAATTAGCTAAAGATCATAACATAAAAATAGTTAGGGGTTTCTTTGAGCCGACATTGACATTCGGGACAGCTTATGCGCACCGCAATAATCTAACCTGCTTACTAACGCCTGTAGAGAAAAGCTTCTTAGATCACACAGATGATAGACGTAAGGCATTAAAGGAAAGGCTAGAACAATGTTTAGAAAAACGCATGTTTGCAAATGATTATGCTTACACTGCTATAAAGACACAGGGTGAATTAGCTATAGATGCTTTACACGTAGGAAAGCTTTGTATATATAGGCCGAAATCTGAGCATGATACTTTATTTGTGGGAACGAGTGAATGCAGACGTGTGTTTTTGTTTCAAAGTAAATGGACATTCATGTTAAATGGACAGGATCCAGCGATCCCTGGGATCTATTATATATGTGGACTTAATGCTTATAACCGTCTTCCAAAGGGATGGTATGGGACATGTTATTTGGGAATAGTTTTCCCAAAGATCTACCAAATTGATGACTTAAAGCAACTTCCTAAAATGTCTGAATTACATCATGCTAGACAAAAGAGAGAGACAGCGGCTGCTGTCGTAGGTGATATACTTGGAGCCATAATTCCTTCAGTGGGGGTTATCTTAAACTCCATAAAGATTCGAAAGTTGTCTACTATTGTGGATAACATGCTGACAAACTTCACAGGGGCTATACTCTGGATGGTTACTGAACTTGCTGCGGAGAGGGCTATGACTCTTCAAAACCGGCTTGCTTTAGAATTTTTTTAGCGAAGAGTGGCGGAGTCTGTAAGATGCTTAATGAGCGCCACTGTGTGCATTTATTCCAGATAATAGTAATAAGATTAGAGGCATGCTTACTAACCTAACAAGAGACAGTACAGATTTGAAGGAGCTGAAAGAACCTGGAGTATGGGAAAAGGTGGGAAAAGGAATTACTAAAGTAGGAAATTGGTTTAGTGGTATTTGGAATGGGGTACTTGCAAAAGTAATAGGGGGTATATTAATTGTTTTAACTTGTTTATTCGGACTATGGTTGTCATGCAATATTAGTAAAAGAATCAAGAGAAATTTGGCAAAGCTCAATAAAAGAAAAGAAGAAAAGAAAAAGGAAATAATGTTCAAAGAAATTTGGGAAAAATCAGGCAGGGAACAAGAAATTGAAATGCATAAAAAAGAAAGTGAAATGTTGTGAAGGGAAAGGTTTTGTGTGATGACAAGTATCATCAGAGGAGGGACTGAGAGAGCATAGCTTGTATACTGAATATTAACATGAAATGCTTATGAACTAATGCATAATAATGCCGCATAGAAAATGTATTAATGTGCTTTAGCTAAACGTGCGCTTGAAATATGCCCACGGAGAGTGCCCGCCAATGTATACGATGATTGATGAAACTGACTAATGATGTAGAATTAATGAACTAATGTATGGTTTTACACTAAATATTAAGGGTTATACGTTTAAGTCTTGCTAATAAATCATTAGGCCTTAGATAGCATGAGTCGAGGCCTAGCTGCCCGGTTTCGTATTAAATGTGTTTTTCTAACGTACAGTGTGCTGACTTGCTGAAGGACATGAACTCGTACTTTTTCAAAAGCTAGAAGATGAGTGCAACTGTAGTAGATCCGTTCTCATGGGATTCGACTTGCTCAAGGAAACATTCTTGCTGAATGCAACAGTGTGGACTAGTCACAGGTACAAGGTCGCCTGAACCGGTACAGACAATGGAACCACTGACTGAAGATGCGAAAAGGACCATAAGAGTATGAAATCATACTGGACATTCTACCCGCTGGAGACGTCAATCATAAGAACCAATAAACTACGTGAGAACTGTTATGGGGTGACAATTTTGATGAACTCATTGGAAACCCATTGGATGAAGATAGTGGGGTGCCAACCCTCACCCAATCAGGAATTAGGGGACTGTACAACAGAAAAGGGATAAAAACCCTTGACACAAGGAAAAGAGGAGAGAGTTAGGGAGATGCCATTGCTATGACCCAGACACTTTGTCACTCTACCTAGAGACTTTGCTTTTTGGTTATTCGAACCATCCTTGCCCATTCTATACTTTTCTTCCTTATGAGGGAAGTACCCTTTTTACCTGCTTTACTGAGCTATGCTGAATTCTTGACTGGTGGCGAATCAACTGATGTCCTGAGGACAAAGACTGAATCTGTATGCTGACCCAATACGGTGGGTAACTATATATGACAATGAAATTGCAATTGTCTGTTTGCTTTTCCTTTCTAGGTACCAACTGCTTCTTTTGACAGAGACCGTAGTTAGAGGTTTTCCAAATTAATGTTACTAAATTGTTTTGCATGAAGGCCAACATGCTAATGCTAAGTTGAGGTTAGTGAAGGGGTTCATTAAATGGACGTAAATAGACAAATGACTGAATCAAGGCTTTGTTGAATAATGCGCTAATGATAATCTGCTAAGGATAACCTATGTTAAAGTTGTGCTATGTTCTAATGTTCGTGATCCTTGCTTTGATGAAATCTTATCAGAGTTGCCATATTGTGACGATGCTAATGTGTTTCTTGGTTTTGAGCCTAATAAACTTGCTAGTGGAATTGTAATCAATAGGGAATAAACAACACAAAATCGTACTAAACTGGTGTGGTTATTCATGACTGAAAAGTCATGGTGGTTTCTGAGTTTTATTAATGTCATTGATTAATTTGAATTGTCTTGTTATAGTAAATATTGATGACGTTATTGACATATTAATTGACATGCTGATTAGCTATCTCGTCCTAAGGTGTCTTCAATCAGGGTCGAAAGATTCATTGGCCTAAAACGAGTCCCAGAGTAAATAAATTAGTTATTAAGGGACACGTTAACACATCTAGTATAGCATCACCTAAATCATGTGTATCTTTCCACATAGCATTGAAAATAAGACTTTAGCATAACATTTTCAAAATAGCATCAAAACACTTGACAGTATATGTAAGAACACAACATTAGAAATTCTTCCTCTGGCAGGTAACTCATCCTGCAGCCCTGTGAGCGACTGAAGATACAGAATCAGAGTACCATTCTGCCCCTCGCTTTCAGTGAAGTCAAAATATACACCTTACTTGAATGCTGACAATACGCAGTATGGTGCAGAAATCCAATCACACCAGCCAGAGCGGTGCTATAGCATTCAATGGGCATGCAGCCAATATCATGCTTCACAATAAGCATGCCCACTCTCTCCAACTGACCTTCTGCACACCAGGCACTCATTAACATTCTATTACATCATACTCACACTGGCTGAGCAGCAGGGAACTTGTAAGTAAAGAGAGGAAGCATAGCAATAATTCAAGTCATGACATATCATTGCCTCCTAGGCTGAGCAGGAGGCGCCCGGGCTGTCCCTGGGCGAAGACCAGTTCAAGAGTGGGCGCACCATTGTCTGGAGGAGGTTGGGCGGGAACCCCCCACCCTCTTGGTTCTTTGACTTAAGACTTCGAGCACCTTCCAAGTACAATTTCACCATTTGCTAATTTGCTAGACAGCTTGCACAAACATATCTCGAGCTTTTTGTCAGTATAAACAAGACCAACAATATGGTAAAAAGAAAATCAGAAGATGCACTACTGACTGCAGCAATGCTGAAAGAAATCTGTAAAATTCTCTTCAAAGAACTGTACCCTGAGGAAAATTGATGGAAGTAACGACCATTTTGAATCCAGACACAACTTTGTGTCCACATCTTGCCTAGAAACAGATTTCCAAACTATTTTCAAAAAACTCAAATAAAAAACATAAACCATGTGGTAGACCTTCCCCAGACACCATGATTGGGAAAATCAATGTTGCTCAACCTCTACCAACTCTACACTCCTTATTAGCATTCCCACTGATTCCAATTCCATGTGAACCAACAGTGATATGTAGAAATATGTTTGATACAATGACATCTGCAGAGACCAACTCTTTGCCGACTGATGGTATGGGGGAATTCCCACCCCAGCACCTCTCAGGGCACAAAGGTTAACAATGTACTCCCATTTGCAAGAGGAATGCGCCTAGTCAAGAATAGTTGGGTGGGGCAATCATTCCAGATAGACAGAATGTTGAGCAAAAGCATTATGGCATTAGGATCAATGGGAGGATGAACCATCAACAAACATTGAATTGGGACCACCTCTGTTCTCCACCCTTTGTAAAGTGGCCGGGATGACTTACATAATAATAAGAGGTGGTCACATTTAAGCTTGCATCTTGGAAAGGTTAGTGTGGGTATGCATAAGAGGGGGGCATCACATGGCCAAGTTACCCCCAGGTGTTAGAGAGGATGGTAATTCTCTACTTAACAAAATAATTTGTTGGCTACAGTCGTTTCACAAATGCAAGGTAATGATATGCTCCAATATTTTGAGGGTCACATACCATTCTATGCCCAGAAAACAGTTTGATCATATTGAAATTTTATTAAATCGCCAGACCTGGCAGACGGCCTAGTGGCAATGTATGTATGCTTGACTCTTTCCATAGCTTCTCAGATTCACTTTAAGACCTTAAGACCAAACAATCCTCTTCTGTTTGATGAATGGAGGGGGCAGTTTCCACATTATCTGCAATCATACACCTATAGAGAAGCTCCCCTGAGAAGTTTTCAAACACACATCAACAGAGGAGCTTTTCTCAATTGTAGACAGCATGATTTGACTCAGAATATGAGGTACTTTTGATCATCTTCCATCATCTATGGATGAATTGATTGATGACTGGAATTTACTATCATGGACTATTGCAGGGTTTAAGTCAAATTTGATAGACCCTGATTGGGTGACTTTTATTGATTTTTTTATGTATGTCTGTTGGACTTGGCCCTCACTGCATGATCACCCCCAAAATGTTTTACCTTTAGCCTCCACATTTTGCTGAAATTACGTTTTGCTAGCTCCAGGATCTGTACACTTTACAACTGCTAACCAGTGCTAAAGTCCTTGTGTTCCCCCAATAAAAAATGGTAAAATTGTCTTACACCTGTTTGGCATACTTAATTTACTTATAAGTCCTTTGTAGAGTGGGATACCATATACCCAGGGCATGTACATCAAATGATGCTAGTATGCCTGGAGCGCTTACTGTGCTACCCACTTAAGTAACCCCTTAAATCATGTTCGAAGCCTGCCATTGCAGCCTGAATACATTGTTAAACTGCTAATACAAATTGGTAATATACACACCTGCCAAGTCTGAACCCCCCTTTTATTAGATATAAGTCACCCCTAAGTTAGACACTAGGTAGCCCATAGGGCAGGGTGCATTGTAACTTAAATGTTGGACATGTACTTTTAAGTTTTACATATCCTGTTAGTGAAAAATCCCTAAATTAGTTGTTCACTGCTGTGAGGACTACCTCTCCAATAGGATAGCATTGGGTTGCCTTATTACATTTGCTAACTTTTTAATGGTGACAGGTCAGGTTTTCATGTTTGATATCAGATAAATTGTAATTAAAAATCCCCGTAAATGGTCAGATTTTAAGTTGCATTTTTGAAGGTGCTGCTTTTTAAAGTTGCCATGTTCCTGCCCTAGCTATTTGGTGCCTGCAGCCTGTCCTAGTTCACATGGCTGGATATAGTTGGCAGCTGACAATGTTTATCTCTACCAGACAGCCACACAATAGAGGGATTAGGTGTGCCTGCATGGGCCATCAACTGGCAGGATGGGTGAGTACAGTCCCACTTGTAACTGCGCCACACAAATGACTTGTCACCCTTGCATTGTTCATGCAGCCAGCTTGGATCAGGGCAGAGGGTGCAGGAAATTCCAAGCACTTCAAATGTAAATCATTAGAAACTGTACCTCAAAGAAGGCAGCAGATATAAAAATAGAACCCTCAGACTTACTCTTCAGTTCATTTTCTGGACTTGCAGAAGGACTCTCAGAGGACTGTCCACTGCTGTGGCCTGCTGTGTACTCCACAAGACTGCTTTGCTGCAACTGGAAGGACTGCTTTGATGCCTGGATCCTGCATTGAACCCTCAGAGGCCTGCCCTGCTGTTTCAACCCTGCTACACATCTTGAACCCAGGACTACCAGAGTGACTCTAAGCAGTGTTTGGCTGGCCTCCTGATCAGAGCCTTAGGGACAGAAAAGGCTCAAATCATCCTGAACCTGCACCTGGACCCAGCCTGAGTAGGTCCTAAACTCCCAAGTGATGCCTCTCCAATCCTGGGCTATTGGTGGTGATGTTAAAGGTGTCCATATATCCAAAATCACAACTTGAGAATTTTTTGGTTAACAACTGCTCTGAGAATCGAGAGGAGACCTGTACCAAACTGCTCATCTACCTGCCCAAGGTGCATCGCTGGTGTGCCTGACTTTGCAGTAGTTCCCACTACGTTCTGCTCCGCAGCAGAAAATCCTGTACATCGGTCCTTCACCAAAGGAGTATCCGGCCTCATGGAATTCTTGTCAGCTACAGCATCCAGCTTTGTTACAGTGGAGATGTTCAACTTAAAAAAAAAAAAGACTAATGGCCTCATTTAGATATTTGGTGGATAGGTTACTTCCTCGCAACGGTGATAGATATCCCATCCTCCGAACTGTATCTTAAATACAGCACTAACATGGCATCGTTTAGGGGTCTGGCGGTAGAAAACTGGTGCATAGATGTTGATGCGCTTGTTTTTAGTAAATGAGGCCCTTGGTGTATCAGTTCGATTCATAGAACAGGATACACTAACTACAATGTTAATGCAGTTTCTCATGGCCGGGGCAGACCATCCGATGGTAGTGAAGTGGGTGAGAACAGCCCCCCCACATCCTGGCCTTAAAATGTTAAACAACTGAGGGGGCCACTTTGCACATTTTTAACATTTGCAATATTAATATTGGTAGGAATATAGAATCCGAAATACTATCGCAGCTTGAGCCTTACAAAGAACACAATCTAGAAAAGGGACCAGTAATTGTTGCAGGTGATTTTACCATCACTTATGAGCCCCTAAACAATTACGAGCATGTCATTACTGAAGATGAAGATGTGAAGTGAGGAATTCTAAGATTAGACATACTACCCATTAACAAATGGTAACTTTTATCCATCCAACGTATGGGGTTGACCATTAATTTAGGTCTTAGAGCATGCAATGGCTGGTCCCTCACTGACCTAGCCAGTGTTCACACATTTAACTGGGTTTATCAGATTAGTAGAATAGATTGTGTAATGTTAGATCTCAAACTTTAGTCATATATGAAGGACGTAATGACATTAGAGAGGGAAGATAGCGTCTTTAGCTCACTGCATCTTACAATGCCAGGATAACTATTATCTAGGCCTAGCGAAGCAACATCTGCACATTACTGGGTATTATTCTTCTCGAAAAACAAGCTTACATTAAAAACTTTAAAATGGTCCCATGGAAAAAAACATCTGCAATAAATGTCCCAAATCTATATCAAAGTTCCAAAGGTGTTAGATACCTTGACTGACAGTTTCAAGGTAGTTAGTGAGTCCATCAACACCTTAACAATTCACAAGGAACTTTTTGATAACCTAAGAGAAACATTCAGCCAGGACGTTAAGACTATAACCAAACACGGAATCTAATCATACTGGTTTAATGAACAGTGTAAAGAGACTGTATGCCCTTATATCATCAATCAAAAATAAAAAGGCAGAAAAAATTAAGTGATACAGAAGAATCATAAGTATACACAGGCGTTAGAGCGGTCAAAATGTGACGATGCACTTTGACAAGACCTAACTGTTGCAGCAAAATGAGGGAGCAACAAACAGTTCTAGCATGTGATAGCTCATGGTGATCATAAAATTGCACCAAAGATTGGCTGCTATATCCAGCCCTATACACTCGTTAACTATTTTGAACTATTGTATTTGATAACAGATAGGAAGAGAGGCGGAATATCAGACACCAAATCATATATGCTTTTGAAAAGAGCAAGTTGTTTAGTGATAATGTTAGAAGAAACCTATGTTGCCATCTATGGAATTACATGTGGCAAGGACCCCGGGTCCGGCAAAATTCCTGGTGACCTATGTGCGTCAGAACCCCATGTGTGGGTGCCTTGTGTTAATAAACTTGCCAACAGTATTTTAGAGGGCACCAAGATGGTGCGGGGCTCAGATCATACTGATCCATAAAAAAGGTACCAACGATGACACCGTAAGTATAGGCCCATTAGTTTAATCAACAGTCTACAGAAGCTTATCTGGCATTTGGTGGAAGCTACTAGAGTGGGTAATAGAACGGTATCAGACTGTAAGCGTAAAAACTGGCTTTCTGTAAGAGATGGACTACAGGCTCTGATTGGATTGTCTACGTATTATGTTTATTTCTTGTGTAAGTTTATTGTATATTAAGGTCCTTTTTGTTTTGTCTTCTTATTTTTTCTTTCCTCTCTAGGTGATGTCTTTGCTCCTTTGGAGTCACTTCCTGCTGGGTCCGATGTGCCTTGGAATAAAGAAAGGAGTAAAAAAATGGGTTTCAGGTAGGTGGTTTTAATATAATATCAGATAGGTTTATCAGGGAAGGGAGTGAGTATGAACATGAGGAGGAATAATACAGGTGTCACACGTGTCGGGCATGCATAGGTGCTCGTGACAATGTGCTCTTTCTGTTCCCCTCTTACCCACTTCTTTTCTATGTGGTTAGCTCTCCCTCTCCCTCACCCTCTCCTCTCCCTCCTTTCTCCCTAAGGGAAGCTCTATTGAGAAAATAGGACCATACCTTATTCAGAGACGTCCCTCCAGGATCGTGGCTGGGCTGTTGGTTGTCAGTCTCCTCTCGTCCATCCTCTGATCTCTCTCCCAGTCCTCTTCCTTCACCTCTGTGCTCCCCGTCTTCCCCCTTCCTCACGTTGCCTCTCCGCTCCCGTTCCTGCTCCTCTGTGCATCTTTCTTCCTGTTTTTTTCTGTTCTCCTCCTTCTGCCTCTCTGACTTTCCTTGTTCCTCCGTGTTGCCTCTTCTTTGGGAATTGTCTTTTCCTCTCTCTTGGCATCTTCTGGAGTCTCCTCGTTCTCTCTCTCTCCTCTCTCCCTTCTCACGCTGTTCCCCTCTTGTCCCTGGCCCCCGCATCTTCATAACCTCGGAAGTGTTCTGAAGATACCGGGTCATTGCGTTGGAAAGTGCCCCCATGGGCAACTATCATTACTGGTGGCAAGCATGTAACTACGTCTCCGTTACACATACCTAGAAGCAATCTTTCAGAATAAAACTAGCACTATCGATCAGATATTTCAATTCAGCTCAAGTAAACTTTGGCTTGTGCTGGAAAATATGGAAGTCCCAGACAATATCTTATCAATTGTAATAAGACTGCACCACACCAAGTACTCCCAGGTGAGATGGGGAAGTAAGGGTGAAACAACCGTCCATACTGAAATCAAGAATGGGGTCCAGCAGGGATTCATCTTGGCCCCAACCCTTTTCTCATTATACATAAATTATACAGAGAAATTTTAGGTATTCCCTGCAGGATGCCCTAAACTTGGTGCATTAAATGTGCAGTGCTGTTATTTGTGCATGACATACTCTTAATTTCTAAAATTCATTCTGGACTACAGACATTGGTTGATCACTTTATGATGTCCTGTAATGTGTGAGGATCGTAGTTAAATCCATCAAAAACAAATATGTACCATTAAAACTCTTAAAACAACATAAGGACTCGGAAAAACCTGGCACGAAATGATTGAGTGTGTAAATATATTAAATACATGCAATCTCTATTTGGGGGTGGCTATATGAGGATTATGGGTGGTCAGAAAAATACACTGTGCTCATGGAGTTTTCAGAATTCACAAACTCCACACTACGTGTGTAATGCAGAGTTCCCGATAAATTCGGCCGTGGGTTTGTGGTGGAATTTTGTTTTGTTAGCACGCACAAGATTTGTTTTTGCCAGGCACTGGCGAGGGCCACCATACTTTTTGACTGTTTGCAAGTTTGTGTGAGACTTTGCGCACGCTAGCATGCTTTCTGGACATAATACCAACTGTTTTGTGCCGCTGGTTAGTCTGCACCTTAAGCAGATTCTCTACTCGAGAAGCAGCTAAATCTGCTTGAAAAGACATTTTTCAAGTAATCATCGTACTACAACAGATTTTTCAAGTTGTTTCTTTTAGTGCAAAAGTATTTTTTGTTTTTTTCTTCTTTTTTTCAACAGGAAGGAAAGCAGAGTCCTCTCAGTGCTTTGTCCATCTCCTGGTCACTTATCATTTGGATTTTGAGGCAGAAGAATTACTATCTTTGTCTGCTACATATATATCATTGGATTTAAGGACTTTTTTTGTGATATCACAAGTAAGTTAACAAACTATTGTATAAGTGTCTTGGTTGTTTGATAGAGGACATACACCAGTAATTCTTTGTACTTTTATCCAATATTCAAATTTGATTGTAGTTGTGGTGGGTGGCCTGGAGTTTCAGTAGGGGCTTAGTTATTTTTTTTGTCTTTCATTTTTCATCTTTTGTGAAGGACAAATGTTGCACAGTTCAGTGCATTTTCTCCATGTTTGTTCGATTTGCAATATTCATGTATTTTACTATGTGGACTACACTGCCAATGGGCCATCCAACCAGTATGCCTAGCACTAGCTGTCAGTGCATGAAATAGCTGTTTCTGTTGTATATGTTGTTTTTATTAACACTTAATTTAGGGCAGGGGTGGCAGTAGATTAAATTAAAATTGTGAGCTATTGTTTGCATTTCATGTGTTTGTCTGCAAAAATGAATATGTGAGGTAATATTTGATGCCGTAGGAGGATGTGTGTTGTAAAATGTTTTTCATGTTTCATGTTTGACATTGCTGAATTAACAGTAGTGTTTTCTTCAGTGTTACCATATCTCCTTTGTCTGGTCAGTGTTTGTGTGATTGTGTTTGTCATAAGCCACCATTTGTCTTTGTTCTCCATGTCATGTGGCCAGGGGCCATTTTGTGTAGTCGGTGTCCGTAGACCTTAATGTGTTCTTTGTTTTCCATGTCTCCTTGCTTGTTTGTTAACCATGTGACCAGTGGCCATTTTGTCCAACCAGCCAGTGTGTTTTTGCCATAGAGTTGCATTTGTTATTTGTTCTCCATGCCTTCTTGTTTGCTGTTGCCAGTCAGGCCCATATTTATACTTTTACAGCACCGCATTTACAAAATAAAATTGTATTCTGTAAGTTTGCGCTGCTTTTGCATAAGAAAAGACACAAATGCGGTGCTAAATAAGTATAAGTATAGGACTCAGTGTGCTTCTACAATGGGTTTGCATGAGTTCCTTGTTCTCCATGCCTCCTTGCTCGCCGTTGCTGTTTGACCTTGTGGCCAGTGGCCAATTTGTGCAGCCAGTCAGTGTGCTTTTGCCACAGGTTTACATTTGTTCTTTGTTGTCTATGCCTCTTTGTTCACTGTTGTTTGACCATGTGGCCAGTGGACATTTTGTGCAGCCACCCTTTGTTTATTCCAGTTTTCAAAGCCTTTTTCTCTGAAGATTTATTATAGCAGAGGGCGATGGCTTTTTGTTTTTGTAAATCTTTTAACATTTTCCTGATATCAGCTAATAATATGCTTGAGGATAATTGTAGTGTATGAATATGATTATGATGAACAGTGCTTTATATAACATGCATTTATTAGCATTTTTCACCTGCACCTCCTTGCCTCCCAATGGGTTTCTAGTACTCCTGTAGTACAAACATCAGCAATTCATTTTCAGATTTTTATTATTAGTTTTTTAAATTTTAATTTATTTTAATTGTTTATATTATTATTTTTTTATTTTTTGCAATTTGCCTCCATCCAACCACCCCCTGACTGCCATGGGTGCACAGCCGCATGACAGCATTCATTTTTTTAGGTATTCCATTTCCCCCTGGGGTCCCTGCCTGCCATGGTAGATGAACTGCACACATGCCAACATATTTCATTTTTTAAGGAATATTCAATTTCCCCCTGGTTCCCCTTGCTTACGAAAGGCCCACACTAGCCTTCATTCTTTAATGATTACTCCATTCTCCCATGCACATCCCTCGCTGCTGCATTTGTCTTCTTTAGAATAGATGCACATAAAGAAAGAGTTACACATGTATGTTGTGTTATCCTGATTGGTAATGAAATTTTATGTTATGGTGGTCTGGTTTGAATTTAAAATGATTGGATATACTGGTTGTAATTATTTAGAATAATAACTTAAGTGACCAACCACACTAAATTATATTGCCTTTGTCTGTAATAATTCAAACTGCAACAATGCCACATTTTGCTGAATGTTTTTGTTGTTTGTTTGCTTTTAGGTGCACAAAAGAAGAGACATTACGCGCAGTACTCTCAGGCAGAATGCCATTCAAAAGGCATGTGACCACACAACACATGATGTCAGTCCTCCAGTCTCTTCCTCTTGTGCAGCTCAGTGCCACTGTCAATTGACAGCTTTAAGACGGCCCTAAACAAAAGTGCTGCCAAAAAAATGACAAGTGAGAAAAAGTAGCTTTCCCACAGGCATGCCAACCACAACCTTTTTCTGGAAACTTGTGCCTGCTGCACCAACCAACCTCAAGGGAGGAAGCTGGGAGCAGCACTTCTGCACCAATGGCACCACCCCAACCTAAGTCCAAACCCATGTCTTTCAGCAAGGCAGACAATGCAATCATGGCGACACTGAGGAGCATTGATGTTGAATTGGATTTGTCCCTTTTGCAAAGTAGTACCCAATCATTTTAGGAAACAGAGCAAAGTGGACAGCAACATCAACCAGCAATAGTAGATCTTCCAGAAGTTGGAACAGAACAAGAGGTTAAGCTTTCTGCTGAGCAGGACTTCCTTGTTTATAATTTATTGGCTACCAGATTACCAGCAAGAAAAAGGAAGGGTACTCCACCTTCTTCTCCAAGCACCCCTTCTGATGATGTGCTCGAAATGGATTGGACACCAGCAGAGTCCGAGGCACACCAGGAGAGGCAGGAAAAAGAAAAGTCCCTGAAAGACTTGGCACTATGGAAGATGATGAGGATGATGAGCCAGTCATTGTTATGGAAACTGGCCCAAAGGTGACTGACACTACCCCTCCTAGTCAACTTGCTTCTAGGGATGTGACAAAGGTACCACCCCAGCGGGAGCTCCCATATTTCCTAGGCCCCTGCTGAGACCTGCATCAACTCCTACCTCAGAAATATGTACTTCAGAGAGGCAAATGATGACACACCCACCTTCCTTCAATTCTTCTTCAGGCATTGGCACGAGCACACTAAGAAAGTTTCCACCCCAGTTTGGGATGCTTTTATGATTAGCAAGCATGAGCATTTGCAACTTTGCACTTTGTTCCATTTGCCACAAGACTGTTCATCGAGGTAAGCCTTGTTTACACTATAGTACTGGAGGCCAAACAACCCATATGAGAAAAACATCACACAATCTGCTCGGAGGAGCGCCTTAAAAAAATCACTGTGAGTGGTGGTTTCGAAGGTGAGGAGAGCGGGGAATCATCAGCACCAATCATGGTGGAAAGTCATACGGAAGAAGAGGGTGACATCTTTATGCAAAGCAGTTCTGTTCCCAGCAGTGCACCAGTATTACCTGCCTCAGGGACCTCACCCTGCAGCAGGAGTCAAATGGAGACCCCACAGCATAAAGTGGCTGCCCCAAGGTGCACATTGAGTCTACCACCTCCTATTATTGGAAGTCACCTGCATCAGTGGCCCCGAAAAAGAAGGAAATCCAGTCTAATATTACAGGATTGTTTAGGCAGGAGGGGCCCTATGACTGCAACCACCCAACATTACGTTTGTACAGTGAGAAGCTGGCTAGAATACTACTGCTGGACCTCTTCCAATTTTCTTTTGTGGAAGTAGTGAGATTTGTAGAATTTGTGGCAGCCATCTGCCCAAAATGGAAGGTTACAAGTTGGACCTATTTGCCAGAGTTGCTGTTCCAGTGCTCCATCATGATGTGCTGCAATTGGTTGGACAAGCTTTGCAGCAAAGTGCTGTTCACACTATCTACCTGACGAAAGACATGTGGACCATTTGTCAAGCAACTGATTACATGTGAATCACTGCACACTGGATATCTTTTGTGGGGGTTAGGCAACAGCTAACTACAGGTCTTAGCACTGAAGATACTTTTAAGGGAATTTAGAGGCATTCACCAGTAGCCATGTTCACTATGGAGAAATCCCATACAGCTGCAAACATCTTGGAAAACTTTAACAGCAAGCTGTGTGAATGGCTGTGACCCAGAGGTCTCAGAATTGGATTTGCTGTCATGTACAATGACAGTAATATAGTCAAGGCCATGGCAGATGATGGCTATTTCAGGGTCTTGTGTTTGGCGCATTGCAACAACCTGGTTGTGCAGGCCCTCCTCAAAAAACAAAACATAGGCAGCAACATACTGGCCACCTGCAGAAGAATCTGCATTTGTTTCATCCATTCTTTTACAGTCAGGAAGCAGTTGAAGATTATTCATCATGGTAATAGAGTACCAGTTAAAGCCCTCACTCAGGAGGTGGCAACACATTGGAAGTTAACCTATTATGTGTTGCAACATCTGTTTGAGCAATACAGACAGATTGATGACTGTCATTCAAAAGGAGGGGTTGCAATTGGGAAAAACATTACCATGGATGCGGACACATGGGGCCTAGTCAAGTGCCTGACACAGATGCTACTTCCTTTTGACGTTTTCATATGGGAAGTCAGCAAGGAGGACAGCATGATAGGGCAAGTTATCCCATTGCTGCATCTGCTACAGGACCAGTTATAAAAGTTGTCTAAAAGGTTTGCACTCACAGGTGTGAACAAAAACACAGAAGCACATGCCTTGGTTGAAAGCTTAATCCTTCGCTTGGCTGCTAATACAAGGCTGCAAAAAGACATTGTCAAAAGAATTCACCTGTGCCACACTACTTGGCCCACAGTACAAATACATTCTGACCACCTTAATTTTTGTTTTTAAATCTGTTTATTAAACGCAACCTTCACACAACAATACAATAGCTGTTTATAATTTTGCGATCCATTTACTCACTTATATAGATTTACACAGCATTGTTACACAATAAGGTGTAAAAAAAAACGAAAATAAAAGACGGGGAAGGCAAATATGGAGCAACATAAGGATGTGAAATCGATAGGGGCAAGGAAAAAAGAAGGTGAAGCAGCATTCAGCTTGGGATCTATGTGTGAACTGATTGCAGATTGAGGACGCAGCTAATCACTGTCGGTGTCAGTACTAGTTTAAGTGATCCCCTGCAGTGCGTGGGGAAAGAAAAGGGAAGGATCGTGGCTAATATATGTAAATAAGGTGGAGACCACCTCTGAGATATAGAGTGTGTCTGTGGGGTTTGACAGGGTAAGGGGCAGGCGTAACTTTGCGTGATCTAGGTATGTGTTACATGTATGTACTTTCACAAAGAGCGTGTCTGAGCATGGTATAGAGATACCTTATGGGGAGGGGTAAGGATATTAATAATGGGTACAGTTGAGAGTGGCTAAGATTGGGGCAGCATAGTTAAAGTATTGACGGTGACAGCCAGAGCTGTCATAGGTATTTATAGTATCCCGTTCACGGGGGGTACATGTCGTCTCTGGCCTCAATAGCCACCACAAAAGTGTCCCAAACTTCGGGGCCCTCTTGAATGAGACCTCTATGTTGCAGTAGGTGGAGTATCTGGGCTTCAGCTTGCGCTCGGCTATATAAATCATGCAGCCAGGACACGTGGGAGGGGACATGTGGAGCTTTCCAGTGCGTTGCTATTAAACGTTTGTAAACCACAAATGCCAAGTCTATAAATTTGCGTATTTGTTTATCTGTTCTGGCGCAGTGGCTTATGCCAAGTAAGCAGGAGTCGGGCGTGGGCACCAGAGTGTGGGATGAGATATCTGCTGTGACCTCCGTCACGCGTTGCCAGGCCGAATTTATTGAGTGGCAGCTCCAGACCATATGGAAGAAGTCAGCTGCCGGTATAGCGCATCTAGGACATGTCGGTGTTGTGCTCGGATATATTCTTCGGATGCGGGCTGGTGATAAATATGAATGGTGAAGATAGTTGAATTGGGTGTAACGTAGACGAGGATTGCGGGATACTGATTTAACCATTGCGAGAGCGGCAACCCAAGTATTCTGTGGTAGTGGTGAGGGGAGGACAGAGTCCCAGAGCGCCTTCGCTTGTGGCAGGGTGGTGCATATCGCCTCAAGTAATGCTTTATATAATTTAGTAATAATGCCCTTTGAGCTGCCTATAGTGAGGATAATGATGAGTAGCGGAGACTCCGGAGGCTCCGAGTCACAGGTACCCCAGAGATTATTGAGTAGTAGTTTTATGGTGTTGTATGTTAAAAAGGCCCTGTTTTGCATCGCTCCCGCGGATACCAGTTCCGCAAAGGTGTGCATCACGGAGCTAGAGTATAAATCACCCAACTGCAGTGTGTTTATTCCCCGCGTGTCATGATGTATTGAGAGGGCTTGGGTGCCCGGCAGTTGAAACAGTGGCAGCAAGGGTGAGTTGTGGGGAGAGGTAGCCTTGTTCTGGACGTATCTGCGCTAGCAAAATTGAGCTGCCTCTAACAATATTAGTCTGGGAAGCATAGGGGGAGGACTAGTTAGCATTTTAAGCAGCAGCCCCTGTGGTGCTGTATGTGTCTGCAACATTATGCCTTCAGCCAAAGGAGTATCTTGGAGCCATGTGGATAGCCATGATAATTGGGCGGCTGCATAATATGTTTCAAAGTTAGGCATACCCAATCCACCCATCTCTTGCGGGGGTTGTTTTATAGTCAGCGCCACTCTGCGTCTGTCTTTGCCCCAAAGTACGTCAGTTAGCATTGATTGCAGTTTGTTAAAGAACGAGCGTGGAAGGCACAACGGGAGGGCAGTAAAATAATATAAGAACCTTGGAAGGATGAGCATCTTGGCTATCGCCACACGACCCATGGGGGAGAGGGGGAGCGAGCTCCAGAAAGGTATTGAGCTACGGATGGGGCCGAGCACCCTATCTAAGTTACCTTCTTTTAAGTCTGTGATGGAGTGATAAATCTGCACTCCAAGATATTTAAAGGTTGTATGTGACCAGGGTAGTTTATATTGTGGCAATGTCATATGGTGAACAGCCGGGATCGAAGTAAGAGGAAAGATGCTTGATTTGGACCAGAGGCGAAAGCGAAGGAGTCCAGCATCTGCAGTATCTCTGCCATGAAGGCTGAGTGATCGCGCAAGTATATTAAAGCATCGTCTGCATACAAGGATATAATGTGATAGGTGTTGGACTCCGGGATACCCCATATGTGTGCATAGCTCCGTAGTTTAATTGCTAATTGCTCCATGGCAATAGCGAATAGCAAAGGAGATAGTGGGCAGCCTTGTCTGGTGCATCTGCCTATGGGGAATGCTTCGGAGATAGCTCGACCGTTTTTGACACGGGCTGTGGGCCTAGAGTAGAGCGTTTTGACCCAGTTGATAAAACTGGAGCCAAAACCGAATGCTTTAAGTGTTCATAGGAGATAGTTCCAGCTGAGTGTGTCAAACGCTTTTTCTAAATCTAGGGAGAGGGCCACTGCTTCCGTATTTGTATTGCTATGCATTATATGCAGGAGTCTTCAGATATTCAGGAACGTGCTCCTACCAGGAATAAAGCCGGATTGATCATGGTGTATTAAACTCAGTAAGTAGGGGAGGAGTCTGTTTGCAAGTACTTTCCCTAATAGTTTGCAATCTGTGTTGAGCAAGGAGAGCGGCCTACATGATTTGGGAGGACGACTATCAGTGCCTCACGCATTGAGTCCGGCAATTGTAGGTTGTGGTGTGCTTCGTTGAATACTTCTATAAGTGGGTGTAGTAAGTGGGTAGCGTGGGAGTTAAAATATTCTCCCGGTAGACCGTCAGACCCAGGGGTTTTGCTACGTGCCATTTGTGACAGAGCTAAGCGCAGCTCTTCAATGGTGATAGGGCCGTCTAGAGTAGCGGTATTATCGAGGATAAGTTGATTTTGAGAAACCAGATGTAGTGTGTCAATAAGGTGCTGCTCCGGGGGGGGGGGGGGGGGGGGCATGTAAAGGGTGCGGTAATATGCAGAGAAGGCGTCGTTTATGCCTGCCTGGGTGTTGACGATGATATCAGGGTTTAAGCGTATCGCGCCAATGGGTGTTGGTTGTGATGGCTGGCGGATCAGCCAAGCTAATAGTCTGCCCGACCTGTCTCCCTCAGCGTGTTGTCTTGACATGTAATGTTTATAGTCGTATTTGCTTAATCTGTTGTCTGCTTCCTTGTGAGCGGCCCTAAGCGAGTGCAGTGTTGTTAGTGTGGACACACCGCTGTCAATCACATTCTCTGCCTAGCGGAGCTTCACCTCTAAGTCTTGTAGTTCCTTAGTAAGTGCTTTTCTAAACCCTACCGTGGCCGAGAGGCAGTGTCCACGTATCACCACTTTGTGGGCGTCCCACTCTATGGCGCGGGATGAGGTTGTGTTTTTGTTTGATAGAAAGTAATCGGCTAAACTTTTGGACATATCTATTTGACAAGGGGGGTCCAGAAGGGCTTCTGGCTGTAGTCGCCATGTTGGTATCCGAGTGTGTGTGTGTCCCCAAGCCATTATTAAGCATAGTGGATTATGATCTGATATCGTGCGTGCTAAGTATTCAGACAAGCATACTTTATGAATAACAGATGCGGATACAAAGAACATATCTATTCTGGTATGCAGCGTATGTACTGGAGAGAAATAAGAGTAATCGCAGTGAGTGGGATGGTTCACCTTCCATATATCCCTCAGCCCGTTGTTTGATGCCCAGTGCGCCAGAGCCTGTGAGGCATGATTAGAGGGGGCTGTGGCAAGTGGGGGGAATGAACGGTCTATTTGAGTATCCAGGACACTATTAAAGTCACCCCCCCATATGTATTCTAATGTGGGGTCGCTAAGATTGCCAGTGGAGAGTGTGGATAAGAAGTCGCGCTGGTTTGCTTTTGGGGAGTACAGTGCGACTAGAGCTAAGGGGGATCCATCTAGGGTGCCTTCAAGTATCACGTGTCTGCCATTTGGGTCACACTGTGTGCGAGACAGCGCAAACGGGACCCCAGGTGTGATCCAAATGGCTATTCCGCGGGCAAAGGACGAGGAGGTGGTGCCATGCAGTTGGCCTTTCCATTTTGAACGTGTGCTTTCCAGGGTGGACTTAGCAAAATGTGTCTCTTGTAATAAAGCTATGTGTACTTGATGTCTTGTAAGGAAAGCGTAGACCCTTTGACGTTTCCGTGGAGTTGCCATGCCCTCAACGTTCCATATGAGTATCTCATATTTCAAGATCCCTTGGTACGTGTGGGTAGCCATAATTTTTTTGTAGCTGTTGTGTGACCAGGGGAATAATTGTCTGTCATCCCCATTATGACATTGTTATGGTGCTCAGCCGCAATAATTGACCGACCAGTAATTAGTAAACTGTGAGCTGTGGACTTGTTGCCATAGTGAACATTTCTTGTGTGTTTGCTGCTGCCTTTACAGTTAACCTGCCCTTGATAGAACCAATCACCTAATATAAAGGTGCACACTAAAACAACATACAACAACAAATGAATTACTAATAAATAAAAAACAATTCCGGTAGTTACCGGCGTGAGAGAATGGTCCATCTGGAACAGGGGGGTGCCAGTGGGCATTGGTGCAGGGATATGGTCTTACCCTGCCCGGGTCTCCCATGGTTCAGAAAGCAAGGCACGCCATCCGGAGGGCGCATATAGGTTGCAAGTCATTGTAAGGGAACAGTAAAGAAACAGTGGCAGAGTCTCTTAGTCGCTGAGCATCCAGAGCGACGAGGAAATATCTCAACGCAGCCGGTAAGCAGGAGCGGACGGAGTCTAGCTGCTCAGCAGACATCGTCCGCTGTGCGTGGTGTGAGAGAGGGACCCAGTGTGGACTCGGTTGAGTCAGAGTTTATATCCTGCTCCAGTTCGGCGTCCGTTTGCATAGATAGGGCAGTGGGCGAAGCATTGACGAATCTGGATGTTGTCCGCAGGAGCCGAGAGCGCTCGGATTGTGCCTGCTCAGGTGAAGGTTTAGCCCCTTGCCTTTTACGTTGCTTGCGGCTCAGCGTAGAGAAAGGTCTATTGTCGTCCTGTGCACTTGTGTCCAGCGGGTCAGCTAGACCCTTGGCATGCAGCCAAGTCCAGGCATCTTCCGGAGTAGTGAAAAAAAAGGAGGCTGGGAACATCAGCGCGTACTTGATGCTGTGTTTGTGGAGGCAAGTTTTAACCCGGTAAAAGGAATTTCGCTTTTTCTGCACCTCTGCTTTAAAGTCTGGATAAGCTGTAATCACAGCATTTTCATAGCTTACTGGGCCAGATTTGCAGAATAATTGTAGGATAAGATCCCTGTCTCAGTAGTTAAGAAATCTTACTATAAGAGGACGTGGTTGTGAGCCAGGTGATGGGGGTCTGCCTGGAATCCTATGTGCCCTCTCAACAGAGAAGAACTTCGGGACGTTGTCTTTAACGATTGTGTCTGTGAGCCATTGTTTGATAAATAATTCAGCGCTTAAGCCCTCTGTGCGTTCAGGGAATCCGACCAATCGTATGTTGTTGCGACGAGACCTGCCTTCAGCGTCTTCTGCTATGCGTTTTAAGGAGTCAACTTCTGTTGATAGATGCGTTTGTTGCAGTTGTAGGTCTTTCATGGAGCGGGGAAGGGACGTCGCGTCTTTTTCAAGTTCGGACACTCTGTCGGCCAGTGCATGTTGATCAGTTGGAAGGATATTGAGATCTTCCGTTACCGAGCCAAGTTTAGCCTCCAGGGTGGTCTTGGTATCCGGAATGGCTTGCAGTATTTTTTCAAATTGTGACGTGTGTGATTGTAAGGTTAGTTCCAGCTTCTGCAGTGTTGTTTGCGTGGTGGCGTGGGCTTCTGGTGGGGGTAAGGTAGTATGGTCCATTTTGCTCGGAAGTGCTCGTGTGGTCTTTGGTTTAACCATTTGGCAGACGCAGCAGTGCCTGTACGTTAGTATTACGCGCGAACTCACAGCGGTAAGTGTGGCCCGGTCAAGTGTCTCGACAATCTGGCCAAGTAAAATATATGCAGGACGAATAGCTTGGGGAGTAGCAGCCTAACACGTTGACCATTTACTTGTGAGGCCTACAAATTATAATGCCAATGAGGATTTATGATGCTAGTGAGGTGTGGACTAGGCACTACAAGGCTAGACAAAGGTTATAGCTGTTCTGGTTGCTTTGGGTTTTAGGAGAATAGTTAGCATAGTAGTGAGTTGCGACCCGATGAGTGCCGCCGAGAGGCTCACCTTATGCGGTTGTCCACGCCCGTTTTGCGCTTGGGATCCGTCCGTTGGTTGTGCTCCTGCTGCCTCACCCCTCCTGAGGTGAGGCACGGTTCGATGCAATAAAAAAAAGGGGGGGAGATAATCAAGTGCAGACCCAGGGTATCTGGGTAGGCAATCCGGTCACTGCAGACTCTGGGGGTCATTCTGACTCCCGCCGGCCGCGGTAACTGCGGTGCCGGCGGGAGCCGCCAGAATACCGCTACGCGGTCAGAAGACCGCCACGGTTATTCTGTGTTTCCCGCTGGGCTGGCGGGCGACCGCCAGAAGGCCGCCCGCCAGCCCAGCGGGAAACCCCTTCCCACGAGGAAGCCGGCTCCGAATGGAGCCGGCGGAGTGGGAAGGGTGCGACGGGTGCAGTAGCACCCGTCGCGATTTTCAGTGTCTGCATGGCAGACACTGAAAATCTTTTAGGGGCCCTCTTACAGGGGCCCCTGCAGTGCCCATGCCATTGGCATGGACACTGCAGGGGCCCCCAGTGGCCCCACGACACCCCTCACCGCCATCTTGTTCCTGGCGGTCAAAACCGCCAGGAACAGGATGGCGGTGAGGGGGTCGGAATCCCCATGGCGGCGCAGCAAGCTGCGCCGCCATGGAGGATTCCTCAGGGCAGCGGAAAACCGGCGGGAGACCGCCGGTTTTCCGTTTCTGACCGTGGCCATACCGCCGCGGTCAGAATGCCCTTGGGAGCACCGCCAGCCTGTTGGCGGTGCTCCCGCGGTCGTTGACCCTGGCGGTCAATGACCGCCAGGGTCAGAATGACCCCCTCTGTCTCTCCAGGGACCCTAGGGGCCTTAAGACGTTGCTGTTATGTAATTGCGCCCACGTGTATCTACTCTGGGACGCTGCGCTCTTGCAGAGCGCCTCCATGCAGTACGAACCCCCTTGCAAATGGGGTCGGCCCTACAGGACCGAATGGCTGCGGTCTGACGGGGATTTAGTTCTCCAAGATGGCGGCCTCAGCTTGTGAGGCCGCCCAGCAGTGTTGTGTGTGCGGCCCGGCCTCCGGGCCGGCCGCGTTGCCTATTATCGCCTCTTGCGGGCATGGAGGAAAGCCAGGCCTCCGATAACTTCAGCGGGCGCTCCTTTTCAAGAAATGGCTCGAGCGGGCACGCTCCGGCAGGGCCTGACTCAGGCTGGGCGCCGCCACAACAGGGAGGTCCCGGCCGGCGCTGCTCCCTCAGGATAGTATTCCCGGGTCCGCGGTCGACTCCCGCGCACCCGGCCAAGTTGTGTCAGCTGTGTCTCAC
This sequence comes from Pleurodeles waltl, assembly GCF_031143425.1. Lineage (NCBI taxonomy): Eukaryota > Metazoa > Chordata > Amphibia > Caudata > Salamandridae > Pleurodeles > Pleurodeles waltl. The sequence continues at coordinate 970,276,875 of NC_090449.1, read as the reverse complement.
CGCTCTGGTCCCGCTTGGGTCCGAGCGCCAGCCCCGGGCCGTATGGTACCTGGCGCCGCGCACTCAGACCACACAGGCCCCGAGACGGGTGTGGGCCTCGGCCGGCCGGGCGCCGTCAATGACCGGAGTTGCGGTAGTTTCAGGTCCGCAGCCACGGGTGCCGATGCAGCCCTCCGGCGGCACCCTAAGCGGCGTCTGCGCCCCGCAGAGGGGGAGTCAGGGCCTCACGAACAGGATGCTTGTATGGGCTAGGGATCGGAGCTGCAGTTTATGCTGCCGCTCCGGTCGCCATCTTGGCCACGCCCCCTGACCACTTTCATTCCTTTTTTGAATGGGGTATTTCAAAATACAAGAGGTAGATTGTTAAGCAAGCCGAGACCTTGGCAGAAGATGTCTGGTGCCTCCTGCAAATGTCACAGAGGGCTGTCTTGTCACACAGCAGCCAGCAACAGCAACAAGAACACTGGAAACAACCACAAGTACAGGAAAAGAACAATCTCAACCTCCGCTTTGGCTTAGTTTTCAAGTGGCAGGCCTTAAGTCCAGTGCAGAGGCAAAGGCAAAAGAGATCGAGCAAGTGGCAGCACCAATGACCATTGAGAGAATATTCCAGGAGTATCTGGTTGACCCCAAGAGGTCTATGTGACTCAAAGCCCATTGGTGTATTGGTATGTAAAGATACCCCAACTGCCAGTACTCAGCAGGCTGGCAATGAAGTATCTGGCCTGTCCGGCAGCCAGAGTGTCTGCTGAGCCTGTGTTTAGAGCAGATGGCACAGTGGTCACAGTGAGAAGGAGCAGTCTCTCGCCTCAAAACATAGGGAGATTGACCATGATCAAAAAGAACCAACATTTCATATCACACAATTACACTGCTCCTGAAATAGCACAGGGCGAGGAGGATGGTTGATCAGACTCAAGTCTGTTAGATGACCAACTTCTGGGTAAACCACCTGAGGTTGAGGAAAAACTCAGTATTTATTGTAGAAAATCTTTCCTTTCCAAAAAAAAGGATATACCTAGTGCAACATTACTTTTGTTTCTGACTTATGTTGGCCCACCATTTGGTAGGCACATGTATGGCCGGACTGGAGTTGAGCCAGAGTGCAGTGAAGAAGCCTCCCCATTCCTTTCAGGACATTGGAGACATTGCCTGCTTCCCTCCCATAACAATCCTTTTTATTTCATCACCTAGCAGGGCTGCCCCAGAAGACAATAGATTTACAAGAGTGTTAAATTCCAATGTGTTGTTTGCATCAAAGAGAAGATACAAATGTGTACCTACCACCGTGCTTGGACTGGAAGAAGTAACTATTGCACCAATGAGTGATGATATATTATTGAGTGACTGTGAGTGATGATTGATGAGTTATGTGTTTGCAGACACTGAGGGAGGGTGTTTAACTAATTAGCAAACTTGATTTAGATGATTTGCATTGTTTGGGGCCCAATGGGGGTTCATTTTTCCAGAAGGTAATTGGCCTTTTTAAACTTTATGAGATTTACCTGCAGGATCCACTCCTTTTTTCAGACATTGGCACTGGCACACTAAGAAAGTTATCTACCCCAGTTTGGGATGTTTTTATGATTAGCAAGAAGGAACATGTGCAACTTTGCACTTTGTTCCATTTACCACAAGAGTGTTTGTCCAGGTAAGCCTTGTTCCAGAGACCAGACCAGTCACTTTAGTTAACAAACACACATCTACACAAAGTACTCCAAATCTGTTTATCTACTTCTTCTGAACAGTAGTGCATTACAGGTCTATCTTGCTCGGGTTGGGAGTGGGATGGAGTTACTGGGAGTCAGGAGGAGGATGGAAGGATTCAGGGTGAGACTACCTCAACAGCCAGAAGAAGGAAGTTATCAACTTCAAAGGAAAACTATGATGATGATTTACTCTCCCTCTGCCTCGGAGTCTTCTTGGTACACTCCTAATAAATCTTACCTTCTTCTGAGAAGAATGCAGATGCACTGCCCACTTTGGCAGTACAGTATAATTTTTATTTTAACAATCATACTTTTTAGAACTGGGTGGTTTAGCTTCACTACTTCATAATTTGTATTTTTCAAACCTAGATAACAGAACATTTAGATATCTAATTTTCCTTCATTTCCTTACACAACAGATTGATGTTGATGTGCTATTCAATGTCACTCTGATGAACATTATTGTTATGTAGTGTTTGTCTTTTTTATTCACTTTTCCCCAAATGCCCTTTTCCATCCATTCATCCAACCGCTAACCATCTTCCCATGCGCTGTGATTTATTGAGGTGACTTACTTTATACCATAAATGGATATCACAGTTGATGGAGCAGATATAGTGAAAGTGATACCAACTCACTGCAGGATTTTCTATTACCTGAGCAATAGTTCACACCAGCCCCATGTACACACCCACACAGAAAAGGGATTTAGATATAGGATATTATTCATCAACATCATCATTCAGGCCTTGTGTTAAGTAAATGCTTAACTTTGTCAACTCCACTCCTAACTCTGAGTCCACTTCTCCTGATTCAAGGATTTCTTATAGTTAGTTTTAATTAAATAGCTCCCCTTTGCTCAGAATATGTTACTATGATAGTTTTTGTTATAATATCAGGTATTCTTTTCTTTGTTGTGTCATGTTGGTAGTAGTCTGTTCTCAGTCTTTCTAAATGTATGATATAAATATATAACCCACTAACTCTGTGTTGTTCTTTCAATTTAGTTGCCTGTGATGAATAATCCTTTTGATTAATCCTACAGCTGGAGTTCACCTATGTGGGAGTGGGACTTTGCTTGTTGTGATGCCTTCCCTGTTAGCGTACTAGCCTGCTACGACTGCCACCACCATTGAGAAGGCACCTCAGGCAATTTTGGAAGAGAGAGATGAAGCAGCCATGCCTTTATCCATTCAGGTAAGAAAAGAGCAATAGAGTAAAGTGAACTAGTTTAGTTGGTAAGTAACTAACTTCTGTTGCAGATTTGACTTTCCTTCCTTGCTTATCTAGGGTATTGTAGGCATTACAGGCAATGGCAGCATACCCTACCCGAAAAAATGGTCACTAATGTAGTTACTAGGGGAGGGTGGTGAACTCCGCTCTGCTCACGGAGTTCGCAGAGTTTTTCCCACTCTGCGCTCCGCTTAGAGCGTGGTGTTCCGAAAAACTTCACGTAGTGGAGCAAAGCGGAATTTTTTCCTCGCTCGGAAACGTTGCGTTGGGGACTGTGAGCAAGGAAATTCTTTCTCAAGACCACATCTTAGCGAGATTTCTCAATGCAAGCGATGGCAGATGGTTGCGACTGCTCGCATTGAGAAACCTTCCGTTTGCTTTGAGGCAGCTGCCGCTCAAGTTGATTTTCTACAAGAACCAGCCCTCTCTTGTGCTGTGCAGGGAGCCGTTCGGGCTGAGTTTTCAGCACAGGACAAACACCTGGTGCTAAAAATCAGAGCAAACGGCACAACCTAATGCACTCCGCCGCTTGTGGAACTCTGTGTAGCATGACAGAGTTTTTTGGGCACTTCGCAGAGATCAGAATAGCTCAACTCCGTGAACTCCACCCAGGCCTAATAGTTACAGAGGCTAGTATGACATGGGTATAACTAAACTAATTATAACTAACTGGTATGACTATGGATACACTGTGCTAAGCAAGCAGATTAAAAAACAAGCTGTGCCAAAATGTAACAGTGCAAAGTGAAAGTAAAACACAAAAAAAACTACAATAAAGGAGACACCTTTTCTATTTTTGTAACAGTACAAAAAGAAAAGCACACCCTCTTCAGCCATAACGAGCCAACCCCTCTCCCGAAACAAATTACTCCACCACCAAACAAGGTCCAAGACAAAAATATCAAAAGTAACTCAACTCCCTTCTCAATTTCCACCCTCTCCATCACAACAAATGTCCCTCCCACCATAACAGAAATTAAAAGAGGGCATTCTCCACGAGGGTTTGGAGATCACTGAGGCTTCCCTCGAAGAGCGGTAAAGTAGGATGCAGTGCTGGAAAATACAGTCTGAGTGGGAGTTAGGACAGCAGTTGTCTGACGTGGATGTGCATCTGCCAGCGGGTAGCGACCCTGGAGATGTTGTTGCCATGGGAGCCTGGAGGTTGCTGGTAGCTTGCTGGAGGAACTGAGTTCTGGAGTAAATGCTGTCTCATTTTCTTTTTCCCACAGAGCCCCCATCCAGTGATACTCTAAATGGATAGCTTCCAACCTCTGCTGTCACATCCAGGCTGCTATCTCCTGGCTTGTGGTTGGACCATCAGGAGTAGATATTTCAAGAAAAAAAAATGAAAAAGACAAATTGCTCTGTGCAAATGCTTGTATAAAATTTTAGTGGCACAGTAGCAGTATATCGCTGGTACCCTAGGGCAATTGGAATTGGATGTGACTGATTACGAGTCACAGGGCCAATGTTTTACCCACATATGCCTCACATAAAATCGCTGAAAGGAATTAAAGCAGAATAATAGCACACCAGATTAAAAAAAAAGTAATCTTTTTCTCTTATAAAGGATTTCCTAATAAAAAATAAATAAACTGACCCTATGTAGACATAAAAATAAATCACCTGTTATTAATGAGCAAGGCATTATGCACTATGGAGTACATGTATTCTTGTTCTGCTACATTAATCGATGCATACTAGCAAGCGCATCAGGTACTTTGCTACTCTCAGCAGTCTGCAGCTAGGGCAGCTGTAATGGCCAATTATTATCTTACTTTAATTCCAGTGGCCCTGTTTGTCTACAAATGCCTTTCAATTCTACCCTCACTCCAGAGTTAAAGATGAATAATAATGATAGTATGTCACACACGTCAAGTATAAAAAGGTGGATATCTTGTGACTCTGCCATAAGTAGACAGTGGGAAAAACAATGCACTGAAGTACAGGTAAAGGAATTAAATATATAGATGTATAGATGTATTTGGCAGGTGCGTTTGTCATAGTGTATCGCATTCGCAAAACTTGAAATCACATACTTAATCCCACTTTACTACCTGGCCTCGCCCTCCACCACAAATTACTTCTAAAATGCATTTTCTTGGCAGTAAGGAAAGGAAACTTAACTTACTGTACTGTATTGCAGGGTAAGTTAGAGGGATTAGGCTCGGTAGGAAGAGGTTTTGCTACAGAATAGTAGGATGTAACTGATCATCATCATGTGCCTAAGCTTTTGGCTTTGTCAGTCACTGTAGTTGATGATTGCTGAAAGGGAAACATTTCAACAGGTAGGAACCTGTTAAAGAAGCCATTAAATATATAAATCCCTTGTCCTTTAAAATGTGGCACATCCCAAGAATGGATTTTCCATCATAGTAGTGGGCTGAAACATAACTTAGAAAAGAATAAAGGAGTGAAGTGCTAGGAGGTGACTAGATGGGCACTGGGAGGGAAGGGAAGCACATCTTGTTTTCAGTATTGCAATGCATTAAAAACTTAGTAAATGCCACATTAACTGAAGCAGACACACATTGCACAGATAATTCTATTGTACTGCCAAATTAAACCATGATGAATTTAGGTTATGGCATGGGTGACTAATTCCATGGGCAGGGAGTTGATGAAATATGATGGATGGGACAATACAAATATTTGCTTAACAAATACAGTGAGTTAAGGGAGGAGACAGAAAATTGAAATACCCCCACTTTGAACCAAAGCTTTGATAACCAAGCAAAGCAAATTAAGAAGGTCAACAAGTCCCTCTTCACAAGAGCTCCCTTATTTTGTCATCCAAGCAATTATCCATTCATCCATTCAGTGTTCTATTAAATCTGTGATAGCCACCATTTAATATTTACATTCTCTCATCTAGTCTTTTACGGTCCAATCCATCTCTCTATTCCATCTCTCCATATATCCACCCATCCATACCTTTACCCTTGCATCCTTTTACCAATCGACCAATACTTTAACCCATCTGGGCATTCTTTTACCTATCCACCATTCACCCACCCAGGCATCCTTTCACCCATATACCCTTCCATCCATCCTTTCACCCACCAATGCATCTCCTATTACCACCTATGCACCCTTTCACCCAGCAACACATCCTTCCGCTCACCCATTGATTTAACCATCCAACATTGTTTCTTTTTTTCATCAACCCATCATTTGTAGCGTTCATTATGAGCTTTTGGCTGCTGAGATCCAGGTAGAAGAGGCCATTAAGAACTCAACCCCCACTGTACCTACTAAAGCGGTTGGGAGGGGGGTTCATGACACAATTGCAGTGAGTTTACTAGTACTTGCCAATAAGCAAGTAATATGACTTACCAACACCCGGCCCTTCTGCTGCTGGTTCTCCCTTTCCAACTGTCACCACGTCTGGTGCACTGGCACTGCTGCTAGCCCCACACTGGTGGCCTGTGTTTCTGGAAAAAACATTACCCATTTTAGATGCCAGACACACCTCTCCTTCTTATTTTTTGGGAACAAATTTAACAAAATACAACCACAATAGATCACTACAGTACTGTCTTCTAACATTCACTTTAGGAAATATGATTGTTAACAATGTTAGAAAAACCTAGTAGTCAAGCCAACCAAAAATGTTTTGTAATGTTTGTGAGGGGCAGGAGCTATTATGACTCTAAGTCACTGAAAAGCGCCATGGAGCTCCCATCATGCTCCGTTACTGAGAGCCTGAATGGATCTGTAACATGGCGGGTGGAGAGCAAGCGTGTCAATGACCACAGCATTATCGCCCTAATCTTTCGTGGAGCAGCGTCAACATTTGTCTATCGTGTCAGGCTTCGGCCGCTGCCCTTCTGCCGGTAGCGCACAAGGAGCCGCTGAATGCCGTAACGGGGGCACGAACGGTATGAAAGGCAATTAGAAGTGGCGGAGAAAGCTGTTGACAGTGCTTCTCATCTTAAGGATAACCCGCTTTACCGAAAGGCCCCCTGTAGCACTATTCTGATGATTTCAACACCAGGCTGTACACTGTGGAGGCTCGCAGCGTTGAGCGCGACGCGAGATGGGGGAATATGACCTTTGGGTCAGGGTGCAGCTCTGTTCGAGGGCTTGTACTTTTGGTTTGAACGCGTGTGGAGACAGCAGCAGGAAAGGCGGAATCTCGAGGTATTCAGACACTGGAGGACTACAGTACCCCTCTGGGGGCCCCACACAACGTACATCGTCATTGAGCCAGGCAGCCCGGCAGACTGGCAGCCAGTCAGCCAGAGGGAAAAAAAACAAAACATTTTACGCAAGTCATAAGTTAGCGCAGATCAGGGGGGAGCGCTTTTAGCTAACATATCAATTCAGTCTTATCCATGGCGGGGAAGAGGAAGAGAGGAGAGAGAGGGGGAAAGAGAGAGAAGAGTAAAGATAGCGTTTTTTGAGCATCGTTCAACTGACACTCTACCCCCCAAAGAAAAGGGGAAAAAGAAGAAAAAAGGGGGATGAAGGAAAAATAAGAAAGGCAGCTAAGGAAAACAAACAAGAAGAAAGAAGAAAGCAGCAAGAGTAAGTGGCAAGCTCTATCTGGCCCAAATCTAGTAGGCACAAGGAACTTTTATCCTAGCCTGGGGATAAAGGGGATGTGATCCATTTTAACAGCACCTGCATCTATAGGAAAAAGGGAGATTTCATCTTTCGGCAATTCCCTGAGAGTGCTTGTATCTGGCCTGAGTGAGACTTTTGCAGGACCTTTGCGTGCAGCCCCTTCTAGTACAATCATCTCAAGATTATTGTGCTGTATATATAATGAAGCACATGACTCGCGACGCAAGCTGTGGGTCACGGATTATGGGCAAAAATGTTAAGGGCCCCAAGACAAAAACTTTAACTCTGGCCTCAAGTAGGTAGAGGCCCAGTTCAGGACAACGGCTTCAAGGAGAGGTGTTGAGAGCTTCTTCAATAATACAGGGAGTATTACAGGTGTCATCACCTCTCCCATTACCCCTCTCTGGACCATTGGTGCATAATGTAGGAGCAGGACATGCGCAGATACTGGGACAATCATCGCAACTTCAAGCGCAAGTCCATGACACACCATTTTACCCCCCACTGCATCCTCTTCATCTATCACTACTGCCCTCGACAGTCTCCCCCCCATGGCTCTTAACAACAGCTGGCAATCCAAGGAGAGGTCAACTTATCCCTTGTTCTCTACTATCACTAACTTAGCAAAGATACCACCAAACGTGGTGGAAAATGACAATGTTAAAAAACCAGGGCGAGATGCTGCTCGTCCAGGAGGAAAAGAGGGAGTGTTGGACAGCTCTTCAACTCCAGTCATAGCCACTAATGTCAGTCTAGACAACTCTGGGTCTGTTTAGATTAACACAGGTGGAACAGAGAGTTCCGGATATAGGGGACAGGAGGAATCAATCAAAGTCAACCATACCCTGGATCCAATCAGAACTTGACAATCTTCAGCTCAACTTAGACGAACTGGAAACTAGATCACAACGGTCGAATCTCAGATTCGTAGGGGTCCCGGAAGATTGGAGGCTGCTTCATCAGTAAATAAGAGAGTCTCGGATCTCATCTGTAATTGCATTCTTCCAGACCGAGCTAAGACTGAAGCGGATCTTTCTATAATGCATACTGACACGGTCCCCTTTACGCGCCCAGTGAACTTAAAATATCCTCGCACTATCTTAGTCAACTTTGGAGATTTGAGGATTAAAGAAAACAGATCAGATCCTTTCACAAGCAATCAATCGGAGGAACTTTAAATCTGGTGATACGTTCAGCTTTCGTGTGTTTTCTGATATGGCGATTACAGCGGCTCATCGGTGATATGAATTTGTTGGACTGATCGATGATTTCAAAAAGCTAGGGGCACCGGCGAATATTGTTCAATTAGCCAAACTGAAAGTTCTGTTCAAAGCTCAAACTGATGTATTTCAGTGGGTACAGGACGCAAAAGATTTTCTTGCTTCTTTGAAATGTTGTCCGTAGGTGTCTGGGGGAGATGAAGTGTGGGGGATAATGAAGTGGCAAGTGAAGACAAGATAATTAGAGTTTTAGGGGCAAGAGGAGGAAAGGGAGTAGATAGGTCAACTGATGGTCAAATGAGAGACAAGATTTTTCTCTTAAGTATTTGTTTAATGTTTCAATGCATGTTTTCCTTTTTTTTTCTTTTTCTACCTCTGTGGATGTTTCTACCTGCCAGTCTGTGGATCCTGGGGAATCAGGCTCTTGGAGTGACACGACAGTGCACTCACTTTGGGAGGTTGGGGGAGGGATCACGGTGGAGGGAGAATCACAGGGGGCACAAGGGAGGGAGGGGCCAGGAAGGGGAAAAGGTTTTGACAGTGATTATGCTGTGGGTGACTGGGTGAGAGGGGGGATCATTGTTCGGTGGTGTCATAATGGGTTGGACCCGCCAGGGAGGTGGGGGGGAGTGTATGTTTCAGGGGAGAGAGGTCTGCACCGGGGGGGGGGAAGAGCAGTTGACAAAGTAGACGTCAAAGTTGATTTTAATGGGGATAGAGCTTCTTAAAAAAACATTATTATGGAAGGCACCCAAAACTGCGAAACTGGTCGACCATGGTTGATAAAGGGGGGCTAGGCGGTGAATTAAGAGTTTTTTCCTGTAATATCAATGGCGCTAATAACCATCTTAAGTTTACTGCTTTACTCAATTGGTTAAAGACTTCACAGTCGCAGATCTTTCTGTTACAGGAAACACACCTGAAGTGCCAGAATAAGCCACCCAAGCTCCCAAACTTCATCGTCCAAGCGTTTTATGCTTCAGCCGACGCTGCTGTTCGGGGGTTCCCATTTTTGGGACTAAAGATTTTCCCGGAAAGGTGTATCAGGTGTATCGTGATTTACAGGCTCATTGGGTCGTAATCAGCACTCTTATTCTAAATAATCGCATCCATTGTGCAAGATTCTACGGTCCTTCAGAGGATGATCCCTCTGCCCTCCTCAGCCTTTATAAGGTGTTAACTCTACTTCCCAGCCATTTAAATAATGGAGGAGATTTTATTGTTATTCCTGTTCTTCAGCTTGATTCCTCTCATAAGAACAAGAGGCAGAATAAACCTAAAGTCTCTTAGTGGCTGGTCAAAATGATCTCGGACTTGCCATTGGTTGATGCTTGGAGGACTGACCAACCGCAGGTTCACGATTATACGTATTTAAAAAAAATATATAATACTGCTTCTTCTAGAATTGACTTTGTTTTAACTTAATTCCTCCTTCCTCATAATAACTCTTACTTAATTGCCAATCCTTTTTCTGATCACTCAGCACCTCAGGTGAACTTTAATGTTTTTGGTGAGCTGGGTGCTCGTCCGTGTTGGAGCTTTGATAAATCGTTGTTGGTAGATGAAGGATGGGTTCAGACTCTTAAAACCTCCATAATTAGCTTCTTAGAAGTTAACAAAGATTCTGCATCCCTATTTTTTATCTGGGAATCACTTAAAGCACATATAAGAGGAGAAGCTATATCTCATAAGGCCTTTTTGGTTAAATCTAACAAGCAAAAGGTGAATGAGCTCCAACTAGAGCTTAATCAAGCACAAAGGGCACTTCTGCCCTCCCAAAGACAAGAGGTGCTCTTAAGGCTTAGAAGGGCACAGGCTAATCTCAGTGATTTTTTCTTAGCTCGCAAGATAGTTAATCATCATACATGTATGCAGTATTGGTAGGAAGAAAGCGAACATGTGGGGACATTTTTGGCTAGTTCAGTCAATAAAGTAAAAACACAAAAAAATACTATTAAGTCTAACTTGGAATAGGGATCGGATGTAATGGTAAGTTGTCCAGAGGACATTAAAAGAGTTTTTGTCTCTCACTATGCAAAAATGTATGCATGTTCAATTCCAACGGAAGTGCAGCAGATTGAGCAGTATTTGGATTCAATTACCTTACCCAGTCTAGATTCATCTGCAAGGGCAAACCTTATCTCTCCCATTTCACTTGATGAGGTAAAAGAGGTTATATTAGCCTTGTGAAATGGGAAGGCCTGTGGGGAAGATGGCATACTAGCAGAAGTATATAAAACCATTGTAGATCAGATAGCCAGGTGTCTTGTTACTCTGCTCAATAGTATTCTGCAGGGAGCAGACATTCATGCATCTTTTACAAGAGCCACAGTGATTAGTTTCTTGAAAAAAGATAAGCTATCAATGAAACCGGACTCGTATCATCCGATCAGCCTATTACATTTTGATTATAAGCTGTTTGCCAAAATTGTGGCATGCAGATTGACCTTAGTAGTACAGGACCTTATTCATGAAGATCCATGTGGTTTTCTCCCCGGGAGGTTATTAGCCACGAATACCAATCTTTTAATTCAGGCAATTGATTTTGCGTAACCTTTATTCTAAAACTCAAATAAATATTCTTATCAACTCATGCATAACTGGTACTCTTCAAGTTCAGTGTGGCACGTGCCAGGGAAGCCCTCTTTCTCCAGTATTTTTACATTATTCATTGAAACCTTAACGGCAGCAATACGACAAGACACTTCCATCCTTGCTCCTTTGACTCAGGCCCCGAAATTAAAACTTTTTGCTCATGATATGATACTTTATTTGGAAGCAGATTCTTCGAATATTGCTCAAGCCTTTGCCAAAATTGTGGCCTTTACAGAGTTGGGGGGATACAGGATTAATCACTCTAAATCAGAAGAACTTTTATTCAATGCCACTGAGAAGGTTCTTCCAATTGAGATGCGGGCTCAGTTTCACCTTCATCATCCTATAAGATATTTGGGAATCTATGTTTCCCATGATGTTTCAGAGCTTTTCGCTTTAAATTATGCCCCTATGTTTAAGAAAGTAAAATTTCTATTACAAAAACGGCAAGCTTCCAAAGCCCTTCCAAACTTTAGGAACTATTATGGCTCTGCATTTATCGATTGGGCCTCAAGAACAGTCCTATTTCCCAATTCTAGCTTTTATTTCAATACAGTGTTAGGTGAGAATGGTTGTCCGCTAGTTTTTTTTTCTTAAATTCCCAAGACAACCCCAAAGTACTAGATATAAAGTCCACATCATAGTCTATGCCAGGCTTTCGCACTTTTGTGAAAAATATCATATCCCTCCATTTTTTTCCAAAATATCGCTGACTCAGTCAGGGATGATGGGCTTAAATTTGATTCAGGCACATGCAAATCAATGGTTAATTGCAGGGTTTTCCAGTGTTTCTGATTTTTTAGTAGGTAACCAAGTCAAAACCTGGGATCAATGTCAGCTAGCATCTCCTATACTCATCTCTCTCAAGTATTCTTATATGCAGATTCTGCATTTTTTGCGTTCATTTACATCCTTTCTAGATCAACCCCCCTCTCTTATTGGCCAGGCATTCTTTGGGAATCAGAGGGGCATAGGTAATTGGTATTGGACTCTTAATTCCCAGGGAGGTACGCGAGTATGTTCTGCTCTTTTAACCAAGATTGAAAAGTCTACTGGGTGTAAAATTGAGTTGAAAACATGGAGGTATTATAATTGTATCTTTCGCAAGGAAATTAGAGGGGCTAATTTTAAAAGAATGGCTCTCTTTACAAAATTGATGCTGTATCTAACCCCTGTTCATATTAGTAGAGCATTTCCGTCTGTGTCAGGCTCCTGTCCGCAGTGTAATGATTCGGGGGATTGGCTGCATATGTGCTTCACCTGCCTCAAGCTTGTGGACTTTTGGGTCAAAGACTTTCAGTGGATTAGTAGCAAGATATGCTGTGCTCTTGTGCCTGATACCCTGGGGGGTTTGTTTGGAATTTTGGATCATTTGAGCTTTAGTGCGTGGGCGAAGCAGCTGGCTTTTATATCCTCCCTGATTGTGAAGTCTTTGATTTTACAAGCTTGGAAATCACCCTCTCCTCCCACGTTCGAAGCCTGGGAGGCGAAGATGAGGCAGGTTCGTAGGAAAGAAATGTTGTATGCACAAAAAACAGGTGCAGGTCGCAAGTTTAAGGATATTTTGGGACCCACCTTTGAGGAAGAGGAGGTATTTTGATAATGATATGTTACGTAAAGAGTCATGATTATCATTGTGTGCAGCTAATCAAGTATCCAGGAATTCCTGGATGAAGTTTTGTGCTAATATGTTCTGTTGACATTTTTGCTTTTAAGATTTACTTCTGCTCAATAAAAAAAAAGAAAAGTCACTGAATTGCAATGATGGGGTGGAATAAATGGTCAATGAAGGACATATGGTGAGGTCTTGGTTGGCAAATGCAATGGGGCATCCTCATTCTACTTTCCAGCCATGCTGCACTGTCATTGAATCTGCTCGTATGGTATACTACTGTACAAATGAATGATAATACATAAGCACAACATTGGGGAGGGTCCATCATGACCTTGTCTACCCTCTCATTTTACTGATTGTGCATGAGGAAGAAAAAGAAAGCCTTCTCAACAAACATGAATTGAAAAGCTTACTTGGGCATGCAATCTTCATGGTAAAGTACCTGTCCTAAAATACCCTCTCTTAGGGCCTGTTTTACAATAAAGTGGCACATCTGTACTGATGCGCCAATTTTTCTGGTGTCACCCTTGCCTCACCTAAAGACTCCATGTGTATGCCATATTTATAGTATGGCGCACCATGGCGGTCGTTAGAACAATAGCATCAATGTTTTTGATGCTATTGTGGTGCTTTGCTACACTAGAGTCAAAAATGTTGATGCTAGTGTAGCAAAGTGCAAGGAGGCCCATCGATTTCAATGGGTGTGTCATTTTAATGCCTGCTCTGAGCAGTCATTAAAAATTACACCAAAAATGGTGCACTGAAATGTTGTGGATTTCATTGCACCATTTGTGAGGGCCTCCTAAAGCTGGAATGCCCCCCTTGCATACATTGTGCCTGATGCAGGCATTATGTGGCCGCAAAGTGGCGCAATGCATGCATGGCATCACTATGTAAATATGGCACAGTGAAAATGTTCTACTTGAGCCACATTAGCATAAACAAATGATGCTAATGTGGTGCAAGGAGGCACTAGGGCCTAGTAAATCTCGCCTTCAGTCTTACAGTAATAGTCCACAAGATACATAAGGTGGGAGGGAAAGCTTTCTAACAAAACAAAAGAAAGCCACAAACTAGTTCAGACAGGAAGAAGTCAGCTATAGAAACATGAAATGTAGAGAGAAAACTAGGATGATGCAGGGATAACACAAATTTAACCAGCCTTAGATAGAACAAAAATGAATAGGAAAAAAAGGAGATAGGCACAGTAAAAAAAGGATAAATTGCTCTAAATGGGGAGAGGTAGAAGTTAGGGAAAGAATAATAATATAACAGGAGGAATTTCTTGGGCAAGCAGATCTGCCACTGATGTGGCACCCCGTCTCCATGAGCCACCTCCTAACTAGCTCTCACCTTACCCTTGGATGCCTAGGGAAGATTAAAAAAATAGATCAGTGGTACAGTTAATCTCCCTAAAAATATTTTGATGGGGCAAAGGAAAACTCAGTAACATTGTACTTTTGTAAATCAGATCGCCTATACTACTAGTATCAAGTTGGCCTATTCTTAATTTCCAAAACCTAAGCCCTATTCCAAATTTCCAAACCTAAGCTACATTTGGAACTACTAATGCATTGCAACAAATGATCTTTGTTTCTCAACCACCTTTCATAGGCCAGCTCAGTCTCTCTTTTCAATGCATAGACGCGTACTACAGATCACTAGGAAATTGCGATTGGGACAGTATGAGCTACATAAAAAAAGGCACAAAGAATGGTAACTCACTGACATGACTGAGCCCCTAGTGCCAGCTTAGCATCGTCATAGTGCCATTATCTATGCTAAGGATGTGCTCAAGTGGCTTTTTACATGTACCATATTTACAAAGTGGCCAAATGCATGCTTTGTGCCACTTTGTAAACCCTTACGTCACATTATGGTGGTCATTACAACATTGGCGGTAAAAGCCGCTTACCGCTGAGCAGAAGACCGTCAATACACTGCCGCGGCGGCGGGAGACCGCCACAGCTATTATGACACACATCACGTATTTCGCCAAAATTCAGACACCCACACAAGTCCGCCACACCAAAGGTCAGCGATAAACATGCGGAAACAAATCCTCCACCTCCACGCCAACAGAAACACGCCCATGATATTACGACCCACGAATCCACGCGGCGGTCTTTCAACCGCGAGATTCCATTGACGGTACACACCGCCGCGCTCAATATACACACACACCTCCAAAACACCGCCACATTGGACATTTACAAATACACACATCTGATACACATACACACACCACTCCCACACACCCAACACAATATAAAACACACACCCACATCACACACAAACCCCTACGACCACAAATTAGAGACGAAGGCCAGAGAGAGACAGCACAGAATAGATAACAACATCACACAGAGGCACACTACACCATCACCCACACAACATCCACACACAAAACACCACATACCACTACACTCACCACACTCATCAACACATACACCACCCCACACATCACACACACCACCCCATGTCACGCAAAAGACACCCCCGCTTCTCCGAGGAGAAGCTCAGGGTCATGGTCGAGGAAATCATCAGGGTAGAGCCACAGCTATTTGGCTCACAGGTACAGTACACATCCATAGCCAGGAAGATGGAGCTATGGCAAAGAATAGTGGACAGGGTCAACGCTGTGGGACAGCACCCAAGAAATAGGGAGGACATCAGGAAGAAGTGGAACGACCTACGGGGGAAGGTGCGTTCCACGGTATCCAGGCCCCACATCGCAGTACAGCGGACTGGCGGCGGACCCCCACCTCATCCCCCACAACTAACAACATGGGAGGAGCAAGTCTTGTCCATCCTGCATCCTGAGGGCCTCGCAGGAGTCGTTGGAGGAACGGACACTGGTAAGTCAACTATCATATCCCCCACAATACCTGCATGCTATCACACACCCCCACCCTCACACCCTCCCCTATCACCCTAACTCCTCACTAATCTACCCATAACACCAACCACCCATCCCAACCCCAAAACCTGCATGACACAACTAAGCATGGACACCCATCACTAAAGCATGCGCACTGCACATACCCACAACACCCCCCAAACATCACCACACAAGCCCCCACACAGGAATGCCTTCACTGGGGTTCATGCACACCCAACCATTGCACACCATGAAACACACACATGCAATAATCATGTACTTATACCCCCGCAGGAACCCGAAGGAACGTCACCACACAGGAGGGTCCAGACAACACCACTCCACCCCCAGAAGAGGCCCACAGTGACGACAGCAGCTCTCCCCTACTGGATCTTGATGACCAGCCCGGACCATCGTGGGCCTCAGGACAGTCAGTTCCCCTTGCCCGGCCACAGCCCAACACCGAGCTTACACCCTCTGGTAACACCAGCACAGCACCCACCCAGCGGGCCCATACCTCCCTACCCAGGACAGGTCAATCAGCGGTGTGTCCACCACTACAGGGCACCCAGGGTAACCCACCACCCCAACAACAACAGGGACCTGGGGGCAGTGGTAGTGGGCACACGGTCCAGGGGATGGAGGCATAGGAACACCAGGGAACTGGGAGGGCTGCTGTGCGACAGAGGGAGGACAGGCCAAGGGAACCTACTCTCAACGAGGCCCTATCCTCCATCATGGAGCATACCACCACTCCCAGGAGACGATGGCAACGGTCCTGCACAAGTTGCAGGAGACCCTACGTCTGCAGGAGGAGCAGTATTTGGGGTTCAGGGAGGAGCTCAGGACCATCGGCTCCGCCCTGGGCACCATCGTAGGGGTGCTGACGGACATTCAAAAGACCTTGAGGGACACTGTGGCACTCCAAGGGGCCCCTGACACTAGCCAGGATGATGAAATGCCCACCACCTCCGCCGGCGCTAGTGGACAGGACACCCCGCCACAGGACCAACACACCAGCACCCCACCCCCTGCAGACGGACAACCACCACAAAGTGGGCCCTGAGATCCAGGAACAGGACAGAGCAAGATGGCAAGACCCCCACCAGGAAATAAGACCACCCTGATTGTCCCCCCACTGTCCCACTTTGTTACCTTGTCCAGCTTGGAACTGCCCCAGCTCCACTTCCAATGGCCACATGTGCAATGTACCTGTGAGACTAATAGACTGGACTCTGCGATGGACATTCTTCCCCCATGACCTCTCCCCATTTCACAACCCCCCTACATTTTTATGCACTTCAATAAACACCCTTGAAACCTCAATAATATTGGAGTCAGTCAATGATTGTCAACTTTGTATTGTCAATTACAGTGTTAAAAAAGGTTACCCATTGGAAGGTCAACATACCAATGTCACACATCACAAGCCTTTCAAGGGTGCAAGCTGTTGACACGTAGGTTACCACATTACTGAAACTGAAATGGAAGGGGACAACTCAGTTACCAAATAGGGAGTGAAATGTAGGTACAGGATAGAGGTAGACGTGTGAAATGTAATATAATGTGAAACATGAATTTGTACTCACCTGTGTCTCATTGAAAGTATTGCTGTCTGACTGACTCCCTGTTGTCGTTTTCATCTTCATCAGCTTCATCCTCATCACTGTCCACAGGCTCCACAGGCTCAATCACTGCAACAACACCGTCATCTGGCTCTTCCTCCTGCAGAAAAGAAACCTGGCGTCACAATGCCAAGTTATGGAGCACGGAGCATGGAGCAGGCAATGATGATGTTGCACACCTTCTTCGGTGAGTAGAATAGGGACCCACCTGTCATATGGAGGCACCTGAACCTGGCCTCAGGAGGCCGAAGGTCCACTCGATCACCCTCCTTGTCCGCCCATGGGCCTCATTGTACCGTTCCTCTGCCCTGGTCCTGGGATTCCTCACTGGGGTCAGTAGCCCGGACAGGTTGGGGTAACCAGAGTCCCCCAATAGCCATACACGGTGCCTCTGGAGTTCACCCATCATAACAGGGATGCTGCTATTCTGCAGGATGTAGGCGTCATGCACTGAGCCAGGGAACATTGCATTTACCTGCGAGATGTACTGGTCTGCCAAACAGACCATCTGGACATTCATGGAATGATAATTCTTCCTGTTCCTGTACACCTGTTCATTCCTGCGGGGGGGTACCAGAGCTACATGGGTCCCATCAATGGCACCTATGACATTGGGGATATGTCCAAGGGCATAGAAGTCATCTTTCACTGTAGGCAAATCCGCCACCTCAGGGAAAATGATGTATCTCCAACACGTTGGAAAACATAGGCTGAGACATCCCTGATGCCATGGCCACTGTTGTCTGAAAAGACCCACTTGCAAGGAAATGGAGCACTGACAGCACCTGCACGTCAGGGGGGATTCCAGTCGGATGGCGGATTGGTGACATCAGGTCTGGCTCCAACTGGGTACATAGTTCCTGGATTGTGGCACGATCAAACTGGTAGGTCACGATGACATGTCGCTCTTCCATTGTCAACAGGTCCACCAGCGGTCGGTACACCGGCGGATTTCGCCATCTTCCAATATGTCCCAACTGATGGTGCTTAAGAAGGACAACAACGAAGAAACTGTCAGCATTCCTCCAGGTATGTACCCACAGTCACACACAAGACTACACCAGACAATTAACCCATCCGGGAAAGGTTTTGAGTGTAGGCCTCGGTATGTGTGACGCAGTAGTAATTGAAGCCATGTGGGCCCCTGAAATGGCGGCTTCCTGACCTCTAAACTGGGACATTGGAATTGTGGGGTAACTGCGCTGGCGTTGGACACCGTCGCGGTAGGCGGTCGTAGAGCGCAGCGCAAAGCTGCATTGGTTAACATTGGACCCTATGGGTCCCAGGAGACAATGAACAGGTGAGCTGGCGGTGATGATGCGCACCGCCGCGGACGTCACCGCCGCGGACGTCACCACCATTTTCTATCTGTTCAATCACTAGATACCTGACCTTCGACAGGAGAGGACCTACACTGCTAGTGCTGCTGTGACCTCGGTCTGGAAGCGACGATGGCTGCTACGTCTGGGGAAAGGGCCCCTGCCTTCACTGCACAGGAGTTGGAGAAACTTGTGGAAGGGGTCCTCCCCCAGTATACGCTACTCTACGGTCCTCCAGACCAACAGGTTAGTACACAGGGAGCACGTTGTATGGGCTAGGCCTGGGTGGAGAGGGCTGGGTGGATGAGGGAAGGGGGCAGAGTACATAGAACAGTCATGCATGGGGATGAATGGGCCACAGGGATAGAGTTGGGAGGGGGCCAATTACAACGACGGTGCTGTAGGTAATGACTGTTCCTCTTTCCTTGTGCATGTCATGTACGTCAGCGCCCACCAGAAAAGCGACATTTGGCGTGCCATCGCCAAGGAAGTCCGGACCCTGGGGGCTCACCAGAGACGGGGCACCCACTGCCGGAAGAGATGGGAGGACATTCGCCGCTGCAGCAAGAAGACGGCGGAGGCTCAGCTGGAGATTGCCTCCCAACGTGGGAGGGGTGCCCGTCGCACCATGACCCCCCCGATGTTCTGGATCCTGGCACTGGCCTACCCGGAGTTGGATGGGTGCTTAAGGACATCACAGCAGACACAAGGGGGTGAGTACAACCTCATCCTATGGACTTTGCGTGCAGTGGAGCTGTCTGGGTGGGGGTGGTGGGCTGTGGGTGTCCCTAGGCCAGTGCGAGTTAGGTAGGCAAGGCCCCTCCGTTATGTAGGCCATGTGGCACTCTACCCCAGCTCAAAAAATTGGCAAATTGATGTATAGTTGCCCCTTTGCCATCCATGTGGGCAGATTTCTACCATTGCCATGTAGGCCATATCCCAGAAATTGCATGTGCAGAGGGCAGGAGCACGGCGTAATGCAGGGGGCTGCTGCATTTGTCTTGTCCGCCAACGGTAGCGGTATGCCATGCACTAAAACTCTCTTTCTTCTGTCTCCACCCTTTTTTCTGCTCTCCCTGTCCTTCTGTACATCAGCATCAACAGGCGGAGGTACAGTGGCACCGGAGCACGAGGGAGCTGCATCCCACATGGCCATGGAGGGCCACACCACAGACTCTGAATTCACCAGTGGGACGGAGGGCGAGGGGAGCTTCACGTCGGCCACAGGATCACCAAACTGCGTCACAGACTCGTCCGCCGATGTGAGCTCCCCTGTGGTGGCGGCACCATCTGTGCGCCCCACTTCTACAGGTACAGCCGCCACCTCCCGTACCAGCACCGCCCTCCCAGCAGCCCCTCAGCGTTCGCCCCGTGCCCGCTCACCTATGAGGGTGGGCATCACCTTCGCCCCAGGCACCTCAGGCCCTGCCCCAGTCACCCCAGCTGCCCTCAGTGAGGAGGCCATTGACCTCCTCAGGTCACTCACTGTTGGGCAGTCTACCATTGTGAATGCCATCCAGGGTGTAGAACGAGAGTTGAAACACGGTAATGCATTCCTGGAAGGCATTCATTCTGGTCAGGCTGTCCTTCAGCGAACCCTGCAATCTCTGGCCTCAGCACTGATGGCAGCCATTGTCCATGTGTCCAGCCTCACCCCTCCAACTTCCTCCACCCAAACCCAATCCCCTGTACCCCAGCCCATCCCAAGCACACCTACAGACCAGCATGCACACAAGTCAACACACACAAGTAGCTCAAGCAAACATAGCCACCACACACACCACAGGCACTCACACAAGCATCAGACCCATACAGACACAGCAACATCCACTGTCTCCACTGTGTCCCCCTCCTCCTCTTCTCCCTCCTCCCTCCCAGTGTCGTCTACACACACACCTGCATGCACCACATCTACAGGCACTAGGACTCGCACCAGGACACCCAGCACCACAAGCCGCTCACCTGCACTCACCACCTCCACTGCCATTTACACGTCCCCTGTGTCCTCTCCCAGTGTGTCTGTGACGCCCCCTCCCAAAGTACCCAAACGCCGGCAATCACTCACCCAACATCCATCCACCTCACGACAGCCTCCAGTACCTGCACCTGCACCCAAAACAGCTAAAGTGACACCTCCTACAACCACCTTCTCTTCCTCCACTCCCAGAGCCCCTCCAGCTACCCATCCCAGTGTACGTCAGAAACTGTCCCTATGTCAAATTTACCTTTTTGCCCCCACCTCCCCTCCAATTCATCAGTCCCGTCGTAGCGCCTCAGCCAAAAAGCCTCCAGTACCAGTGGTGCGTGTACCAGGTTTTTGGAGTGCCCCGTCCACCAGGGCAGGCAGTAGGACTCGGAGCCAAGGCACTGTCAGCCCACCCCCTGTAGAGTGGACGACGGGACCGTGTCAAGACTCCTGGTGGGACAAACAGTGAAATGGGATCCAAGGCGATTGGTGAGTCATCTGTAACTCAAAAGAAGGTGGGGAAGGTCCTGAGGAAGTCTCCCCAACCTGTTGTGAGTGTCACGGCGGAGAAGTGCGCCATCATTTCCGGCGGTGCAGACACAACCGCCAGCACCGTCGTTACTGGTCAGGAGACCACCGCCAGAGTCATAGCCCAGGAGGGCCCAAGTATCGTTACTGGTCAGGAGACCACCGCCACCGCCGGAGTCACAACCCAGGAGGGCTCAAGTATCGTAACTGGTCCAGAGACCACCGCCAGAGTCATAGCCCAGGAGGGCCCAAGTATCGTAACTGGTCAGGTGACCACCGCCACCGCCGGAGTCACAGCCCAGGAGGGCTCAAGTATCGTAAGTGGTCCAGAGTCCACCACCAGAGTCATAGCCCAGGAGGGCTCAAGTATCGTAACTGGTCAGGAGACCACCGCCAGAGTCATAGCCCAGGAGGGCCCAAGTATTGTTACTGGTCAGGAGACCACCGCCACCGCCGGAGTCACAGCCCAGGAGGGCTCAAGTATCGTAACTGGTCCAGAGACCACCGCCAGAGTCATAGCCCAGGAGGGCTCAAGTATCGTAACTGGTCAGGAGACCACTGCCAGAGTCATAGCCCAGGAGGGCCCAAGTATCGTTACTGGTCAGGAGACCACCGCCACCGCTGGAGTCACAGCCCAGGAGGGCTCAAGTATCGTAACTGGTCCAGAGACCACTGCCAGAGTCAAAGCCCAGGAGGGCCCAAGTATCGTTACTGGTCAGGAGACCACTGCCACCGCCGGAGTCACAGCCCATGAGGGTCCAGAATCCCACAGCCCCACTGGGCAATGATGGAACGTCAAGCCACACACCAGCGTCCAGTGTGGAGATCGTCATGCCACACACCAATGTCCAGTGTGGAGTTCGTCATGCCACACACCAATGTCCAGTGTGGAGTTCGTCATGCCACACACCAATGTCCAGTGTGGAGATCGTAATGCCACACACCAATATCCGTAGCAGAACCGCCATGGCAAAGCACCGCTGAACAGGGCAAAGACCGCCATGGTGAAGACCGCTGAACAGGGCAAAGACCGCCATGGTGAAGACCGCTGAACAGGGCAAAGACCGCCATGGCTAAGCACCGCTAAACAAGGCCAAGACTGCCATGGTGAAGACCAGTGAACAGGGCAAAGACCGCCATGGTGAAGACCGCTGAACAGGGCAAAGACCGCCATGGTGAAGACCGCTGAACAGGGCAAAGACCGCCATGGGAAAGCACCGCTGAACAGGGCAAAGACCGCCATGGTGAAGACCGCTGAACAGGGCAAAGACCGCCATGGTGAAGACCGCTGAACAGGGCAAAGACCGCCATGGCAAAGCACCGCTGAACAGGGCAAAGACCGCCATGGTGAAGACCGCTGAACAGGGCAAAGACCGCCATGGTGAAGACCGCTGAACAGGGCAAAGACCGCCATGGCTAAGCACCGCTAAAAAGGCCAAGACTGCCATGGTGAAGACCGCTGAACAGGGCAAAGACCGCCATGGCAAAGCACCGCTGAACAGGGCAAAGACCGCCATGGTGAAGACCGCTGAACAGGGCAAAGACCGCCATGGTGAAGACCGCTGAACAGGGCAAAGACCGCCATGGCAAAGCACTGCTGAACAGGGCAAAGACCACCATGGTGAAGACCGCTGAACAGGGCAAAGACCGCCATGGTGAAGACCGCTGAACAGGGCAAAGACCGCCATGGCTAAGCACCGCTGAACAGGGCAAAGACCGTGTGGGTATGAATAGTCCGGCACATCAGGCATCGTTCTCCCATGTGCAGCTGGGACTGTGACAGGACATGTACTTTCAAGGGGAGACTCATCCAGTCTGGGCACCAGTCCCACCCAGTACCAGTAGAGAACTGCATCTACTTGCGAAGATGTGTCTTTGCACTCCCCAGGATGTAACAGTGGGCAAGCCACCCACTGTAGAGACTTGAGAGACTGTGGCTTTGCACTCCCCAGGATTGAACAGTGGGCTAACCACCCACTGTAGAGACTTGAGAGACTGTGGCTTTGCACTCCCCAGGATTGAACAGTGGGCAAACCACCCACTGTAGAGACTTGAGAGACTGTGGCTTTGCACTCCCCAGGATACATCAATGGGCATGGAGCCCCATCGTGGATCTGGCTTCGCATTCATCTGGCTGAGGTGCCCCCCCTTCCCTTCCCCCTGAGGTGCCTGTATTGTTTCTATCTGATGCCCCGGCAGTGTTCTCTCGGATTTTGGTCAGGTATCTATTGTGGGCGTCGCCCATGCATTTTTGGACTGTTGGTGCACGGACATTGTTGTGTACATCTCTGCACTACTTCTTGTATTGTACATTTATTTTTGACAGATTTCGTGATATATATATCCGTATATTTTTTAATGAGTAGTATATTGGCACAATACAAAGTTTGACCGCTATTCGCTTTGTCTTTGCATTCATCCGGGGGGATTGTGGGTTGTTCTTGTAATTATTGTGAATGCATTGGTGTGTATGTTGTAATATGCGAGGGTGGGGGTGTTTGGTGGGTGTCCCCGTAACTTTTGCCTCCCCCGTGTCGTAGGTGCTGTACTCACCGGTATGTTCTGCGCCTACGTCACTGTTGGTCGTAGATGAGCAGGAATGCAAGGGCAGGTAAGATTTGTAGTTCCAACTCCATGGTGTCCTCGTTCCTCGTGGGATGTGTTGAGGTGAGCGTTTTCCCATTGCAGTAACTGTTTCCGCCGTGTTTTTATCCACTGTGAATCCGCCCCGGAAAAGGTGGCGGATTGGTGTGTTGTGATAGTGTGGGCGGTACATTGTCTTCCGCCTGTCTGTTGGCGGTGACCGCCGCGCTGTTTGTCTGTACCGCCGTGGCGGGCGATGTGTTAAAGTGGCTTTCCGTCAGGGTCATAATTCCCTTTTTTTGTCCGCCGCCTGTTTGTGGTATTACCGCAACTTTAACACCATCCGCCAGGGTTGTAATGACCAGCTATGTCTGCATCAGGCATAATGTATGCCAGGGGGCATTCCTCCTTTAATGGGAGGAAAATAAATGGCACAACAAAATCTTAGAGATTTCTTTGTGCCATTTTTTCTGCACTTTTAACGCCTGCTCAGAGAATTAAAAGAAAAGTGACGCTGCACCCAGCCCCTTAAATCTACCCCTTAGTTTGTAAGTTTGCAAATGTCTGAGGAGACTAAGGAGGACCAAGTTGGTCCAGCATAAATATAGCAGTTAGGCACATAAGCATCATTTTTTTATGCTAATGTGGTGTTAGGTTGGCAAAAACGCTGCACCATATTTACAAATTTAGGCAATGCATGCATTACGCCACTTTGTAAACCCCTGTGGCACATTATGCCTGCGCCAAGCATAATGAAGGCAAGGAGGGCGTACAAGGGTTGGAGGCGCAAACAAATATTGCAGTGGAATCTACGAGATTCCAATGTGCCATTTTTTGCATTATTTTTAACTCCTGACTAAGGCAGGCGTTAAAATTATGCTCCCATTGTTTTCAGTCGGCCTCCTTTCACTTTGCAGGATTAGCGTCAAAACGTCTGCCACTAATCCTGCAAAGTGCTAAACTAGAATCAAACTTTTGATGTTAGTTCCCTAACGTGCGCCATGGTGAGCTGTAACATAAATATGGTGCTCACATGGTGACGTTAGGCAGACGGTATGGGGTGCAAGAGAAGTGGCACATCATGATATGATGAGCCACTTTTCATAAACCTGGCCTTTAGTGTTTCAAGTCTCCTTCACCAAGTCAGAAATTTTGGGAACCAGCTTTTCAATATTTTTGTTACCTTCTGTAATGAGATAGATTCATTATGTTTAAGGTATTCAATCAGATTATCATTAAGTTCAACACCAAGGTAGTTTATAAATTTATGTTGCCAATATAGGCCAGATGTGCCCAGAACACCATTATTCAAGCCCATCACTTCAGATTTTATTTCATGTATATTCTGATACTCACTAATGTGTTTCAATCAAGGTCTGAATAGAGGATGCAGGGTGTTTGGTAAATATTAGCATATTGTTCGCCTCTGCAACTGATTTAACCATAATATTACCAAACGCAACACCTGCAATATTATTGTTATCCCTTATGCTTGTAATAAAGATCAATTAATAGAAGAAAGAGAGTCAATGAGACAGGACAGCCTTATCTTGCACCTTGTTTTAGGCCGAAATAGTCAGAAAAGGTACCATTCAGTACACCTCTAGCTTTAGGAATAGTGTATAAGGGCATAATCATTTTAATAAAGTCTTCTTCTAGGATGAATTTGTTAAGAAATGTTTTAAAGATGGGCCAGGATACTTTGTAAAAGGTCTTTTCTGCATTAAGGGCTACTGCAACTTAGGAAAAGTTAACAGCAAAGCCTTTTAAATAATATGGCAAAACAATCTGGTACTATCACTGGGCATTCTATTTTTACAGATTCCAACTTGGGTGGGGTGAATCAGTTTAGGAATTAGTTATCCAAGCGTGTAGCAAGAACTTTAGCATCAATTTTACAATCTATATTAATCAATTCTATTGAGCTGTAATTTTTCAGAAGTGAAAGATCTGTACCTTCCCCAGGAATGACAGCAATGATTACTTCAGCCGGTATGTCAGTAATTTCTCTTTTATAGGAAAATGGCTGATATAAGTGTAACAAAGGGGAATTTAGTTCTGGCCCAAAACGTTTATTGTAGGATGCAGTGTATCCATCAGGCCCCGGATCTTCAGCAGAAAAAGGTATGGCAAGAGTTGCTCTTTCATCAACAGTATTGCTAAACTGCTCAGAATCAATTAGTCTGTGATTGTCACATAGGTCAACATAGAATTTTTTGAAAACTACAGCTAGCCGACATGGATTGGTGTGTATTGTACCACTAGAGTCTCCAACACTCATTATCAGTTTGTTGTCTTTAAAATTTAGGTATGCAGCCAGCATCTTACCAGCTCTATTAGCTTTGCACATCTGGATACTTTTTTGTTTTTGAATTCAGACACCCACCCCTTTACTCAGTAATTTATTGTGTGAACACTTTTTGATATTTAGTGTGGTTAATAGCTGTGCAACAGAAACATCCTATCTGTGTTGGAGTGATATTTATTTAATTTTTTTTTTAAGTTATTCAGTGAGTCCTTAGTTTGTTTGTTCACAAAGGATCTGATACTGAGGAGTGTACATCTGATAGCATTACCATTTAGTAATAGGGGAGCTATCACTGACTGGATTAGCATCAAAGAAGCTCTGTATTTCAATACAAATTTAAGCTTTGCGTTCAGTGTCATTAAAAACTCATTGTTTAATGCCCAGAGGCTTTTTTTTAATTTGTGCATCCTATATCAGACGTAGAGTGATACATGACTGCTCAGAGATATGTCTGGTGTGTGAGAACCCAAAATCATTAGCTAATCTATCCTCAAGTGAGAAAGGTGTGGCGGAGAGAAAAACATGAAATCTAAAGTATGTGGATACTGGATTCTCCTTGTATCTTTTAGAGTAAAACTTGAGCATACGTTTTTCATAAATCTCTGAGCTTTAGGAGACCAAACTTTCCTCCATCAAAAGGACAACAACTGCATAAACCAAGTCCTTTGATTGCTCACAGAAGCAGAAATCTCTCCTCTCTAGGTTAAGCAGTAGTAGGATGTTTGGTGGGATCAGCAGCTCACTGTAGCCCAAAGGTACCCTAAGTATGAAAACTCCATTAAAATGTCAGATATTTCATGAAGGTAAGCACTCTTTTGGGTTGCAAAGGTGGTGATTACCTAGCTCCTAATGGTTTGCAATCGAGTAGCAACATGATGGCAGTTCTCTAGCCATTGAAGAAGTCAGCACGGGAATCCCAGGCATGGTAAAAATAGGTTTAGGAGCCATTTCGGGGATGTTTTCTAATGTTCCTTAGATGCTCTGCCACTACTTTCAACCCATTTGGATTATCCTTAGTAAGTAAAGTTACAAGGGGACGCGTATAGGTCAATGAATCTTTTGGATCGCATAGGGTATCCTAGTCATGTATAGCGAGTAAAAGACAGTTTCAACAATCAATCCGATCAATTTAAAACACCATGAACTAAATTAATCGGAAACCACCATCACTCATATAGAAGTTAGTTTGTTTTTATTCCCTATTAGTTACAATTATAATCATAAACCTTTATTCATCAACTTTCATAATTTCCAATCTTTATTAGCAACATAAGCAATGAATTCTCAGCATTTTATTAATATGCAACCAACCAAGTCACCCAAAGTCACCCTTGTCAGCCTGTCTATCTTCAAATTAGCATCAGCATGTGGGGCTTCATGCAAAAACAATTTTGTCAAAATCATTAATTTGGAAAAATCTATCTAAAAGAGAAAAAAAAATATTAAAACAGCGCAGTTGGTACCTAGAAAGAAAAAGCATTCATTAGTCAGTCAGGTTATAGCTACCTATCCAAGATAGATCAGCAACGAGTCAGTCTTCACCTCCGGGTCATCAGCAAGGCTCAGGCTCACAGCAGCAACCCAAGTTTCAGCACTTCAGACAGCGTCTCCTGACGTCATCAACTTTCGCCTCTCCGTTCTGATTTTTTTCATGTCATGAATTTTTATTAGGGTCTCTCAGTCCGTCCCACAAATTGCCCATTGGTCAACCTTATCAGGGGTTATGACTCCAACCTATAATTTTTGTTTACCACTTGTCTACGTTATATTGAGAGTCAAGTTCCATTAACATGATTGGTCCTCTTGTCGATGAGTACATCATTCGGTTCTTCAGGTAACATAATCGTTTCTCCTAGCTCTCAGACTGTAGCTCCATTGTTCAAGTCCTGGGAAAGTACATTTAGCCTACTCTACACATAATTGTACCACTTTGTTCTGATCATCTCCTATCCGCTGGTGAGTTTGCAGATTTTTTCTAGCAGAGCTCATCGTTGAACTCTGTACAGTTCAAGGTCTTTTCTCCAGTTCCAGTCTGTGGCAGCTCATCGCGTCTCCATGTTCAAGCAGGCAAGGCCCAGCGCCGACTAGGCCTCTGGCTAAGCTAAGAACGTATGGCATTACACACACCATAGATTATATTGTTAATTATGATATATTAATACAAAACTTTTAAAAAGTCACATTATTTAGTACTGTTAACACAGATGGTGACCACTCCCCGTGGGCACATTTTGCACAATTCACGTTATTTTCATTTACTGTTAATCAAATGTCAGATTTTCTCATTAGTAAATATACAGAAATCATTAGCATATTCTCATATTAGCATATCAGCTGCAACAGTCCATCCTCTTATGACTAAATATGTCATCACACCGTTCTCGTCAATCATTACAAGTTACTTTCGGTTACATTTTGATTTCTTCTATTTCTATATTCCCTATAGATTCTTCTTCTGGGCTGTTCTTCCCTCCTCTGTTTATTCTTAGCTCTTTTTAATTGAATTTTGTGGCATAATTTGCATGCCCCACATAATCCTAATATAATAGAGATCACAATTAATATTCCTTGAACAATTTCCCACAATATCCCACCCCAAATTTGACTGAACCAATTTCCTAGTGTTGCAAATCCTTTTCCCACCTTTTCCCTAAATTCCTGGTTCCTTCAACTCCTTTAAATCCTTACTCGCATTATTTAAGTTAGTACGCAGTTCTTTTACTTCTTTCTCCTTTGCAGGGTTATAAGAGCAACAATGTTTCTCATTAATCATTTTGCAGACTCCTCCGTCTTTCACCAAAATTATGTCTAAAGCAAGCCTGTTTTGAAGCGTCATAGCTCTATCCGCAGCTAACTCAGTATTTAGTAACAATATAGCTCCTGTAAAGTTAGTTAACATATTATCTACTATAGTTGACAACTTTCAAATCTTGTTTGCGGTTAATATAACTCCTACTGAAGGAATTACTGCTCCAAAAATATCCCCTACTATTGCAGAGGCTGTTTCTCTTCTTTGTCTCATTCGGTGTAACTCAGTCATTTTCGGTATCTTTTTCAAATCATCTATTTGATAGATTTTAGGGAATACTATTTCCAAATAACATGTCCCATACCATCCCTTAGGGAGTCGGTAATAAGCATTAAGTCCACAAATGTAATAGATCCCAGGAATCACAGGGTCGGCACCATTTAACATGAATGTCCATTTACTCTGAAACAAGAACACATGCCTACATTCACTTGTTCCCACAAATAAAGTATAAGTACGTGATTTTGGCCTGTATATGCAAAGCTTCCCTACGTGTAAGACATCTAAAGCTAGCTTCCCTTGTGTTTTAAGAGCAGTGTAAGCATAATCATTTTTATAAGTCCTTTTCTCTAATCCTTTTTCTAATTTTTCTTTTAATGCTTTCCTTCTATCAACAGTATGCTCTATGAAGCTCTTTTCCATGGGAGTTAATAAGCAAGTCAAATAGTTACGATGCGCATAAGCAGTGCCAAACGTTAGTGTAGGCTCAAAGAATCCTCTGACTAATATTATATCATGTTCTTTAGCTATCTTACTTAAGTATCTAATTATAGGAACAAAAGAAAATACTAAGTCATAGTTGTAATAAAAGTACTGAATATACTCTTGATTATAGAAGCGTGTTAGTAACAGACTACAAGTTATACCGTAAGTTGATGGTAAACTATGATAAGTAACCCCTTCTTCCACAGAGGAAAGTATTTGTGTACACATAAGACAATCCTTTGCATCCATTGTTTCCACATACTCACTCAATAAGCGATAAAAGAAGTTAGAAGACATCACTCCCTTTGCGTTAGTATAATCATGCAAATATTGCTCATCTAATTTAAACCTCTCTATAGCTGTTAGTGTATTAGTTTCATACACAGATGTATCTCTCATTTCTTTCATCTCATGAATTGACATTCCCACAATCATTATCACAAATAATATTCCACACACAATCGCCATACCTACACTCAAAAACCTCCAATACCTAATAGGCCTCATGTTATCATCTGAATTAGCCATGATCTGTAAAGAATCAGAAAGAAGAAGTTTCAACTCTTAATTAATATGCAACACAAAAATCAAAAATTAAAAAAATATATACTTCTTTCTTCACACTTTTAACTTCGCACAACAAGACCCCTTCTTCCTTTGTCAAAATCGGTTAGCAGCTGGTCAACTCCAGGTTTTAAGTGTCATCTCAGGTTATTAATGTCTTTTCCGATAATTAATTTCAAACTTTTTCTTTATCCAACAACACAGTCTATCTTTTTCTTCCTTCAGGTTGCGTCGAAATACTGACTTGGAACTTCTCTGTCAACACAAAAGGACATAAACTCGTTCTGCCAGTCACTTGTTGTGGCGTATGCCCACTCCGGTCCTGCATAATTTTGACTTGCCACTCTCTTTCTTTTCAACCTCCTTTCCCCTGTCAATTCTCCATCACTCAGTTCATCTTTCCTTGTGGTATCTTGTTCTTCCTCTATTGTCTCATTTATTATCAAGTCTTTCTTCTTGCCTATTTGTGATTCAGGCCAATTATCCCCTTTTCTTACACCTTCTGTCAGTAATCTCTTCAAGATAGGACTTTTCTCCTTTACCTTGTCTGGTGTGCCTTCTCTTGATGGACCTGCAATGGGTTCAGGAGGAGTCAGGTCACCTTTGCTTTGACCTGCCTCAACTCTTTCCCCCTCAGGCTCTGGCACTGTGTATCCTTGCTTTTCAGTCCCTTTTGTTTGCGTTAGCACTTCTCCTGTGCATGGAGCTCGTAACGTCTTTTCTGCATTGTCTGGACGTTCTGCTTCTTGATTTTCCACACCCTTGTCTCTAAATGGGGTGACTGATCCTTCTTCTGCCAATTCTGGGTCCACTTCCGGCTCAACTTGTTGTGGCTCTGGTTCAGGCAGAATTACTCTCTTCGCTGCTGCTGGTGTTCTCAGCAACACTTCTTCATGATCCTGAGGACTCACCACCTTTTTCGTATGGCTTGCGTGTATCCAATTGGGCAATCCTGCACACTTTGCAGCTGTGGTTTTTATCAACACCACTTGGTATGGACCTCTTCAACGTGGCTCTAGGCAGGTTTTTCACACGTGCTTTTTGATCACGACCCAGACTCCGGCTCTCAAGTTGTGACCTGGATCATGGACAGGTGGCAGAGTAACAGCTTGTACCTGCTGAGAAAAAGATCGAACCACATCAGCTAATCCTTTGCAGTAGTCCAACACCATGTAATCTGTGATATTGACAAGAGGATTGGCTGGTATTGCTGGTAGTCTCATTGTTCTTCCCATGAGAATCTCGTGAGGGTATAAACCTGTCTTCCTGTCAGGTACATTTCTCATTGACATCAACACTAAAGGCAATGCATCTGGCCATTTCAGGTTTGTGGCTGCGCACATTTTGGCAATTCTTGATTTCAGGGTACCATTAATTTGTTCTACCAATCCTGATGCTTCTGGACGATAGCTGCAATGTAGCTTCTATTCAATATTCAGTGCTGCACATAAGAGTTTGATCACCTCATTATTGAAGTTGTTCCCCTATCTGATTCTAAAGAGATCGGAAATCTGAACCTTGGTATTAGCTCTCTAAGCAATAACTTTGCAACTGTGAGACTGTCATTTATGCGTGTGGGATATGCTTCAATCCACTGACTAAACACACATACAATCACCAACACATACTTCAGTCCACCACCTGCAGGCATCTCAATGAAATCCAATTGCATTCTTCTGAATGGTCCTCCTGCTCTTCCAATGTGGGTCAAATTTACCACTGTCCCTTTTCCCACGTTCAATTGCTGGCAAATCACACATCTATGGCACACTGCCTCAGCTGCTTGTCTAAATTTCGGATTAAACCAATCAACCTCGAATCATGGCATCCCTTCCAATGTGTGCCTGACCATGGTAATACCGAGCCATCTGAGACAACGGACAATTCTGTAGCACTATCTGGCCCTCCTCAGATTTCTTCTGGTCTTTGTACATATTTCAACTTTACCCACAGCTTTTTGTCTTCCTTGTCCGTATTTTCTTGCAAAGTTTTCAATTCCTCTGAGGTGTAAATTACTTTTAGAGCAAAATTTGCACAACTGGTCTCTTCTTCTTGCATTAGTTCCCATTTATCTTTGAACGATATACAGTTCAGGGCCCAAAATCTTGCTACCTGGTCTGCATACCCATTTCCTAAGGAAATGTAGTCTGGTGTTTTCTGGTGTGCACTGCATTTTACTACGGCAATTTCTTCAGGTAATTGTATTGCGTTCAACAACTCTTTTATTCTGTCACCATTTCATACAGGGGTTTCACTGGAGGTCATGAACCCTCTTTGTGACCACAATTGACCAAAATCATGAACAATTCCAAATCCATATTGGCTATGTGTGTATATTGTTACTCGCAGACAGGTAGAAACATAACATGCTCTAGTCTCCCCATAATTGTACACACAGTATACCCTGCTCTCAATGTGCCTGTTCCATCTCTAAGGCATGAACCATCAACAAAAATAATTTGATCACTTTCTTCCAATCGAGTGTCTCTAATATCAGGTCTAGGTTTTTTACAGAGGTCTGTAACTTCAAGACAATCATGCTCTATGTCTTCCTCTTTTTCAACTTCAACAGTATCACTTGGTAGTAATGTTGCTGGATTCAACACTGTACATCTTTTCAAAGTAACATTTGGAGCTCCAAATATACTCATCTCATACCTTGTTAGTCGTGCACCCGTCAAATGTTGTGTTTTTGTTCTTGTCAGCAACATTTCAACTGAATGTGGTACCATTACCGTCACTAGGTATCCCATGACTACCCCTTCACATTGGGAAAGACTTTGACCAACTGCGGCTACTGCTTGCAGACATCCTGGTAAAGCTGCTGCAACCGGGTCCAAGGTAGCTGAAAAACAGGCTACTGGGCGATAAGCACCTCCATGGACCTGTGTCAAGACAGACAAAGAACAGGCATCACGTTCATGACAAAACAATGTAAAAGGCTTTGCGTAATCAGGCATTCCCAACGCTGGAGCTCTGCACAAACTCTCTCTTAATTCAGTGAAAGCCCTCATCTGATCTTCATCTAGAGTAATGGGATCTGTAACTCCCTTATGAGTCAACTGTTTTAAAGGTTTGTCAATCCCAGCAAAATTTGGGATCCATTGTCTGCAGTATCCTACCATTCCCAAAAACATGCGTACATCCTTCTGAGAAGTCGGTGGATTTCTCTGCAAAATCATTGTAATTCTCTCTTGGGAAGTTCTCCTCAACCCTTTCACAATCTGATGACCCAAATAATTGACAGACTTCTAACAGTATTGCAGTTTTGCAGGTGAGACCTTGTGACCAAAGTTTCCCAGATGATTAAGTAAGTGATGATTAAGTAAGACTATTGAATCATGTTTACACTCGTCCCTTGTCCTGGATGTGATCAATAAGTCATCCATGTACTGTACAAGAGTCGATTGGCAAGGTAATTCCAATGACTCCAAATTATTTTTCGAAATCTGATTAAACAAGGATGGTGACTCCGTGTACCCTTGTGGAAGACTACACCAGCTGTAGACTTTATCGAGGAATTTGAAACTGAAAAGAAACTGACTATCCTCATGAAGTGGTAATGAAAAGAAAGCTTGTGACAGATCGACTACTGTGAACCACTCTGCCTCACATGGAATCTGAAACAGTATCACTGCTGGATTGGGCACAATCAGACAACACTTAACCACTATGTCATTCACTTTTTGCAAATCCTGCACAATTCGCACTTTCCCACAGGGCTTTTTCAATCTCTTTATCGGTGAATTACATGGACTGCTCAACACTTCCTTCAAAACACCCTGCTTCAAGAAGTCCCCAATTATTTGCACCACCTTCATCAACTCATCCTGTGGCATATTGTACTGTGGAAGTTTTGGAAGCTCAACATTCGGCTTCAAAGTGATTTTAATTGGCTCCACATCTTTGATCAAACCCACTTCTTTCCCTGTCAAATCCCAAACCTTCTCCTTCACTGTTCCCTGAAAATCTGTGTGCAATTCCTTCAAAGTGAACATTGGAAAAACCTCAATCAAAGGATATTCTCCAAATGCTTCATTAAGAACCATGGCTGGTGCTTGCTCTTCCTCATCATCACTGTTTGTCTGGACTTCTATTCCTGCATCAGTACAATTTATGGAATATTTGGTCTTGCATAATAAGTCTCTGCCTAACAGAGATACAGGACTTGAATCGCACACTACAAATCTATGCAGTCCTGTATAGTTCCCAATTTAAATCTGTACTGGTTCCGTGATAGGATTCGTTAATTGTCTATTCTCCACTACGCACTGTTCTTCCAGAAAGAGGCAAGTCTGGCACTTCTACACTCCTTACTGTGGAGCGCGTAGCTCCAGTGTCGACCGAAAATGACACTCCATGTCCCATTACCTTTCCCTTCACAAATGGCCCTCTCTGATCTACCTCTAGAGATGCAGCAAGAACACAAGCTCCTTCATCCGAACTGTCACTCATCCATTCATCGTTTATTTCATCCTCACTGTGAAATGGGAATTGGTGTACTGTATTGTTACTGTTATCTGATCTCTGACCATTGAACTGTTGAGTAAGCATAACCTGTTGCTGCTCCATCGGGGCTTGGGGTATATGCATTTGCTGTCCAGGCACCATAGTAATCTGCTGCTGTACCGGTGCTAAAGGAGTAAATTGTGCTCGTGGCACCTGCATCTGTTGAACTGGTAAAAAGTTTTGACCTCGAGTTTGAACATTCGGGATTTGGCCCCTCACTCTGGGGACTCTCACTGTTTGTACTGTACTGACATCATCTTGCTGAATCATTCCTTCCTGCACCATTAATGGGCACTCCTGCTTCCAGTTTCCCACGTTTCCGCACAGGTGACAGGGCAACGTTCTTTTCATCTCCTGCATGTCATTCTGAACAACCACTGTATTCAGATCCGGACCGCACATCGCATCCATACCACATCATCTACCCCTCACTTGAGTCTTAAACGCGATAGCTCTCTGTTGCTGCGGCATCGGCGGCACTAAAGCTTCTTGCAATCCTGATTGTGCTGCCTTAATCTGCATTACCATCACCTTTTCCTTCAACTTCTTTTGCTTTAATTCAGTCTCATCACTACAATATTTTGCATACTGCAACACCTCATCAATCGGCTTTGCCTGCCAACAAATCAAATGATTTTTAATCATCTGCCCTATTTCAGGTCTCAACCCTTCAACAAATCTAAACACAAAATGCAACATCCTTTGGTTCACCTGCTTCCTTACCACTGTACTCCTTGAAAGCCTTTAGCAACCTTTCATAATAGGTATGTATTGAATCTTTGGTTTCCTGTACTGTCCTGTCAATTCTGTGCCAATCAATGTTTTTCTGAGAAATCCTAGTTTTCAAAAACTCAATCACCTTGTAATAATTTTTCAATACCTCAGGTGACAGTGCACCTGTAATCTTGTGCCTCTCAGGTTCACTTGCTGGCCAATCTACTGCTCTATTGTACTCAACCCATAAGTCAGCTGGCAAAACTACCTCAAACAAAGGCTCTAATTCCAACCCTGGCGGGCGGCGGTAGCCGCCCCCCAGGCGGGAACCGGCATTTGGCCGCCATGCGGCCAAAATACCGCTTCCCTCATTCCGACATTCCCGCTGGGCCGGCGGGCACTAACCAGGTTAGCACCGGCCGGCCCAGCGGGAATGGGGGCCGCAACACAGGAGCCGGCTCCGAATGGAGCCAGCGGTGTTGCGGTGGTGCGACGGGTGCAGTTGCACCCATCGCGCTTTTCACTGTCTGCTAGGCAGACAGTGAAAAGCTTCATGGGGCCCTGTTAGGGGGCCCCTGCACTGCCCATGCCAGTGGCATGGGCAGTGCAGGGGCCCCCAGGGGCCCAGGACACCCCTTACTGTCAGCCTCTTCCTGGCGGTGAAAACCGCCAGAAACAGGCTGGCGGTAAGGGGGTCAGAATCCCCAGGGCAGCGCTGCTTGCAGCGCTGTCCTGGCGGATTCCCCCAGCCGGGGCAAAAACGGCAGGAAACCGCCGGCCCCGGTTTTCTGACCGCAGCGGTAACATGGGCTTGGAAGCACCGCCAGCCTGTTGGCGGTGCTTCCGTCATTCGTGGCCCTGGCGGTCTTGGACCGCCAGGGTCAGAATGACCCCCAAAGTGTTCAAATCTTCCCACAAACACTTGGAGAGTTTCACAAACCTCTCACGTCTGTTGGTACCATTCAACTGGCTTCTCTCTCAATTTAGGATAATCATTTGTATATGACAGTATGTTACTTCGATGCCAAGGAACATGAACAAACTGTCCTCCTGGAATTTCCCTCATTGGTAACATTTTGACTGCTTCTCCCTTTTCTACTCCCTCAGTTTCCCCTTCTGAATCTCGTTTCCGTTTATCTTTCCTTTTCGCCCATCTGCCTTCCCACTTCTCTAGTGCTCCCAAATCTGCACACTCTGCAGAAAGTCCCTCAAATGTGCCTTTATTCCTACTGACCTCATGTGTTCAAAATCCTTTGCTTCAAAATCTAATCTGTAGCTTCGCCTCAAATGTTTTGTTGACTTAAGATCAATGTCATGTTTCTCTGCTACTTCTGCTCATTTCTGGTGTATTTTCCCAACTTCCTTTGTAATCCTCGGACACAAGTACCTCAGCTCTTCTTCAGTATAGGATTCTAACCTATTCAATCCCATTGTACCCTCAACCAATTCATTTGTCTCGATATTTAGTCCTACTTGATTCAGTTGTTCTTCCCCTTTTGAGACACCTTGCGAAGAACTCAAACTGTCCAGCCAACTATTTAACTGCTGTGCTGTTAACCCATGTAATGAAACATTACTCGCACTAACCACTGGCAACTGTTGTACCCCTGTTCCCATAGCTTGTGGTGTCAAAAGTCTCATACTCTGATTCGCATCTGGTAATGCCACAAGAGGACTAAATCCCACAGGAGATTTAAGCTCACTCGGACAAATACTTGATGATGATGTCATTGGTGCTGAATCTCCCACTTCCCTTCTCCCTAAGTTCTGTGATAATTAAATTTGTCCCCCTGCTTCTGATTTCTTCTGAGCATATAAGGGTACCGCCGGACCAACAGTAATCGGTAGAGATTTTGCATCTGGAGCTGTACTAGAGCCTGCACTTCGTGTAAGTGGTACTCCCATTGCCTGATTCATAACTAGTGCGAGACCCACTTATGTCTCACTTAACTGATTATGCCTTGGCATATTCTGTATCTGTGCTGGCGGCAGTAACATTGGTGTCGGGCTGACTGAACTAGTATTGCTTGCGGATGCACCTGCTTCCTCTGCACCACAATATTCGAAACAGTCTCAAAAGTTTCTACATTTGGGTAAATCGCTGGTGCAGAAGGTGTAGACACCTGCACTTGAGCTTATGCTCTTGTTTTTGCAACTGGCGTACTCTGCACTACAACTGGTATCTGTCCTCCTTCTGTTTGTACAGCACCCACGGCTCCCTGGGATGTTCCAGGAGTAGCAGGAGGGGCTGTTACAATATTCCTGGGACCCCCTGCATATTTCGGCATAGGTGGCGGTCTATGTCTCAGCAACTGCGTAATGTAATCCTCTACATCAGAATCGTCATCATCTACATAAGACTTTTTCCCTTTTCTTTTTTCCCCATTCTCCTTTTCCTTGTTATCGTCTCCCTTATCTGAATTGTCACCTTCCGTGATTGCAGGGAACATTTTAATCTCCTTCATGGTTGCCATTTGCCATCTCTTTTGTTCCCAATCCCACCTAGCTTTGGCTAGTGACTTCTCTATCTTCTTTATCCTTCTATTAGTTTTCAGCTCATGCTGCTGTCTAACCACTAGCTCCCAAACTGCTAAAGCCTCGAACTGTGCTGGTCTTGGTAACGGTCTCATGTCATACAATGATAATCGCAACTGGTCTAGAACCCTTAGATTAAATGTTCCATGCTCCTGGAAATGCTAAGGTTCCTTGATCCTTAGTCAATTCGCTTTGTTGCTTTAACCAAAGACAAGAAGCTACACCCTTTTCTGTCATCACGAGATGTGCTGGACTATCCTCCGGGGGGTTGGTTCCCCCAATGAAGCCTTAATGTAAGATTCACCCTTCATCACACTCCTAAATGCTTTGAATAACTTCATTTTTGCCTGTTTTATGTATTACAATTCAATAAATGAAATGACTTTTACTCCCAAGATTCCCTTCACCTGTTCGCTCAACCAATTGCCTTTCACGGACGGCTGCCAATCCGGTCGCGGCTCTTCTCAGTAACTGACCTATCCCAGCGAGGCACACACTGACGTCACACTAACACACAGCGGCTGACAAAGTCTTGCAGCTTTGCCTTTCCTCACTCAAATTCATTCAACTAATGCAATTATATTTCAAGCGTCTTCACCAAATAATAACAAAAGCAAATCCGCTAGTTTACTACAGGAAGGGACACAATCGCTTCAGGGACCTTACAGATTTTCACTAAAAGGCGCACTCTGGGACCTTAGCTATTCCTCTTTCTCAGTCCCCCACATTCGCAAGTAAAATTCAACACGCAAACTTTTCTCTCAACTGATCTGTGGGTCTGTCCTGGGGCACATAGGACTCACCAAATTTCAGTCGAAGCTTCTTTTACTCAACATACATTCATTCGGACCTGTTGACCACGCCCAATCAACCTACTAAACCAGACAGATTACAACATATACCCAAGTGTCTCCTACACTTGTCAATATACTCCGGAGTCTTAGACCACGCAGGGTCCGTACATCACCAACAATCACGTGGACAATTTTTGAGCTCAAAGCGCTACACACATGTGAAGTTTGACAACTTCCCTAGTTGCACACCATTTAGGAGTACGCACACTCCTACTAACTCTAAACTGGAGTACGCAAACTCCCTACTGTTTACCTCACATACATCACATCAATTCACCTGCGATCTGCTTAAGCTTAGGCAAGTGCAATTCTACCACTCTCATACTATCTCAAATATGCTGGGAACATACCCAACCTTACAGGATTCAAGATCTGAGAAAGTCATTTCTAGGCTCAAGGGAACATCATCTTTGCTACCATTGTCATTTTCGAAAAACAAAATTCAAACCCGATAAAATCAAAACAACTATATTCAATTTTAAACTACCACCATAACCTTTACTCGTCACTTAACTAGTTCTCTAAGGAAACTAACCATCAAGCTGCTACCAAAAACTGCTAGCGCACCTTATCCTTAGTAAGTAAACTTACAAGGGGACGCGTATAGGTTGATGAATCTTTTGGATCGCATAGGGTATCCTAGTCAAGTATAGCGAATAAAAGACAGTTTCAACAATCAATCCGATCAATTTAAAACACCATGAACTAAATTAATCAGAAACCACCATCATTCATATAGAAGTTAGTTTGTTTTATTCCCTATCAGTTACAATTCTAATCATAAACCTTTAGTATCAGCATGTGGGGCTTCATGCGAAACCAATTTTGTCAAAATCATTAATTTGGAAAAATCTATCTAAAAGAGGAAAAAAAAACATTTAATCTGCGCAGTTGGTACCTAGAAAGAAAAAGCACTCATTAGTCAGTCAGGTTATAGCCACTTATCCAAGATAGATCAGCACCGAGTCAGTCTTCATCTCCAGGTCATCAGTCATCAGCGAAGCTCAGGCTCACAGAAGCAAGCCCAAGTTTCAGCACTTCGGACAGCGTCTCCTGACGTCATCAACTTTCACCTCTCCATTCCGATTTTTCCCTTCATGTCATGACTTTTTATTAGGGTCTCTCAGTCCGTCCCACAAATTGCCCATAGGTCAACCTTATCAGGGGTTTTGACTTTAGCCTATAATTTTTGTTTACCACTTGTCTACGTTATTTTGAGAGTCAAGTTCCATTAACATGATTGGTCCTCTTGTCGATGAGTACATCATCCGGTTCTTCAGGTAACAAAAATTTTTTCTCCTAGCTCTCAGTCTGTAGCTCCATTGTTCAAGCCCTGGGAAAGTACATTTAGCCTACTCTACACATAATTGTATCAATTTGTTCTGATCGTCTCCTGTCTGCTGCTGAGTTTGCAGATTTCTTCTAGCAGAGCTCATAGTTGAACTCTGTACAGTTCAAGGTCTTTTCTCCAGTTTCAGTCTGTGGCAGCTCATCGCGTCTCCATGTTCAAGCAGGCAAGGCCCAGTGCTGACTAGGCCTTTGGCTAAGCTAAGAACATATGCCATTACACAACATAGATTATATAGGGGGTCATTCTGACCCCGAATGACGGAAGCACCGCCAACAGGCTGGCGGTGCTTCCAAGCACATTCTGACCGCGGTGGTAAAGCCGCGGTCAGAAAACCGGGGCCGCCGGTTTCCCGCCGTTTTTCCACCGCGCCCGCCGGCCCAGCGGAAATGTCTGAATAGGGGAAGCAGTATTTCGGCCGCGTGGCGGCCACATTCCGCCGCCCGCCAGAGTCAGAATGACCGCCATAGTTAATTATGATATATTAATACAAAACTTTTAAAAAGTCACATTATTTAGGATTGTTAACACAGGTGGTGACCACTCCCTGTGGGCACATTTCACGTTATTTTAATTTACTGTTAATCAAATGTCAGATTTTCTCATTAGTAAGTATATGGAAATCATTAGCATATTCTCATATTAGCATATCAGCTGCAACATGAGTGAGGCCTCTACATCTCCCATGCTGGGTCTGAGCTGCCATCTTGAGCCGAGACACAACCATTCCCCCTTAACAGTATTTATTGTAATCAAAATAAACATATTAATTGAAAGTTTGCAGTGTTTGTATTCTTACAAATATGTAATGATTGTTTGGGCCTTGTGGAAGCTCAGCCACATCTCACATAAACATGTTTTTTTATTTTTCCCTAGCCTCCAACTAGACAAAAAATCTACTGCACACCAAGTTAACCCTTAAAGTCATAAAGTAAGTAAAATAGATGCCTGAGAACATTGTCTTAAGTGAAAAGTCCTAATTGTGGCAATTCGACTGTGTGGTTGTTTAATTGTATGGGGATAGTGTTGTTTGCTGAATCATAAATACACCTGCATTGTTCAATGCCTTTCAATGTATGCAGTTCCATTTTGGGGCTTTTTTAAAGAGTGAAGCTTTTATGAGAGATGTGGTCACTTGGTGCTAAGTGGAAGAAACATTCAGATTATTTTTTCAATCCTGGAAAGAGGTAAGTAAGGGTTTAAGAATGTATGTGACAAACTACTTCTTTGTGCTTGGTCACCCTTAATTTTTTATAGATTGATGCTGTTGGATATTTGACACTGACAATCAGGCACTAGTGTGTGTGCTCCGACCTCTAAAACGTTTGGAAATTGGCTAAAATCCTAATTGTCATATTTAAGGTTCTATGAGGCCATAATGTATGGTGCCTAAAGTACATCTATGAAATGAAAAGCTAAAGGTCACATATGGACTAGGGCTCTACTGCCCTACTGTGCAATCAACCAGTAAAACAATACAAATCTTAACTTCAAGCTTCGCCTTGTAGTCTGGATGTTGCAATTTTGAAACTGCAACCCAACAGGTAAAAAAAGAAACCTTTCCAAAAGGAGAAAACCTCAGTTTTAAATTTTATTATATCAGCCCTGTAGTATTTAATAGTTGAACGGTTGGACTTGGCCCATTCTGCATGATCATCCCCAAACATTTTGCCTTCACCCTCCTGTTTTCTGAACCCATTTTTATTGTCTTTTAGGCATCTTTTGGTTGGCTTTTAGGACTCTGCACAATTTACCACTGCTAACTAGTGCTTAACTGCTTGTTCTGTCTTCTTTAAACATGGTAAAATTGACTTACACCCAACTGAAATATTTAATTAACTTAAGTCCCTAGTTAATTGGTACTACATCTACCCAGGGCCTGTAAATTAAATGCTACTAGAGGGCCTGTATCACTTTTTTGTGCCATTCAATTACATGGACTTTTTAAACATGTCTCAGCCTGCCAATGCGGCCTGGGTGCACAGTTTTAAATTGCCATTTTGACCTGTCAAAGTGAAACTATTGCTAGGCATAAATCTTCCTTTTTAATAGATAAAACTCACCCCTAGAGAAGGCCCTTGACAGACCATAGGACAGGATGAAGTGCATGTAAAATTTGAACATGTGTTTTTTAGAAAGAGTGGGTGAAAAATTCTGGTCCTCTGGCGGAATTTGCTGAGTTTTGCCCACTCACGTAGTTTTTTCTTGTGCACGGTTTGCCAATGTTAAGTTGATGAACACAAGCAAGAATGTGTATCCCCTGGCATGATTTTCAGGTGCTAGAATGCCTCCTGACAATGTTTCTCATTGCAAGCATTTGCAGCATGTTGAGACTATTTGTGCTGAGAAAGCTGCCGCTTGAGTAAAGAATCTATTCAAGCAGTAGAAATAAGCAGCACCCTCTGGTATGCTGCCTGGTGCCATTTGGCCTATTTTGCAGCCTGGGAGATGCTTCCAGAGCTACAAATCAAAGCAAGCACATGACATGCCTGAATTCTACCCACTTGTGAAACTCCATGGAGATCCACGAGTTCTGCCCAACTCTACTTTTAAGTTTTACATATCCTGGTATTGAAAAACTCTGATATTTGTGTCACTTCAGTGGGATCTGCCTCTCTCATAAATGCACATTAGGTTGTCGTATAACATTTTAATAAGTGTTAATGTTTGATTGGAAACAGGTAAACCTTTTAATGTTTGGTGTCTGAAAAATTGCAATTAAAAATTCTCTTTCACAGTGAACTCTGATTTTAAGTTTTAATTTGAAACATTGAACATTTAGAAAGTTGGCATTTTCCTGTCTTAACTATTTGTTGCCTGCAACATGTTTGTGGGTCACATGACTGGTTGTTGCAGACAGTTGGACTTTGTTT
The DNA here is from genome assembly GCF_031143425.1 of Pleurodeles waltl. NCBI lineage: Eukaryota > Metazoa > Chordata > Amphibia > Caudata > Salamandridae > Pleurodeles > Pleurodeles waltl. The sequence continues at coordinate 970,233,813 of NC_090449.1, read as the reverse complement.
ATTTTTCCCAGACAGCCACAAAATAAAGGGATTAGGTGTGCCCAGATGGTCCATCTATTGGCAGGATCAGGGACAGAGCTGGGCACAGCTCACTTGCAAGTGGATGGGCTGTGCTTTGCCTTGATACAAAGGACTTGTCACCACCGGTTTGTACATGCAGCCAGCCTGGAGCCAGGGTAGGGGAAGCAGGAAACTTCAAGGACTTCAAAGGGAATTCTCTAGAAACTCCTCCTACTTCAAAGTGGACACCAGATATAAATATTGGACCCTTACACCCAGCTTTTCAGTTCACTTTCTGAACCTGTGGAAGGACTGTCAGAGGACTGCCTGCTGTTGTGTCCTGCTGTGTGCTCCACAGGAAACTTTGCTGCACCTGGAAGGACTGCTTTAGTGCCTGTAACCTGCTTTGAACCCTCAGAGAACTGCCTTGCTGCTTGAGACAAGCTTTATCACCTGAACCCACAACTGCCAGAGTTGTTCCAAGTGCTAGTTTCCTGGCCTCTGTTTCAGAGCCACAGGGACAAAGCAGGCTCCCACCATCTTGAACCCAAACCTTGACCCACCCTGAGTGAGTCCTAACCCTCCAAGTGGTGCCTCTCTAGTCCTGGACCCCTGGTGGTGGTGCTAAAACTACCCAGCTAGCCAAAATACAAATGTTGGGGATTTTGGCTAAAAACTGCTCTTAGAACCAGGGAAGTCTATGACCAACCTGCTCGCCTATAACCAGAAGGTGCATTGTCAGTCAGCCTGACTTCACAGCAGGTCCTGTTACGTTCTTCTCCACAGCAGTAAATCCTGCTCAGTGGTCCCTTGGCAAAGGGGTATCCACCCTCCTGAAAATCTTATTGGCTACAGCTTCCATCTTCATCCCTCTAAAGATTTTCGACTTCCAAAAAGTAGCTATGTTCAAACATAGTCCTTTTCATTACAAGTTCATCCAGCGGCTCCCCAGGAATGACAATCCCTCGTAGGGCACTGTCTGACATCTTGCCCCGGTGAATTTTTACCTGCTCAGAATATTTTCTTCAAATTTTCCACAAGTTTGAAAGTAACCACTGATAAGACTTTTAGGAGCTAGATTTTACTAAAACAATTATAAATGAATAACTGGTTCTACTGATTGGAATTTTGTTGTATTCGTGTCAAATATTTTTCTTCTGTTCTGTTTTCACTTTATTGTTGTTTGTGTGATGCATACATACTTTACATGTTCCCTTTAAACTAAGCCTGACTGCTTTTGTGTGAAGCCACCAGAGATGTAATCACAGGTTAATTTAGGACTTTTTCTGGTTTATCCTCATAGAGAATGTGGCTGTTAGATGAATAGGAGTACCCCCCTTCACCCAAGAACCCATGTCCGGGACTGGCAGTGTGTTTGGTTGTGTAAATGGTCATGGAAAATTGTTCTTTTTACTATAAACATAGCACTTAGGGGGTTATTACAACTTTGGAGGAGGTGTTAATCCGTCCCAAAAGTGACGGTAAAGTGACGGATATACCACCAGCCGTATTACGAGTCCATTTTATCCTATGGAACTCGTAATACGGCTGGTGGTATATCCGTCACATTTGGGACGGATTGACACCTCCTCCAAAGTTGTAATAACCCCCTCTATGTCATATTACCAAGTTGTCCATGCTAATTCTTGCTAGAGATTAAATGAAAACATTGGTGAAAGGTTTTGAAATTTATGTTAACAAGGAACATATCAAAGTGGCTTGTTGTTGAGTCAATTCATTACAAAGTAATTTAAATTTATTTAAGGGTTTAATTCAAAATGAATTTAATAGGGTTGTTGCATTTTTTATTTATTCTAGATTTAAAATATATATATAAAATTAATTTACCTTAATATGTTCCCATGCTGAGATCTCTGCATGAGTGTGGACACTCCATATGGTACAGTTTAGGGAACAAAAATCAAATTAACTAAAAACAAAATACTAAAACATTGTTATGGTAAATATTAATGTCAATTCAATTTTATATATTAATTTTAATGTAGGAGAAAATAAAAAAAGTGCTCCAGCCACTAATACATTATTTTGTAATTACAACTTTAATTAACTTTAGTTAATGCAAATATATTGGATTAAATAAACATTATTTTTCCAAAGTTTAAATCAAACACTAATGTGTATTTATATTCATTAAAAGTAATGTATAGAATTAGCTTAAATTCATTCTTTTAAATAAAATCTGTTCTTACATTATTTTTACATCCAACAAAGGTTGTTACAATATTTCATAATTAAATAATAAATATGTCTCATTTATGAATTTTTGTAACATTAATTTATATTTCTAACTATGTTAAATTATTTAATATAATTTAACAGTGTTTCCTATAGGGTCTTATTTAAATCCTTACATCCATTATCTTCTGTGTGAAGGTTGTGCAATACCAGAGGTTGACCATGTATACTGCTGAACTTACAACTGTTTTCTTTTTATTACTAGCTTACACTCGTATTTTGTGAATAACCAAAAGTAGAAAGCTCACTCAAAAGTACAAACGTACTCGAAATTGGAAGTTACTATTGTGAATCACCCACTAAGCCTTTCTGAATTGCCATAAGAAGCAAATGTGAAAAACTATCAGCCCAAATTTAAGAGGGCCTAGCGCCACTTTAGCACCACCTTAGTGTCATTTGTTTTACACTAAGGTGGCCTTTTCCCTGTGCTAAATTTACAAAGTGGCGCAACGCATGCAGTGAGCCACTTTGTAACCCTTTGTGCTACATTATGCATGTGCAATCCCCCGTTGGGGGGGTGTTAAAATGGCGCAAAGAAACCTAAGAGATTTCTTTACTTCATTTCTTTTGGCACTTTTAATGCCTGCTCATAGTAGGCGTTAAAAGGTGGCATGCCATTGTTTACAATGGGCCCCTATGTACTGTTTTATAAAATGTTGGCGCTAACCCTGAACAGTACACCAATTGCGTCAGAAATTCTGACGCTATTGCCCCCTACCCTGCGCAATGGTGCGCCGTATTTTAAATAGGGTGCACACATGGTGGCGGTAGGGGGAGCAAGGGGCTGCAAGCAAAGTGGCGCTATATGTTTTGTAGCACCACTTTTCTTAAATCTGGCCTTATGCATTTCTGATACCATAGTCCTCAATGGTCATCTTTTTAGAAACATTACTTTTATTTGCAGTTCTGTGTTATAATCCAGTGATCTATTTATAACTATCCAGCCGATAATGCTTCATTATTATGATGCTGCTAATCACATCAATAAAAAACAACACCACGCCCATGTGGCTGAGGAATCCTCTAAAGTGATGTCATCTATGGCAGCTCACTGCAATACCACTAAAACACATTTTCACTGTGCCACTGGATTCAAGCTAGCCTGTCTGATGAGGTGTGAAACTGGTCCCAGGATACTTTCTTCCAGTCAAGGGAGGATCTGGCCTGGCAGGTCGAGGTGGCCCATGCCCCATGGGAACAGGATCAAGACTGATTTGCATATGGCTGGATCCAAACTGGGGTGGCATGGTGGGCAAAAGAATGGTGGATTAAACCCAGATCTTTGACTGGGAGTGAGTGTTTCAAAGATTTCAGCACTCCATCCATCTTTCTTTTGTGTTGTTAAGCTATGGCAGTTCACTAATTTATTTATGAGATGGGTATAAACTGCGCAAAGATAATGATGTGTCTAAATAATAAACAGCAAAATTGATAGCTCCAATAAGTTATCAAAAACATTAAAAACATTTTAAATAATAAATAAATAAATGTTTGCTTGTGAGTTCACAGAGTTTTTCTACATTTAAAACATATACACCAGTTTAATATATTTGTGCCATTCACTAACTGCCTTTTTTCTTCCCAATCAATTTTCTTTAACATTCTCTATGATTCTTGTGCAAACGCAAATGTAAAAAAGATGGACATACAAGCAGTGGTCTGATAAATAGAAGTCATAACAGTTTATACAGTTGCTTAATAAGAGAAAGGGCACTAGTTTATTTGTGCCAGAATGTATACAAATCGACTCTTCAGGATGATGTCAGTTTCTCATCAGACACCTACTCACTTTCTCATTAGACACCTACTCCTATCAATGTGCAAAGTTGCAACTTTTGGGTGCTTAGAATTGGGGGAGGAGACACATAATGGTCTAGAGGATCTCTGCAAGCTGCTCCATTCAATTGGCTCAGTGGTGGTTCTGAGGTGGAGCTACGAGGCAATGTGTTGCGCTGCATTGGTACTGCTTGGACCATAACTGGGCTGGCAGAGCACCATCAGACTCACTTCCAAGGATCCAGGACTAGGGTAGTAGCACTTGGGGAGCAAAACTCACAGCTGCTGGGTTCAAGGTGGTTGTAGCCTTTTGTATTGTATTGTATTGTAATAGTATTTTATATAGCGCTTACTACCCCTGACGAGGCGGCGAATCGCTTTTCGGCGAGTAGCACGCTACTCACAAACCCAAAAGGAATTAGTGGTTGATTAGTATAGGGAAATAGGAGTACGGTTTTAGTATTATTAGGAGTTAATTTGAGCCGCGGACATGTGAGTTTGTTAGTTGGATTGACTAGAGTAATGGAGGGGTAGAGGAGGGAAGAATCCAAAAGTATTATCCGGGAGTTTATAGTAATAGGATGAGGCTTGGGATGAGTAAAGGAGAGATGGAGGAGGAAAGTCTGTGGAAAGGGTTAGGGAGATCATAGTAGCAGGAGGGGTTTTGGATGAGCCAAAGGTGAGATAAATGAGGGAGCATTTAGTAGGGTTGTTTGGGAGAGCATGGTAGTAAACTGAGGTTTGGGTGAGTTACATGTGGAAGAGGAGGGAAGAGCTTAGGCAGGGTTATTTAGGAGATGAAAGTAGTAGAATGGGTTTGGGATGAGTCAGAGTGGGGATGGAGGACAGATTGATGATAGAGACATGACATATGGTGATGGGTAGACAAAGTAAAGCTTACAAGAGAGTAAAAATATAATATATATATATATATATATATATATATATATATATATATATATATATATATATATATGGAAAATGTCACTTACCCAGTGTACATCTGTTCGTTTGCATGAGATGCTGCAGATTCACACGCTGTGCACCATCCCCCCATCCAGTGTTGGGCCCGGAGTGCCACAAGCCGCTCCTCCTCGAAGAAGTCCCCCCGAGCCACGAGACCGAGGGACTCCTCCCCCCCGGCTCCACCGCGCATGGGCGTCGACTCCATCCCAGACTGCCTTCCCCACAGAGGGTGAGGTAGGAGTTGTGTATATAGTAAAGGTGCCCATGCAATGGAGTAAGTATGTATGTACATAATGTGTCTAAAAAATAGTATATATTTACAAATATACAAGTTTCATCCAACTTATAACGGCTACAAGCTCCCGGGGAGGCGGGAGGGCGCATGTGAATCTGCAGCGTCTCATGCCACAAACAGATGTACACTGGGTAAGTGACATTTTCCGTTCAATGGCATGTGTAGCTGCAGATACACATGCTGTGCATAGACTAGTAAGCAGTAATCTCCTCAAAAGCGGTGTCTTAGCCTGTAGGAGTTGAAGTTGTTTGAAAAATTGTTCGTAATGCAGCTTGTCCTACTGTGGCTTGTTGTGCTGTTAATACAGCTACACAGTAATGTTTTGTGAATGTATGAGGGGTAGACCATGTGGCTGCCTTACAGATTTCTGTCATAGGTATATTTCCTAGAAAAGCCATTGTGGCGCCTTTTTTCCTAGTGGAGTGCACCTTTGGTGTAATAGGTAGATCTCTTTTTGCTTTGATATAGCAGGTCTGAATACATTTCACTATCCATCTGGTAATGCCTTGTTTGGATATTGGATTTCCTGCATGAGGTTTTTGGAAGGCTACAAACAATTGTTTTGCGAAACCGTTTTGTTCTATCAATGTAATAAATTAGTGCTCTTTTAATGTCTAACGTATGTAATGCTCTTTCGGCTACTGAGTCTGGTTGTGGGAAAAAAACTGGGAGTTCCACTGTTTGGTTTAGGTGGAACGGTGATATACCTTTTGGTAAGAATTTGGGATTTGTACGGAGAACCACTTTATGTTTATGTATTTGTATAAAGTGTTCTTGTATAGTAAATGCTTGTATTTCACTTACTCTCCTAAGAGATGTGATAGCTATCAGGAAGGCTACTTTCCAAGTTAAGTATTGCATCTCACAAGAGTGCATGGGTTCAAATGGTGGGCCCATGAGTCGTGTTAACACAATATTGAGGTTCCACGAGGGGACTGGTGGTGTTCTCGTGGGTATGATTCTTTTTAATCCCTCCATAAATGCTTTGATGATTGGGATTCTAAAAAGTGATGTTGAATGTGTAATTTGCAGATAGGCAGATATTGCTGTGAGGTGTATTTTAATAGAAGAAAAAGCCAGTTTATATTTTTGTAAGTGTAATAAGTAGTATAAATGTTTTTTGCGGAAGCATGTAGTGGTTGAATTTGATTATTATGGCAGTAATAAACAAATATTTTCCATTTGTTTACGTAACAATGTCTTGTAGTAGGTTTTCTAACTTGTTTAATAACTTCCATACATTCTTGTGTAAGGTCTAAATGTCCAAATTCTAAGACTTCAGGAGCCAGATTGCTAGATTGAGCGATGCTGGATTTGGGTGACTGATCTGTTGTTTGTGTTGAGTTAACAGATCTGGTCTGTTTGGTAATCTGATATGAGGTACTACTGACAGGTCTAGTAGTGTTGTGTACCACAGTTGGCGAGCCCAGGTTGGTGCTATTAGTATTAGTTTGAGTTTGTTTTGACTAAATTTTTTTTACCAAATAAGGAAGGAGTGGGAGAGGGGGAAAAGCGTAAGCAAATATCCCTGACCAACTCATCCATAACGCATTTCCCTTGGACTGAGGGTGTGGATACCTGGACGCGAAGTCTTGGCATTTTGCGCTTTCTTTTGTTGCGAATAGGTCTATTTCTGGTGTTCCCCAGCGTAGAAAGTAATTTTGTAGTATCTGGGGATGAATTTCCCATTTGTGTGTTTGTTGGTGATCTCGACTGAGATTGTCGGACAACTGCTTTTGAATCCCTGGGATGTACTGTGCTATTAGGCGAATGTGATTGTGAATCGCCCAATGCCAAACCTTTTGTGCTAAGAGACACAGTGGAGATGAGTGTGTCCCTCCTTGTTTGTTTAGGTAATACATTGTTGTCATTTTGTCTGTTTTGACAAGAATGTGTTTGTGGGTTACTAGTGGTTGAAATGCTTTCAATGCTAGGAACACTGCTAACAGTTCTAAATAATTTATATGCAGTTGTTTTTGGTGAACGTCCCATTGTCCCTGTATACTGTGCTGGTTGAGGTGTGCTCCCCACCCCATCATGGAAGCATCTGTTGTGATCACGTATTGAGGCACTGGGTCTTGGAATGGCCGCCCTTGGTTTAAATTTATAGGGTTCCACCATTGAAGCGAGAAGTGTGTCTGGCGGTCTATCAACACTAGATCTTGGAGTTGACCCTGTGCTTGTGTCCATTGCTTTGCTAGGCACTGTTGTAGGGGCCGCATGCGTAGTCTTGCGTTTGGGACAATGGCTATGCATGAAGACATCATGCCTAGAAGTTTCATTACAAACCTCACTTGATAGTGCTGGTTTGGGTACATGTTTAACATTATATTTTGGAAGGCTTGTACTCTTTGTGGACTTCCCTGAGGCTCTGATCAGGAGTCCAGACAACTAACCCTTGGAGTCACTGGTGGTCATGGGTTCAAGTTGCAGGTCCAGTCCTTTTCACTCAGGCAGCAGGACATCAGAGTAGCAGGACAGCACAGTAGCAGTACTTCCTGCATCAGAGCAGCACAACAGTCCTTCTGAGTCCTTCATAGGTTCAGGGGTGTACTAAAGAGTTGTGTCTGAAGGCCCAATTCAATTCATAAAGCTTTATTCGGCACATATAAATGACCATGAAAGCAACAGTACATATTTACAAAGACATTGCAATTAAAACTTACAGTTATTAATTATAGTTAATGGCTCATTGAGTAATTCATAAATATATAGAATGCATAATAAAATACATTAAAAACTCATGCTTTTCCTGGAATTGATGCACTGATTTAAAAAGGTGGCAGTATAAAAACAAATATCTGCCGATTGCAGATTAAAAATTAAAGCCATAGCATGTTTAACTGTACGTGTTCCGTATCTAACAAACAGAGGTTTCAAAAATACTATACGAAAACATGTATACAGTTTACAGAACAGCAGAAGGTGCACAGTGCTCTGTGTAGATACATTATCGCACCTACATGGCCCAATCGGGTGTTTCTTAATATTTGGATGGGCTACTAGACAATGTGCCATCCCAAATCTTAGTCTGGTTAGCACAAATTTATGTGAATTCCTAGTCACCATAGTTAGGTAAGATGGAAAACCCTCCATTAGATTATATCTATTATAAAAAATGACGGAGGACAATGATCCGGCTATGATTGCTCGTTTCCTTTCTGCGTAAATTAGAAATATACTTTTCATTTCTAGTTTGGAGATCGTGGTTGCTGCACTAGGATTATTTAAAATATTCAGATTAAAAATGTCTGAAAAACAGACAACAACATATTTAACCCAGGGAATATCTCGATATTTATCCAAACGTAAGCAATCCTCAACAATAGTTCTGTTAAGTAGCTTCTCATCGCCAAGCCAAAAAGACCGCCAGATCATCAATGGTCTAAGTGATATCAGATCAGTTAAATAATGAATGGCTAATTCGCGATGGCTTAATTCAGTTGAGGCAGAGATGGGCAAAAACAGGAGCTTTTTTAAAAACATATTTTCCTCCAACTGTAAGTTGTAGGTACAGCTATAACCCCATACTCCTGCCCCATACAGAGCAATAGTCACACATCTAGCTTGGTAAATCTTGTGCATATCCCTGGTTCGACAATCCCCAAGTTTTGCAGCAAATCTATAAATACCATAAGCATTTTTTGCCATTTTATTCCGGATGTTATTAAATTCATTGTTCCATTTCCTGTCGTTAGAGAAGGTAATACCTAGGTAACAAAATTTATCCACCTGTTGCACCTTTTCGCCGTCTATAAAAAGGGCATTTAACGTTTTGGCTTTAGCTCCGCAGGTCATGGTATGCGTTTTTCCCTTATTGATTACTAGTTTTCTATCTTTAATAAAGGAGGAAAAACTATCCATTAGTCGTTGTAATCCGACAGGTGTTCGAGAGAGTAAAACAGCGTCGTCGGCATATAGTAACACCGGCACCGGAACAGCGTTGATCTGAGGAGCATCAGCATTACCCTTTTTTAAAATATCATCAATTCCATTAATAAATAAAATAAATAAAAGAGGAGCCAGAACACAACCCTGTCTAATTCCTCGTGTAACACAGATTTTTGGAGTACATTCTCCTCTGGTTCCAAAACGTACGTTGGTTTTCAATTTCTCGTATAACCTAGCGAGGAAAAAGATTATGCCTTCTGGGGCTCCTAAATTTAACAGAGTTGGCCATAAAATGGAATGATCTACCATATCGAATGCGCTGCTCAGGTCAGCAAAACAAAGATACAGGGAACCGGGTTTCGCTTCAGTATACTTCCCGATCAGTAGATCAAGATTGATGCACTGGTCGAGCGTACCTCGTCCCTTCCTAAAACCATACTGGCTATCAGCCAGTATGCTATCCTGCTCAACCCATTCCTCTAATCTTACTAACATCACTCTACTCATAACCTTGACTGAAGAGTCAAGGAGAGAGATCGGGCGGTAATTCTTAGCGTCAGATCTACTTCCCTTTTTATGAATTGGCACAATGATTGATTCACCCCAAGTTACAGGGGCCTCGGCACACACGGCAACGTTAAAAACAATGGTTAAAAGGGGGCCCCAGACATCTGGCGCAGCTTTATAAACGTCTATAGGTACACCGTCCGGGCCCTGAGCTTTCCCCCCTTTGCTAGCCCGTATACCATGTTTAACCTCACTAACGGATATATCCAAAGGCAGAGTAGGCCACTTATTGGGACTAGGATCATTGACTTTATCAGAGTCAAAAATGCTGGAGAAATGTGCAATCCAACCATCACTAGAAACATTAGAAGTCAACTGTGGTGTTTTTTCATCCCTTAAAAAAGGCGAGTTGACCGTGGCCCAAAATAATGTACAATTTGATAATTCAGCAGCTTGGTTGAGGGAATCCCAAGCCTGTTGCTGCAATTCACCCTTCCTCTGTTTGAGCGCACATTTATATTTCATTCTTAATTTATTTACCAGTTTTTTGTCCCTGGGCCTCGCTGCTAAAGCCTGTTTGAGGCTAGTTAGTGCGGAAGTACAAAGGTGATTGAACCATCTCGGTCCGTTCCTACTTTGCCTACTATTGCAACTGGTAAACTTGGCATCAATAGCTTTATTAATTTGGTTAAAACAATATAAAACCCTCTCAGAGTCAGATCTATTTTTTAAAATAGAGGCAATGTCCAGCAGGCTCTCATTAATTATGGAACTAGTTAAATCATCGGCTCTTTCACCAATCCATTTTAGCCTAACACCGTTAGTCCTATGTGGTTCTACATTAGAAATAATAATTCCCACATCCACCGAACTACCGGTCCAAAGGGTAGTGTCCAAAATAATACGGTTGTGGTCACTCAGGGTAGTTACTTCAATTCTTGGTGGGAATGGGTAAACCATTAACATCTTTACAGCACTCCACTATTTCTAGGTCATAGCAGCCCATAAACTTATGCAGTGCTTCCCCATAACTGTTATGTCCAAAATGCGGGACATCCCAGCCGGCACTGTTAGTAACCCCACAAACCCTTTGTGTAGACAAATCGCACAGAGTAGTATTGAAATCCCCTACCCAGATGAAGTCAAATACAACATTCTGTTCCAGACATAGATTTTCGACAGCGCCGGCTAAGTCTGTTACTACTTTGACCCGGGTAACATCAAAATTGTTATTATAATAATTAATCAATAAAACATTATGGTCTTTGTCATCCACAAGCCAGAGGATCTGCACAAGGTCCCCTACAGGTATATACTTTTTAACCACAATAGGACGACAGATCGTTACAAGTATAAGGAGACCGCCTTTCGCTCTACCTATACCACCTCCCAACGCCGGTGAATTGTAAGAAACGAATCCCTCATAGTTAACATCATCTTTACACCATGTTTCTTGAAGACATAAAATGTCATGGGCATTAACAAACGTTAACCATCCCGGGTCCCTCTCCTTTGATTTCAGCCCTGCCACATTCCAACAAACAATAGTAACAGTATCCTTACCCCTAACACAATTACTATCAGGCACCATACGATTGTTTCGTCCCCAATTCGCAATCTGGTTTGAATAGCTTATGTCCCCACAATCGGGCGGTGCCCTTATATCCACCGCCAATTCAATTTCTGTATTGTTGGGCATCTCTTGGGCCATGGTATTATCTATACCGATATCCACACAGGGAATAATAGTCACCTGGGGTAAGAACTGCCCTCCCTCATTAAGTCAATCATTTGTATCCAGAGAACTTAGGGGTTGAAACCGGTTTTGCATTGAAATATCAGGGTATAGCCTGTGTGTAACAGGGCATAATCTGCTACCTCTACTCCCATAAGGGGCATTATTATGATGGCTGTAAAAGAAAGCAAGCGAGCGGACACACACATTATTATCAGTAATTGGTAATGAGGCAGCTTTTAATAATACAGTGGCAGCATGTTGGGGGTGTTTAAAGTTTATAATGACACAGTCACCACCAAAATTTTTCTTAGAGCTCCCTATCCAATCTACCCTTCTGGTAGTCAAGACTTGATCTGAGAGTTCAGTTGGAAATCCACAATGCCTGTGCATCCAGGAAACTGTTTTATTTTTTAAAGACTTGTGGGTTTCCTGATGGTTCCCCTTTACAACAGGGGGAACATTAGCTAAAACTACCACATATGGTGCGCAATCAGGAGGGAGATTAATGGCGCGCCTTCGCCTTACCTCAGTCCAATCCTCTTTTCTATCAGGTATTAAAACAACCTGGCTATCATTACAGGCTAAGGGCTGTGCTGTCGAGTAGTTCTGTACAACATTCCTACTAGTATCAAAACCTGTAACAACACCGGGGGGAGCAACCTGAGTATCATGATTGTTTATTGTTATTGGGGCTGACACACTATCTGCTTCCACCAGTGTTTTTTTGAGGAGATCGCCTAATCTATTAACCTCCGCGGTTAGCTGATCAATTTTTACCATAAGAGGTTTGACAATACCCTTAATCTTTGAGTCAATAATACTTACTAAGTTATTTGTTTTTTCTGCATCTAGTTTAACGTCGTCGATATTTGCCGTATTATCCTCATCCTTATCTGGATTCTTGAGGGGGCTAACTAATATTTTTTTTGCGGGCCGAGCACCCCCACGTTTAGTCTGGGTCTTTCTACATGCTCTAACCACTCTGGGTAGTGGGGTGGGTGGGGTGGGTGGGTGTTGCACTATGGGATCAGTAGAAGCCTCTAGATCGACTAAAGTAGAAGTATTCTGCATAATCATTTCCCTATCAGGAACACCGGAATTAGTGCAGACACTACTACTGTCATCCAGAGCCAATGGAGCAGGTGAAAGTTGCACACTAGATAATGGGGGGGGGCTGCTAAGCCCTAGGGATTGTCTCCTCTCGCAATTAATTTTACTAACAATCTTCACTAAATAATTATCCAATGTCTGGGGTATAGAGGGGACTTTTTGCTTTGACATGCTTAGCAGTCACAAATTATCACTTTTAAAATCGAATAAGGCTTTTCCCAATTACGCACAGATAATAAGATGATAAGGGCTGCTTGAAAATATAAATAAAAGGCCGGTTAGCCTCTTGAGGGCCCCGCTCCCCGCTCCCCCGCTCCCCCAATGAAACACAAAGCACCCCAGTCCTTACTGGAAACAGAACCTGAGTGTCGCTCGGGATATCAGTCCTTGCGGGCTACGATGATCCCTTACAGGCCTCCGGAGCGTGCCGGTGGTACCGAGTCCTTTACGAGATGCCGGGCTCAAACCCTCAGTCCTTCTGGGGAGCCAGGCGTCCGTGTTGAGCGGACTGAGTGCCGTCAGTCCGAAAGTCCGAAGCCCGAAAAGTCCAAAAGGGATGCGGGCACAGACAACTCAGTCCTTTCCGGTTATCCGGGGAATTGGGTCAGTCCTTTTCCCTCTGCGGGTCTCCGCGTGTATCCTAATTTACGGTTCCCCGTCTTCCTTTTCCCGCTCTCACGCTCCAGCGGGCAATGTCGGCAATGTCGGCGGCTTCTTCCCGAACGTCACCTTGGGCAGCTGCTTGGGCTAAAAAGGGATGCAAGGATCGGTGCGGCCTACCGTGAGTTGTGCGGCCTATGGGCCCCCGAGGCCCGGCACAGGCACGGTCCTTTACGAGGCCTCTCGCAGGCCGCCTGCTTATCCTTCCGTCCCCTTGCGCCGGGCGCTGGAAGGCGAAACTGGTTGCTCCGGCGACGTTTTGGTCTTCTCTTGGTAGCAGCAAATGGCGGCTATCTGTCTGTCACAGGCGCGGAGTTTCCAAGGCTGGCAGGGCGGCGCATCACAATGACTGTGGCAGTCTATTCCCCCCGTAGAGGGCACCTCTCCCTGCACTGGGTTTACGTTGGGCTCTGCGGCGGGCACGGAACCTCTTCCGGGCTAGGGGCTCACCTGCACTACCACAGGGGAGTGCGCCATGGCGGCGGTGTGTTTCTACGGCCCTCAGCTCCTCGGCAGCGCGGTCACTCCCGGCCCTTGCCCTTGCTCCGCCGAGACTAGCCTTCTCCCCGGCTGCTCCTCAGGAAGGAGCGGGTGAGGCCTCGGGAGGGTGGGGAGTGGTTCGTTAAGGCACAGAGTACCCTCCAGCAGTCGTTGCCCGTAGCAGTCCCCCGGTCTCGTACCTGGGCAGCAGGGCGTGCGGGCCCTCCCTCGGCCGGCAGCAGCGCGGGGAAGGAACCCTGCCTTCTCCTCCACGGCAGAGCCTGTTAAAAGCTCTATTAAATTATATACCCCGCTCTACCTCACCACGCAGGGATGGCGCCCGCTAAAGTGTATGAACGAAAAGACTAACAGTACAAAGACACACAAGTAACCCACAACTGATCAGACCTTTGGAATACTGTGTCTGAAGGCCCATTATTTATACCTGGTGTTCACTGTGAATTAGAAGAAGGTTCTGGATGTTTCCAACCCCAGAGGTGCTTGGAATTTCCTGGCTCCATGCCCTCACCCTACCTTGCCGGGAGTCACAAAAGACTAGTGTCAAACTCTTTGTGTGTGTGCTCAGACAGATGCTTTGTGATGTGCAAATGTGGTAAGTGACAGCACCCTCCCTCTATCAAGTCAGAGATGTCCCATCCTGCCAGCACCTTTTCCTTCTTTGGTTCTGTGTCTGAGGACAATACACAAAGACAAACTGCAAGCTACAGCTAGTCATGTGACCTGGGATACAGGCCCTCTGACGCCTAATGGTCAAGACAAGAAAATGGCAACTTTCTAAAAGTGTAATTTACAGGATTATGACTTAGAATCTAACTTAGAATCTAACTTTACCATTAAAGGTGTTTAAAATTACAGTTCTTTAGACACCAAACTCAGTTTTCCTCCTTGCATCTAATTGAACGTTAGCACTTATTAAATGTAATGAGGCAACAAATGTTGTCCTATGGAAGAGTTAAGAATTGCAGTAGTGAAAATCAAATTTAAGAGTTATTTTACTATCAGGCCATATATAACTTAAACATTCCTGTCCAACTCCTTAAATATACCGCACCCTGCCCTTTGGCTGTTTAGGGCCTACACTAGGGGTGCTTTATCTGTATTGAAAATGAAGGTTTAATCCTGGTAGAAGGTGGGTGGCACAATTAGTGCTGCAGGCCCCCCAGCAGCATTTGATTAACAGGCCCTGGGTAGAGGTAGTACTACTTTACTAGGGACTCACAAGTAAATTAAATATGTCAGTTAGGTGTAAGCCAATGCTACCATGTTTTAGAGAGAGAGCACAAGTACTTTAGCACCAGAGAGCAGTGGTAAGCTGTGCAGTGCCCTGATGCTAGCAAAACCGATGTCAGCAAAAACAGGAAAATGACAGGCAAAAATGTAGAGGAAAACCACTCCAAGGATGTGAGGTTCAAGATATCATTTGTGTTTATGTAATAAATGATTGTATTTGGGTGTAACGTAATAGCAGAGAACATGCAGTAGACAGCAATGCATGCTGAGGAGTAGTCATGACAATGAAAAGATGCTGTCAGTATGTGAATTACTTCCAGCTTGCACTTTTTTAAAGGTGAATGTTTATCTTACCACATTTCCTTATTAATAATCAAGTTTATATAATTTGCATCCGAGTAAAGCTAGAAATTGATAACCATGCAGTGGCAAAAACGTGTCATATAAAAGAAAATTTATGCGGAGAAAGAAGTGTTTATAATTCTTTGGTAAAGGCAAGAGAACATCCATCTTGTATCCCTATCGAAATATCATCACACTTCAAACATTTAAATTCCATGAATTGATGAACCAAACTGCAAAAAGACAAACACCAATGATGAAGGATAGAAAACCGAAACATACATGTAAACATGTGTGAATGTGTTTAGAGTGTTTTTTTGTGAACAGAGTTCACAGGAAAGCCAACAGAGGGTAGAAGAGACGTTTTTCAAATAGAAGATGGCATTAATCTAGAGAGTGGTATTCCCCTAAACACATTTAAAATTGCCAATATAATTAGGTAAGAGACCAGCACACTTTCAGACACACATCTTCTGAACCAATTAATGCACAATACCAAAATCGCCATACCAGTCAATCAATCTTTTGTAAAGCGCAACACTATCACCCCTAGGGGTATCCGGGCACTGAGGTTGCTACATCTGCGTTGAAAAGCCAGGTATTGAGTTGCTTTCTGAAGTGTGCCAGAGAGGGTGCCATTCAGAGGTGGAGGTCTTTCCAGGCGTTGGCAGAGAGGTAGGAGAATACGTGACCCAGGTTATGGGTACGAGGGACATGTGCAGGGGAGAATGAAGTGGAGCACAGATGTCTCAAGGGAAGATGGAGGTTCAGCTGGTGGTTGATGTAGGATGGTCCAAGTTTGTGCAGGGCTTTGTAGGAGAGTGTGAGCGTCTTGAACAGGCATCTTTTCTGTACAGGGAACCATTGTAGTTTTCTGAAGTGAGGAGTGATATGGGTATGCTTGGAGAGGTCGCATATGAGTCTGGCTGCCAGGTTCTGTAATGTCTGGAGTCTTGTGAGGAGCTGGGAGGCGATACCAGTGTAGAGCGCGTTGCCGTATTTGAGGCAGCTTCTGCAACACCCTTTCTGGTGTTTGCTTGTATCCATCTGAAGATCTTTCAGGGAATGGGCAGGGTCAGGAAACAGGAGGAGGTGACTGCGTTGAATTGTTTCATGGTCAGTTGGCTGTCTAAGATTATTCTGAGGTCGTGAGCGTGATCAGTCGGTGTGGGAGTGAGTCTGAGTTCTTCCTGCCATCAGCTGTGGTCTCAGGTGGAGGTATACTTTCCAAAGATCAGTACCTCAGTTTTGTCAGAGTTCAATTTGAGGTAGCTGTTTCTCATATTGTCTACTACATCAGTGATGGCGTTGCAGAGGTTGGTTTTTGGTGTTCAAAGGGTCTTTGGTGACCAAGAGGACGAACTGAGTGTTGTTGGTCTAGGAGATGATGTTGAGTCTGTGGGATCTGACAATGTCTGTGAGAGGGGTCATGTAGATGTTGAACAGCGTGGGGCTGAGTGATGATCCTTGGAGCACGCTGCAAATGATGTTATTGGGAGCAAAGGTGAAAGGAGGTAGGCGGACGCTCCAGGTGCGTCCTTAGAGGAATTAGGTGATCAACTTGAGGGCGTGCTGCTAAATGCCTATGTTGTAGAGTCTGTTGATGAGGATGTGGTAGGCGGCGGGGTGGGACAGGTCGAGGAGAATCAGAGCCACTGTTTCTCCTTCGTTGAGGAGGGTTCTGATGTCATCTGTTATGACAATGAGTGTGGTTTTGTGCTATGGCTTGCCTGGAAGCCTGATTGTGATGCATCGAGAATGTGGTTCCATTCTAGGTAGTCAGTTAACTGTCAGTTGATGGCCTTTTTTAGTACTTTGGCTGGGTATGCGATCAGGAAGATTGGCCAGTAGTTCTTGAGGCCACTGGGGTCAGCTGAGGGCTTCTTTAGGAGGGGTCTGATGTTTGCATGCTTCCATCCAGCTAGGAAGGATGCTGTGGAGATAGAAGCGTTGAGGAGGCTGGTTAGTTCAGTGCTGATTATGTAGGGTCCAAGGTTGAAGAGATGGTGAGGACAGGGGTCGGTGGGTTCCCCAGAGCGGATGGAGGACATGATGGCAGTGGTAGTCTAGACGTCGAGTGGGGATCAGATGGTAATGGCTGGGCTAGGGTTCCCTGGTTGGAAGAGGTTGTCGAGGCTGAACAAAGTGGGTTGATGGTTAAAGTTGTTGCATAAATGTGCACCCTGTGCATTCAAATCTGTAAATACAGGACTGGCCTGTGGCATTTGATTTTAGATATTTCAGAATTTATAATTTGTTTACCTGTTGTTGGCATAGTTGTTACATCTTTGTCATGCTTTTCTTTTCCTAGTATGGAGTTGTTCCTGGCTGACACTGCTTGTGTGGCAGTATTTGTGTGTGTGTGGTGCTTGTGTCACCTGTATTGTTTGGGCAGTATGTGAGGTTGTGTGATATGCTTTTGTCCCACAGTGATAGTGTGTGTGTTGTGTGATGGTAATGTCTCTGTTAGATACATTTTGTTGTTATGCTATTGAGTGCTGTTTTTTTTTACAGTGTGGGTGTGTATTTAGTGTCTGGTATGTTAGTTACAATGCGCGGTGTCTAATGCGTTTGTTGATTGGTCAGTTGTATGGTTGTGTGTATTTATTGCCTGTCGATTGTTGGTTGTGTAATATGTGTGATGTGTCCCAGGATAGTATCTGTAGTGAGTGCTTGCCAACTCATTGACGATGGTATGGTAGGGGTGTTGTTGTGATGTGTTGTGGTGTTGTGTGTTATTGTTTGTGACTGAGTCTGTGCTGTGTGTCAGTGCATAAGTGTGTGTTTTTGACATGTATGTGTGTGTGTTTACCGTAGTGTGTGTACCGTGTATATGCGGGTGTGTGTGTACGTGGACACCTTGCGATCTGTATATTCTCTGTGACCCTTTGGGGCAAGATTGGGCTGAAACATTTCGTCCTGACCTGGTATATGTGAAGGACATGTAATTCGTTCCTATCACATTTTATTTGTTTTTAAACATAACCTATCCCAGCCATAGTAAAGATCAATTGTAGCTGAGTGATATGGGTATTTTTAGATCCTTTCTCACTTTCACTGCACATTTTCTGGAATTTTTGTTCACGGATCTATAGTAGTTTCCTGGATTGTGTAGAAACTATCCCCTTAGTTAGGGGAAAGAGGATAACCCATGATGATGTTATTAGCTGTGAGTACACCAGAGAAATAATATACTTGTGGTAGAAAATAGCTGGTGAGGGTCTCCCAAAATAAACTTGAGTGTCTCCTTGGTGAATACTGAGACAAGTGGTTACACTCCTGTTGAGATTAATAAATTAAAAATAAATCATGTTTTATGGAATTAATAATACATTTAGCACAATCCATTAAAAATATTATCAAGCATGACACATTATTTAATTTAATATATATTTGAATCATTTCAATATGTGAATTTAGTATTACATTTTAAATGTATTTCTCCTCAAAATTTTATTTCATACTGAAAAAATGGAATCACATATTACATTTGGTTCCAAATTTTAAAACTGTAAAAATAATCTAAAACAACGACAATGGCAAACTCTGTTTTTTATTCAATTGCTTTTTAAAACAATTATAGATTAACTAATATTGAACTTTTAAAATGTTTTCTTTAAAACAATTTAAAAATAAATTATAAGCAGATAAATCCCCGAATATATAAATAAATGAACAATAAACAACATACCAAAATCACAAAAAAACTTGTTGTGTAGTAATTAAAAAATGCAAATAAATGATCATCAAAGTTTATTGAAATCTTTTTATTAAAGTATTTTATAATTTGAGTTTTGGATTAATGAAATGCTTTTATATTTATTAATTTCATGTTAAATAATTTATAATTAAAATAAAACACTAACCACTCAATCCCCAATAAGCTTCCCAAGCCGGAAAAAATGAAAAAATAGTACAAGCTAATAATCCAATTAAGTACAAATATTTTTCAAAGGTTAATAAATATAATTTATGTATAAAAATATGCTTTATAAAACACTTCTCTCCCTATCTTCTAATAAACCAAACATTAAAAAAATCGAAATTGTAAAATATATGAAATTACATAAGATTAATTTACCATATATTTGCACAAAACGTTGCTAAAAAAATAACCAAATAGCATCATACATAATAAAGTGATATTTCGCTTTCTACATTTTAAACATCAATATTGTTTACAAAGAATAAAAAGCTATGTTAACCTTTATATTCTGTCTCACAGTATTTTTTCCACTGGTGCTACTTTGACCACAACAATGTGACCAATAACATTTTGGAGTTGGGTACAATACCAAATACACTGTTTTATCTGAAATCATACTTATATAGGGAGATAGTAAATGTTTGTCAGAGTGAGTCATTCCAGCAATCTCCTTTCATTTTTTGAAACGTGTAAAATTTCAAGCTGACTCATCTGGGTTAATTAGGGGCAATGTCTGGAAATGAGTGTGCACAGTTCCATGCCATCAGCAATATTAATAGAAAGGTGCACAAGACCAAACCCTTTATGCTCGTAATTGGAACATGGGTATAAAATAAAATTAAGTTGTATTGTTCTGTGGGTCTCATTCATGAGCTCCCATGGAGTTAAGATTAAAAGAGTCTACACAATTTTATTGTTATAAGCAATGATTATTATATTTATTCTTCCAATAGATGCTTCATAAATTAAAAAATTGCAGGCGACACAGTGCTCTTAGGTGCAGTGATGTGAACAATGCAATGTGATATATAAATATATATACATACATATATATATATATATATATATATATATATATATATATATATATATGTACATATATATATATATATATATATATATATATAGATATAGATATAGATATAGATATAGATATAGATAGATATATATTAAATGGGGATAGCCACAATTATGAGGCCCAGCTCAATGCAAATACTACTTTTGAATTCAATCCTATGTATATTGTACAATCCCTCCTCCAGTGCTGATGTTTCAACCCACACCCTAATTTCACCCGGTCTCTTCAGGACAAAGCATGCCATCTGGTGCAACACCTATAGGAGTGAAATATAAAAACTCTATTAACTTCATGGGCCCAATACTCATGTCTGAGAACAACACTTCTATATCATTGACACAGACCTCATAGCTGTGTCTAGCCATCACCTTCCAAGGTTTGCCGTAATGTTCTGTAGTTGGCTCACCAATAATCGCAACTGTGATGAACAAATACATATAACTCACAGTGCGTGTGATAGGACATTCCAGCTTATCCTTAGTCTGTATGGAGACAGTTTTCCAGGTTACCTGCTATATTGTCTGTATGCATGCATGGTGTATTCAGCATGCCTCTTGTCTGTATGGAGACGCAATACTCCACCAGCACAAATCCCACACTTTTGAGTCAGAAATATGTGTGGCTACTGTTGGAAATGTCTCTAGAGTCAGCATCAAACTTTTTTCCTTCCTCCTCCTCCTTTTTCTGAATTCATTTGTGTCCGTCTTAGAACTCTGTGCATTTTACCACTGCTAACCAGTGTTAAGTGCTTGTGCCCTCTCCCTAAATTATGGTGAAATTGGTTTATACCCAACTGGCTTATTTAACTTACTTATAACCCTCTAGTAAAGAGCACTACATGTGCACAGGGCCTGTAAATTAAATGCTACTAGTAGACCTGCAGCGCCCACTTAAGTATCCTTCCAACCATGCCTCAAGCCTGCTATTCCAGAGCCTGTATGTGCAGTTTTACATTGCCATGTCGACCTAAATAAATATTTTGCCAGGCCTCAACGTTCCCTTTTCATATATGTAT
The DNA here is from genome assembly GCF_031143425.1 of Pleurodeles waltl. Classification (NCBI taxonomy): domain Eukaryota; kingdom Metazoa; phylum Chordata; class Amphibia; order Caudata; family Salamandridae; genus Pleurodeles; species Pleurodeles waltl. Next base: position 970,212,742 of record NC_090449.1, on the reverse strand, counting down.
GTTACCCCTAGGGTAGGTCCTGGACAGATAGAGCATGTACGTTTAGGTTTTACAAACCATTTTTCAGTGCTGCAAGGCCTATCTCTCCCATAGGATAACATTGGGATTAAATTATAACATTTTCACAATTTAGAAGAAATAAACCATTCAAGTTTGGTGGTTCCATAATCACAATTTAAAATCACAATTTATGGTGAAATTGGATTTTAAATTGCAATTCTGTAAATACCACTTTAGAAAGTTGGCATTTTCTTTCTGTAGCCATTTGATGCCTGCCCCCTGTCTCTGATCACTTGTCTTGGGTGGGTGACACATACAGGGCTTTGTACGTTCTCCTGGACAGCCACACACAACAGGAGCTTAGGTGTGACTTGATGGGCTGTGAGGGGTCATTCTGGCAGGATGGGAGGGAGGACATGGCCACAGCTTCACTTAGACTTGAATAGGTTTGTTCCCTGTCCCCACACAAAGGGCTGCATAACCTCCTGTAGTGATTATGGAGCCAGAGCAGGAAGGGCAGATCATATATGCATTTCAAATGCCTTCTTTGAAACTTCCCCCGCTTTAAAGGCACTATTCGGTAGAAGAATTGGACCTCAGACCCTACTGCTTCAGTATACTTCTGGACATATGGCTATCCTGCCAGGAAGAAGGACTACTATGCTGCTACAAGGACTGCCAGTCTGCTAGACTGCTGCTCTGGAAGAACTGCTACCTGCCTGTACTGACCTGCTGCATGCTGTCCTCCAACCATGGGTGAGATGGACTGGACCTGCATGTCTCCAGCCTATAACCCAGTGAGACTCCAGGAGCCAGCTGACTGGTTTCCTGATCTGAAGTGTCAGGGACAAAAAAGACTTCCAACCAACACTACATCTGCATCTGGACTCTGTCATCTGTGAATCTGTTCTGCCAAGTGGTGCAACCCCAATCCTGGACCCTTTGAAGTGGACCTGAACTGTTTTCTGGGCTGAAATGAAGCTTTGCTGGACCGAAACTGGAGCATTGCTCGTGCTGCGTGAATTAAAGTCAACACATCACATTTACTGCATTGATCAACCTCAGTGCTTTACCTTCAGAACCACTGCATTTTGGACCTGATGCATCACCTCTGTTGCATGGAGAAAGACAACTCATCTTCACCATTGTGTGTGAAAGATTGACACATTGTCTCCGGTGTGGGGACCAACGCATCATTCTGTCTGCCCCCACATCTTTGTTGATGCAACCAGGATTAAGGTACTTTTGTTCAGAGGGCCTCATTGGGTCCCTGTAGCTGGCCCACTCTTGATTGTGGGTGGCCTGAACTTCTGAATTTGGCCAGTTCTGTCTCAACCAGATATTCCCTACTGGCATGTATTGCTTCTAAGGGCTATTTCACAGTTTATTCTTTAATAATTCATAACTCAAGTTCTACTCATTGGATTTTTGTCATTTGGGTTTTGTCTTATTTATTAAATCACAATCTATTTTACTAACTACTTTTACTTGTGTGGTGTTTTCACTGTTTTACTGTTTAAAGTGTTAAACAAATACTTTGCACAATGCCTCATAAATTAATCCTGAATGCTCTGTGCCAAGCTACCAGAGGGTGAGCACAAGTTAATTTAGGGTGTGTTGTGACTTACCGTGACTGAGACTATGGTTCCTGCTTGATCAGGGTACATACCTTTGTAAACCAGACACCCCATTTCTAACAGCTGCCAACAAGTCTACACTAGTTTACCATAATTTAAAATGTATTCTCTTTCATCCACTATACACAACCAACTCACTAAACATTGTGTGAGGAATGTTTTCGATGAAATCTTATTATGGTTCTAAGATAGACAAACTGTCTCTCTTCCTCAGCCCCTGCATTTGTCTTTGCTAAGGGGCATATGCATTCTCATGAAAGTATACTTGGTGTAAACACTCCATCATTGATATTAATCCACTCTGCTGGGGCACTAGAGTGGAACAAACAGCTCACTCCAGACTCTCACATTGATATTACCAAGTATTAAGCACATAACCTTAACCAAATTGGGAACAGTTCCGGCACTGTACAAGCTAGTGCAAATGCCTGTTAGTGTCTCTTGAACTGAGCAACCCATAAGAAGAACAACCAGGCTCTTATTTCCCGCTGGCATGACAATTAGACCGTGGACTGCAGTAGGCATCTTGCATAATTGTCGACAATTGGGAAATTCTAACCTTTATATAATAAGCAGAACATTCCTATTGTAGAAACAGGTGTTTCATTTTTGTTCCAGTGATTGTAAGAATCAGGGGCTACTAGTGGGAAGGCAGCATTCTCCCATGGAACATGGGTAGGTGCCTGGATGGATAATCAGGCCTGTGCAGTTGTTTGGGGTGTATGTTTTTGTTATTGGGTGTGGGGGGATCAGTTTGCACATACCTGGAACCTAGGCTGATGTTCAGGAATGCACCTAAGGCTAGGCTACACTGTGGGTGGGCTTATTCAGGCCACAACACACCTTTGGTTGGGTGGGGTCATCACAGACATGACTGTGAGTGGATTGATTCCTGCCAGTCAGCCCCAACCCTTTTTGGTTAGGTATTGCCTTATTTTTGTTTTTCAACTACTCAGCAGACGTACTTTGAGTAGCACCTGTAAATGATTTTTCTGTATGTATGTTTTGTGCAGTATTAGCAAGGTGCAAAGTGTGGTTTCATACTTAATACACACTGATATAGTACTGTTATTTTTTAAACAAACGTTCTATGATGTATAGAAGTGCATTTTTCTGACGCTTGCCAACTAGGTCTCAATTTGGGCCCACCACCTTATTTTCCAAAATAGATGTCACCCTTGACATGCCTGTTCTTTTCCCCTCCTGCACACCTCACTGCCTATCATTTCTGCTGCACGAAGTGAAGTAAAAAATCATTGGTTTATTTCAATTGTCATCTTCATGCTGTTTTAGAATAACTTTACCCAGCTTAGTCACAAACTGTAACTACTGCCCAAGGTCTGTCCATTAGCTCACTGTAACCTATCCATACATAATACATTCCTAATAGATTGCTATTGTTCACATATCAAGTATGTTACATCATCTCCTGAAGGCATTAACATAGAGGGGGCAGAATAATTATTTATCTAGAAAGATGGTGGTTAGGTGCTAAGGTGCTAAGCCAAGAGGATGTTGGAGACTGCTCTGATCTCCTAAATCTGGCTTACAGTACTCTAAGGCGTTCATTACAACTCTGGCGGTTGCATGACTGCCAGACTCATGCTGGCGGTCCCACTGCCAACAGGCTGGCGGTGGGACCGCCACATTATGACTATGGTGGAGTCGCCACGGTCGGACCACCGACACTGCCAGACTGCCGCAAGCCAGCAGCCTGGTGGTACCGGTGGTTTTCATCCTCCAGGGTAGCACTGCTTGCAGCGCCGCCGTGGGGATTAAGAGTCCCCATACCACCAACCTTTCGATGGCGGTTTATACTGCCATGGAAAGGCTGGTAAAATGGGGGTGTCGGGGACCCCTGGGGGCCACTGCACTGCCTATGCACTGGTCATGGGCAATGCCCAGGTACAGCCCTGTTGCGCATTCCACTGCCAGTAAATTATGGGCAGTGGAATGCCCGACTGGTGCTGTTGCACCTGCCGCACAAACACTTTGGTGGAGCCAGCGTCAATGTTAAGGTCCTGTTTACCACAGGGCAGTCAGGCGGAAACAATATTTCCACCCGCCGGCCCTGCAGTGAACTCCCAATAGGGCCAGTGGGGTTCAGGCCGCACAGGCAGCCTGAAGGCAGGAAGACTTTAGCAGGGGGCCTCTGCCACTCGCCAAACCCGTAACTCATTAACCTGAGAATTGGTTACTGGGCTGCATGGATCACTTTGCTGTGAAATTGTGGATGGGCCCTCAATGTCAGCCAGTGGATCAATTGAGTGGTTCAAAGGGGCATCCGCTGTACAGCCTGCTAAAGAACCACGCTGGCCCATATTTCCAGCAGAGGGACCACAAACGTCAGTGGGGCATTGTAGTCCCTGAGCATCAGATGGTGTTTTGACTGTGAGTGCTGGCTGCAATGAAAAAGTCCTTCGTGAAGGCTGTGGGCCTGAACCTTGGCTCGCACCTGCTGCATCAATGCTTCTCATTATTTCTGTGCCCTTGCCAGCTCGCCTCGAAACAGCCTTCCTTATACTGGGTTTGGACTGGCCCATGCCACTGCCCCCACATTCCCATTCTCCTCATCCCTCCCAACAGCGTTTCCCAGCCTCCCGCAGCAGTTCACCTGAGTGGGAAGGAGCTGAGACACACATGGCTGCTTACATGGGCACCATCTTTGCTTTGTTTCACTTCAGTTTATATTCCTAATACTTTCAATGTCACCAAACGTAACACTTTTTGCATAACATTTGCTCAAATGCAATACTCAGCTGATACCAAAATGTTTCTTGATATGATTTTATGACTTTACTATGCATTGATAAATGCACAGTTTTATTTGTTATAGATCTAAATTACTAATATTAAACTCATGGGATGAGTTTCAAGCAATCCTGTAGGGTTTTCAGAATCCGAATGTTATAGATTATTCTTTGTCTACTTCTTCTTTGGTAAATTAACAATTGCATGATCAAATACAAAGCAAACTATGTGTGCAATATTGGTTGACGTGTTTAAAAAATGTACCATATCAACTTATTGACCACGCTGAAAGTTTTATAAATTATGTAATTACCAATAGCACATCATTTTTTCTGTGTTTCGTACCTGCTGAGATATGTAGTGCCTATTTTAGTATATAGAACTCAAGCAGAGGATCCCAAAAACACCAGATCGCTGACTTCGTAGTGCTCTCAGTAGTACAATGGCTTTGTCTCTCCCACCATATACCCTCACCGAAATTAGGGGCAGATTTAAAAGCCCCTAGTGCCGCCTTGCATCACATTAGAGTCATTTTTGTACACTAATGTGGCCCAACGAGGCCATAATTGCCATGCCAAATTTCCAAAGTGGCGCAATGCATGCTTTGCACCACTTTGCAAGGGTTTGCGATACGTTATGCCTGCGCCAGGCTTAATGTATACAAAGGGGGCGTTCCCCCGTTGGGGGAGGGTGAAAAAATGGCGCAAAGAAATCGAAGAGATTTCATTGTGTCATTTCTTTCGACACTTTTAATGTCTACTCAGAGCAGGCATTAAAAGGAGGCACACCATTGTTTAAAATTTGCCTCAATGGGCTTTGCAGGATTGGCATCAAAGTTTTTAATTTGCTAATCCTGCAAGGCTCTGAACTAGAATCCAAAATGTTGACGCTAGTTCCCCAACTTCTGCCATGGTGCACTGTATCTTAGATATGGTGCACACATGGTGGCCTTAGGGGGTGCTAAGGGAAGAAAGAAAATTGGGGCTGACCCGAGTGCAATGCCACTTTTCTTAAATCAGACCCTTAGGGGCAGATTTATGGAAAGTGGCGCTGCACCAAGTGCAGAGCCATTTTCCCTGCACCCCTACCGCCACCATGTGTGCACCGTAAACAGCGCACCATGGCACAGGGTAGGGGGCAATAGCGTAATTTCTCATGATGCTATTGATGCACTCTGCAGGAGTAGCGCCACAATATTAACACTACTCCTGCAGAGTACCCCTTTTAACGCCTGTTCTTGAGCAGGCGTTAAATGTGCCGTAAAAAAATGGCGCAAGGAAATCTCATAGGTGCAAGCATAATGTAGCACAAAGGGTTACAGAGTGACGCAACATTAACGTATAAAATAATTAACGTAATGTGGCACGAGGTGGCACTAGGGAATTATAAAATGCCCCTCAGAGTCACATACAATTTCATTGAAGATGGACGTAGCAAAGTTTACTTCATATGAATATAATACTGGTCAGGATAACACAATAACATATCACATTGATACATGCATATTATCACCATCTTAAGATCTAAGTATTCAAAAATTGTAAACATTTCCTATTTACATCCTGCATGAGACAGGCAGAGGCCCAGGAACCTGACCAACAAGGATTACTTGAAACGAAGAGAAAGATTATTAAAATTTAAGGCAAAGTTGACAGGAATAACACACTCAGGTGGTCATTCTGACCCTGGCGGTCTTTGACCGCTAGGGCGGAGGACCGCGGGAGCACCGCCGACAGGCCGGCGGTGCTCCAATGGGGATTCCGACCGCGGCGGTAAAGCCGCGGTTGGACCGGCACCACTGGCGGGCTCCCGCCAGTGTACCGCCGCCCCATTGAATCCTCCACGGCGGCGCAGCTTGCTGCACCGCCGCGGGGATTCCGACCCCCCCTACCGCCATCCAGATCCCGGCGGTCGGACCGCCGGGATCCGGATGGCGGTAGGGGGGGTCGCGGGGCCCCCGTAAGAGGGCCCCTACATGTATTTCACTGTCTGCTGCGCAGACAGTGAAATACGCGACGGGTGCAACTGCACCCGTCGCACAGCTTCCACTCCGCCGGCTCGATTCCGAGCCGGCTTCATCGTGGAAGCCTCTTTCCCGCTGGGCTGGCGGGCGGTCTGAAGGCGACCGGCCGCCAGCCCAGCGGGAAAGTCAGAATTACCGCCGCGGTCTTTCGACCGCGGAACGGTAATCTGACGGCGGGACTTTGGCGGGCGGCCTCCGCCGCCCGCCAAGGTCAGAATGAGGGCCTCAGTCTAAGAAGGCAAACACAACTGAACTGCCTAATGCACTGTACCTTCTGGGGCAATATGGTCACACCCCAAGAAATATCATGGGCACTGGAGGTAGGGCTGTAAGACGTGGACCACCGGCAGGGCAGTCCACCTTCTAAGCAGCCCCTTACCCAAAGACCCCCTCATCAAGAGGGTTTTATTGATAAATTCAAGGACACTCAAGCACTTAAGTATCATTATTCCTCATTTTGAACTAGGGGCATGAGTGGGCTGGATTTCCGCGATCTGTACATCACTGGGCCTCGGGTGACAAAGAGGTTACCCTAGGGCTACTCAACCTTTTCAAATCCCTTCTCCCGCCGTCCCCTTATAATTACCACTTCTAGTCAGTTTATCAACTCAGCTGCAAGCCTCTCTGGGACGCAAAGGTTGCTGGGAAACCCAATATGGGAGGGGGCAGTAGCCTATCCCATGCCAAATAGATGGCCCTCCGCCCTGCAGGGTGGACGAACTAATGCCGCCCCTCTACTACTGCCAGGGGGCTTGATTCAAGAATGTTGCCAGTGAATTAACCAAGACGTGCAACGTGGCAAGTGTAGACACCAAGAAATATTTATGTACTTTTCAGCATCAGGTATGTTTAAAGGCAAATTTAATCATTCAGATGTCAGCAACTATGAAATAAGGAAAAGAAATACAAAAATTCCCCTAACGGTAATAGTAAAATGTTTCCAAATATCATGGAATAGCATTCTGGAGAAAAGATTAATAGTGTTGGAAAAAACACATATTTTGTGCTTCCTTTCTGGATGAAACAGAAAGAAACTAATGTGTGGTTGTGGAAGAAGAGGTGGATGTTTTATGGAAGCCAGGAAGACGCCAAAGACATGAAGGCATGTGTGCACATTTTCTCGGTATCCTGTCAACGTTTTCCAAAAACGTAGTGAAATGTCAAATAGGCAGAGGATGTAAATGTATTAAAAAACAACTAAAAAGGCATCTGATGTTTTATAGACATTCTAACACCTAGTGGAAAGCTGAACTCACACCATTTGGCCTGATTTTCATTTAAACTTACATCTGCAGTGGCGAACATGTGCGAGTACGTCACGCGTTTAGATATTACTGTGGAAATACAAAACCTCCTTTAAACTTCAATACACATTTTAATTCATTTTGCAACTAAAGAACGAAACTGAGATTTCTTGAGAGTCCCAGAAGTGTGCAGATAATTGAACACACGCCTGCATTTTGCGCCTACACCGATGCTCAGCGGAAGTAGACATCCATAAAACGGGCACCAGTGTCCACAGAAGTGACGACAGTTACTTCAGCAGAGGTTCAAAAGACCCATTGATGTGTGTGCTGCAAGCTCCCTGCGTTTACTGCAGATAAATGCATAACCCGCTCTAACTGTATTGAAAATATAACTTGGGATCTCACAGACATTTTTACAAATATCATGTTAACTAAGGTGTCGCCAAAACGACATTTTATGCAGCGTGCTTCCAATTAACAGTCAATTCTGGGGCATAACTTTCATTAGTGCAGCAGGTACAGTGTATCCGGGGAACAGAGATGTGGGGGTCCCCCTACGCTCCGATTATGTTTTCCCTTGCTACCCAACTGGGTGGCATAGAGTCCGAGTTTCTTTGCTTACATTAGGACCACGGCACTCTGCTGGGCCACAGATGTAATCACAGTGCTGCCCAACGTGCAATTACCGAAGATTTCCACACTTAACACACCTTATCGATTTACGTTAGAATAGTTTTCCGTACAGTGAAATTGGTACTGGAGGGAGTTCCTTAAGTACAAATGTCCGCAAAAGTGATCGGTCACTCATGGCTGCATCGCAATACCTCACGCTAAAGCCTTTTTTCAGAGCGGCAGATGTCCTCAAAGGCATGCGACACTTTCTAAATACGGCCCACTGCCGTTTTTTGTTATCCACGCAGTGAAAAGCAGTGGTTGCGTTATTCATGCAGTGCTCCTTCCGTGCTAAATGTAGTAAATCTGGATCCCAGTATTCTATCTTTGATGAGAAATGGTGGAAGTTTGCACAACAAAGACGCCTGTCATGGGTTAGGGTGACAAACATCCGCTTTTGTGTTTATTCCTCCAATTTGCACGCATTAGCACATCCTTTAGTTTTTTTTCACATTGAGAACTTTACTGGGCGTCCTTGCCTTCCTGAGCTACGCCTCCGACTCATCCAGGCAATGTTCAACAACCATTTGCACCAACTTTCTCCATAAGTTCAAACATTACATTTAAACAGCACTCTAAACAGAATCTTGAAAATACTCTAAATTGAAACAATAAATACATTGGAAAATAAAGGAAGAGATAAGCAACAATATCAAGCATCAAAATAATGAATAAAGGCCAATGAATTCTAAAATATTTCTGGTCCCCTGAAGTAACACTAATATTAGTGTACAGGTGATCTTATGAACACATTGATTAATTAAATTCATAACCGATCCTTACATGTTGGCCACTAAACCAATGCACCAATGACTATTTTCAGAGGCTATTACTGTCAGTAAATCAACCACCATCGACCCAGGCTCCACCAGAAATCATATCCACAGTAACCCTGCAAACACTCAGGAATTAACTAAACTAAATCAAGATAATCATAGGGGCAGTTGAACTCTCAACCTCAGAAATCAGTAAAGCGGTTTAACAAATGAAACCTGAAGAAGCCAGTCTCCGCTTAACCAAGGCTTAGCCAATCTCCACTTAACAGTGGAATAAACAAACTCTTGGCTCGACAAACAAAAGCAGAAACTACAGGATCCTCCTCAATGGAGTAATGAAACATGGAAACGACAGAAGAAGACAACAGAGCTAGAAGATATGAGTAGAAGGGGATACATAAGGACTTTTGGCCTCCCAGAAATAAAGGAAGATGGGGAAAAGATGCTGGCATTTATTACCACTTTCATGCCAGATAATGGGCATAATGTTAAACTTGCCCTAAAAATTCCAGCCTTTACACTCACATCAATCTAAAGCATCAAGGCCAGAATTGGCTTGGCTAGTGTGATATTGACAGCCATGGCAAATTCACCAAACTGCCAAAAGAATTGGTCATAGCCTACATAAAGGGTACAATATCTCCATAGTTGCAGATTTCTCTCACAGGAAACTAACATAACAAGGAAAAAAAAAGTTTTAAGCCTATGATCAACCCATAGAAAATGATACTTTGTATTTGGTGTTCTAGAACTAGCCGCAATGATCAGGTCTTATGAGGGAATACAAAGAACCTGAAGAATATGAGAGCTTTCTGTCTTCATTGGAAAGCATATCAATGTACATCAGGTACATACAATTAGCAATCTCACCGGATGATCAGAGTTCTCCACTAGGAACTTCATTGCATGAGAGAAGATGTCCTCCAGTACAGAAATACTCACTCAGCCTAACAGCTCCTATTACAGCATAGTGGAGATGACCCTGACTTATCATACACAATAAGAGTCAAGTCTCAATGTGTATTGAAGGACTCTCTGAAAGCAACAAAATCTACTCTAATGATAAGGGTCTACTTCACAAGACTCAGTTGCTATTGTATTAATTGACACAATGATGGGCTCAACATCCTCTGTACTTTTGGTAGAGTGTAGGCATGGCCGCTTGAGGTACAGCTCTCCTGTGTAAAATTATGGCACTAACATTAAATTGTGTGCAACTCAACATTGGTGCGCCACCTAGAATACAACATAACTGCAGTAATGACTTATCATGACAAACGCGCCCTTAAGGGGAAAAAAGATTCTGCCATGTTATATTTGCCTCAGAATAGTGCACTGTGGGATAGTCTGCATCACAATAAACAGAATGTGTTGCAAAAGTGTAAAGGCCTTGAGGGCTTTTCTTTCATTGGTTAGGGAATGTCCAGGCATTACCCCACACCCTGGCTAATGAATTCTACATAAGCAGTCCCCTACCCTGAGCTCATCAGACCACTTTCTGGACCTGTGAAATAACAGAAAAGGACTGTATTTGCTGTTTGAGACCTGGTTGAAGACTTGAAAGGCTGAATTTATTCCCAGGTGTGCCCAGCACTAAGACATGAACTCTAAGGGTCAGTTGATTAATCATTTGTGTGGCTATGGGGACATAATAATCTGCAGGGGAGGTGATGCAGCATCGGTTCCTTACGCTCTAGCGAGGTCAATGAATCCAGCAGGTCAAGTTGTGTGGCATTGACTTTGCTGTGTTGCGTTCACATCACGGGGCAATAGGTGCTGCAATGGAGTCGGGTGTCCTGGACATCAGGGACACAACACTCAGGGCTCACACTGTGGTGGGACTCTGGGGGCATTACAGTGGCATAGGGCCTGCGGTGACAGTTGCAGTCGTTGCACTCAGTGGGGACCACGGCTCCTGGTGCCGGCAGCGGAGTGGAGTCAGACATCAGCGCCGGTCTCGAAGTCGCTCTAGAGTCGATGCACTTGGTTTCTTCTGGGTTTCACCGGATCTCACTTCCAAGGGCCCGGAAACTGGATTTGGCACCACTTGGCAAGTCAAGACTCTCAGCAGGAAAGCCCAGCTGCTGGCAGATGAAGTCTTTGATGTCCCTGATGCTTCTAACATGAGGCAAGCTTCGTTTAAGCCCTTGGAGAACCTTGGAAAGCAGGATGTAGAAAGCAAAGTCCAGTCCTTTCACTCCAAGGGCAGGCGTACCAGCAGCAGGCCAGCACAGCAAAGCAACAGGCTGAGTGGCAGGTCCTCTTCGAGCATCCAGCCCTTCTCACTGGCTAAATGTCCTCAGTCCAGAAGTGTTCTGATGTTGTGGGATCAGCAGACCAATACTTATACACATTTCTGTCTCTGAAGTAGGCAAACTTCAAAGGAAAGTCTTTGTAGTTCACAAGACCCTGTCTCTCGCTATCCTGGGCTGAGACACAGTCCAGCAGGTTAGAGACTGCTTTCTGTGAGGAGTGAGGACAGGCAAAATCCTATTCAAGTGCAGGTGTCAGCTCCTCCCACCAGTCTAACCCAGGAAGACCAATCAGGATATGCAGGACTCACCTTAGCTCCCTTTGTGTGACTGTCTAGAGTGAATTACAGAATGGTTACACAAGAAAATGCCCACTTCCTAAAAAGTGACATTTTCAAACCTACAATATAAAAAACTTTACCCAAAGATGCATTTTTACATTGTGAGTTCAGAGATCCCAAACTCCATATCTCTATCATGTTCCCAATGCGAAATTGCACTTAAATGATATTTTAAGGCACTCGCCATGATATTGTATGGGAGAGATAGGCCTTGCAATAGTGGAAAACAAAATTAGCACTATTTCAATATCAGGACATATGAACAACACTAGTGCATGTTCTACCTTTCAAATGCCCCGCACCCTGCCCATGGGGCTGTCTTAGGCCTACCTTAGGGGTGACTTACATGTAGTAAAAGGGAAGGTTGGGCCTGGCAAGTGGGTGCACTTACCATGTTGAACTGGCAGTTTAAAACTGCACACATATGCCCTGTAGTGGCAGGTTGGAGACATGCTTACAGGGTTACTCATGTGGGTGACACAATCAGTGCTGCAGCTGCAACATTTGTAACATTTGATTTACAGGCCCTGGGCACCTCTAGACCACTTCACTGGGGACTTACTAGTAAATCAAATATGTCAGTCATGGCTATACCAATCACTAATACAATTTAGAGAGGCAGCATATGCATTTTAGCACTGTTTAGCAATCCCAGAGTCCTAAAGCAAACAAAAACAGGTCAGAAAAAACAGGAGGCAAACATTTTGGGGGTGACTCTGCACAAATGGCCCGGTCAAACACCTTAACAAAAAGAAACTCCTATTTTGGAATTTTCTATTTGTAAAGAAAAATATTTATTCTGTGCTGACGCAGTCCCATTGCATAGAGTAATATGCATTTTCAGGAACCACTGTGATGGCGGTTCCTAGCAATGGTTTTATAAATGACCGCAAGACTGAAGGTCATTTATAAATTGGGTGGGAAGTCTTTCCACCATGTGGATGGAGTAAATTATTCCTTCCCCATGGCAGAATGGCAGGCCACCCACCCTGAAATAAATCTGACTATTAGTCAGAAGATAATATCCTGGACCAGGATGAACCTGCTTGGTGTACCAGACCTGCACTCCATTGTGTTCGGCCTAAGATAGCATCTAGGACCCGGTCTACCTCAAACAGTGAGTGTTGATTGGTGCCTTACTTTTTCCTTGGGCTTTTTGTCTTAAATCATAAAAAATACAATACCTTTGGTTTGACTTATTGGATTGTTGTAATTCTGGTGTCATTTTATCATGATTTTTTCCTCCATTTTTTAAATTGGTTGCAGGATGTTTGTTGTGATGTGACTTTCTAACTTTTTTGCACCGCTAAATGCTTTATATATTTTTTATAGGAACATTTTATTGAAATGTTACATGATAACAATAAAACATTGCCTTGCTCAGTATGAATGCCAATATACATTGCATCACAGTTCTCCTGTAATCCCAGAACATGTCCAGCACAGTGTCCTTCCCAAGGCTATGAGTTGTTTCCTGAATTTCATCTCATCCACAAGCCATAGTAGCCCCACCCTTTTTCCAATGCTTTACACATTTTTCAATGTGAGGCCTGTCTTGAGAATGTTATCAATGAATGTTAATAACTTGACCAGTTATATCAAGAGAAATAAAATAAAATATTGGCATATCTGTCAACAAAAAACAGACATTGTATTGGTACAAGAGACCCACTTGTTTCAGTGGGAATCGGTCATACTAAAAGGAGACTTGGTTGAAAAAATTATTTCAGCTTCAGGTCAAGAACACAGGAAAGGCATGGTAGCTAAATTACACAACAATCTGCGTATCTGTGTTAAGACTGGATCACACCTTAAAGGTCACTTAATTTTTACGAAGATATATGCCCCAAATGGAAACAAACTGGACTTTTTCTTCAATTTGAACAGAAAGTGACCACATTAAAATAATAACTGAGCGATACTTGAATTTAACGCCCTACCCTGTACTTGATCGTTCAGGTCAACCGCTATGTGGATAACTGTTTGCTTGGAACCTAACGGCAGATCATGCTTGTTAGAAATGGGGTTTTTGGTTGGCAGTCAGGTTACCCTCTGTCCAAGCAAGAACCCTCACTCTAGTCAGGGTAAGTCACACACAATCCAAAATTATCCTGTGCCCACCCTCTGGTAGCTTGGCACAAGCAGTCAGGCTTAACTTAGAAGGCACCGTGTAAAGTATTTGTGCAATAAATCATACAATAACACAATATAGCACCACAAGAATACACCACATAGTGTTTCGAAAAATATATAATATTTATCTGGGTATTTGCAGGTCAAAAACGATCAAAGATGCATTATGAATTTGTAAAGATATCACTGAAAAGTGATATAAAGTGTCTTAAGTCTTTAAAAAGTAAACAAAGTCTCTTTCAATCACAAAGTACCTGGTTTAAAGTGGAAAATCTCCGCAAAGGGCCGCAGAAGAAGAGATACATGGAAAAATGGAGTGTGCGTCAATTTCTCCCCTGCACACACTGACTGGCGTTGTTATTTTTCACGCGGGGAAGTCGTGCGTCGTTTTCTGGTGCGCGGACAGTCTCTTTCTGTGGGTCACGGGATTACCAGATATCCCGGGGTCTGTGCGCGGATTCTTTGGCTTGTTTTCCGGCTGCGCATCGTTCCGGGAGGCTGTGCATGGAATTCTCGTTCTTGCGGCAGGCGTCGCGTCGATTTCCCTTCTGGAAGTCGGGCGGCGTTGACCTTGCGAGGCCGTGCAGCGAAGTTCCGGTCGCCCCGAAGGTGTCGCGTCGATCAGTGTCGATGTGCGGCGATTTTCTCGCCGCGGAGCAAGCTGTGCGTCGAAATTCCAAATGAAAAAGAGAATTCTTTTTGGTCCTGAGACTTCAGGGAACAGGAAGCAAGCTCTATCCAAGCCCTTGGAGAGCACTTTTACAGCCAGACAAGAGTTCAGGAAGGCAGCAGGGCAACAGCAAGGCAGCAGTCCTTTGTAGAAAGCAGTTAGGTGAGTCCTTTAGGCAGCCAGGCATTTCTTCTTGGTAGGATGCAAGTTCTGGTTTCTTCTCCAGCAAATGTCTGATGAGGTAGGGCAGAGGCCCTGTTTTATACTAAATTGTGCCTTTGAAGTGGGGGTGACTTCAAAGAGTGGCTAAGAAATGCACCAGGTCCCCTTTCAGTTCAGTCCTGTCTGCCAGGATCCCAGTAGGGGGTGTGGCAGTCCTTTGTGTGAGGGCAGGCCCTCCACCCTCCAAGCCCAGGAAGACACATTCAAAATGCAGATGTATGCAAGTGAGGCTGAATACCCTGTGTTTGGGGTGTGTCTGAGTGAATGCACAAGGAGCTGTCAGTTAAACATAGCCAGACGTGGATTGCAAGGCACAGAAAGATTTAAGTGCAAAGAAATGCTCACTTTCTAAAAGTGGCATTTCTAGAATAGTAATATTAAATCCGACTTCACCAGTCAGCAGGATTTTGTATTACCATTCTGGACATACTAAATATGACCTTCCTGCTCCTTTCAGATCAGCAACTGCCACTTCGACAATGTATGAGGGCAGCCCCAATGTTAGCCTATGAAGGGAGCAGGCCTCACAGTAGTGTAAAAACGAATTTAGGAGTTTTACACTACCAGGACATATAAACTACACAGGTACATGTCCTGCCTTTTACCCACACAGCACCCTGCTCTAGGGGTTACCTAGGGCACACATTAGGGGTGACTTATATGTAGAAAAAGAGGGGTTTTAGGCTTGGCAAGTACTTTTAAATGCCAAGTCGAAGTGGAAGTGAAAGTGCACACACAGGCCTTGCAATGGCAGGCCTGAGACAAGGTTAAGGGGCTACTGAAGTGGGTGGCACAACCAGTGCTGCAGGCCCACTAGTAGCATTTAAACTACAGGCCCAAGGCACATATAGTGCATTCTACTAGGGTCTTACAAGTACATCAAATAGCCAGTCATGGATAAACCAATCAACAGTACAATTTACACAGAGCGCATATGCACTTTAGCACTGGTTAGCAGTGGTAAAGTGCCCAGAGTTCAAAAGCCAACAACAACAGGTCAGAAAAAATAGGAGGAAGGAGGCAAAAAGTTTCGGGAGGACCCTGTCAAAAAGCCAGGTCCAACAATGCTTTATTAGAACCATGATGCTTAGTACATATAGCAGACATGTAATACACTTCTTATTCTTCACCCATGGAAGAGACAATGTATCAGGGGCTAATTAATCAAACACTCTGCTATAGCTATATCTAAATTAATTTATGGCAAAATAAACTAAAATCCCCTGATATACTAAGAACACTAACGAAAACAAAATACGTTCTTAACTCCATATTCACCCTTCAAGTGAAATGGATACCAACCTCAATCAAGGACAAACAATTAAGATCAAAAAGAAAAGTCAGGGCAACTACTAGCCTCACAACGTAAGCAAGACACAGCCTCTACAACCACTCCGGAAACCAGTAACAAAAACAGACATCTGCTAACCAACCCTTTATACGTTACAACAGAATACAAAGCCTTTTAACTTCCTCTAATATCTCGATCCAATGCCATGTTACAACAAGAGTGGGAATATTAGACAGCCTTAACACAAGAACAGCATTACAGAGTAAGAATTATCAGCAGCCATTAAAGCAATGCCAACTCACAAAGCCCAGGGTAAAGATGGGCTACCAATTGTGCCAAATAAATGCTGCATCAGTAGTCCCTCTACTCAGTAAAGATTTAGCAGAAGAATGTACGAGAAAGGTCCCTGATTTCTCATTACTTTAATTCCAAAGAAAGAAAAGACCCCCAAGCGTGTGCTGGTTACAGACCAGACTCACTTATAAATACAGACTTGAAGATAACAATGGCAATGCTAGCTAGTAAGCTACACAACTATACACTGCTGTTGATCCACAGAAATCAAGTAGATTTCATTCCAATGGATGTCTTCAATATATTGTGGATCCTGTGCTATGGCAACAGACGTGCAAACATAGAAAGGAATTTGTAGTTTCTTTAGATGCAGAGAAGGACTTTGATTGTATGGAATGCCTATACATGTTTATAGTATTAAAAAGAGCTGAAATAAGACCGAAGTTCATTCATTTAATCAGTTGGCTATACCAGATCCAAACCCCAACAGTGAACTGCGGTGGCGTACATATCTGATACCTTCCAGATAAAAGGAGTACCAAACTAGGCCCCGTTCTGTCTCCCCTAATATTCCTATGAGCGCCGGACACCTGCAGCCGCGATTCAAGAATCTAAGGTGGTTAAAGGTCAGACCCTGGTGGAAAATTTAAAATTATCCTCCATGCAGGTACTGGTTCTTTCTGAAAGTGCACTTTATTACACAATACATTGGACATCATCTCTACCTTTTCCAGATTTTCCGAATATAAAATAAAATGGGACAAACGTGAAGTTGTACCAATGAACACTTTAATTAGCAGCACAGCGCCCTAACAACTCTTTTTTTTTTTTTAAATGGATGCCAAGAATATTAAAATATTCGGCATCTCTGAAGAAAATGTGGGGCAAATCTTGCATTGATACTGTGGGGCAAATCTTGCATTGATACTGTGGGGCAAATCTTGCATTGATAGTGTGGGGCAAATCTTGCAGTGATAATCATCAAAACATGATGATATTTGTCACATTTACTGAGCAGTGTGGAGACCTCCCAGTGAGAGTTTTTTGGACAATTTGCGACTGTGCCTCACGTTTGCTAAGGTTATGTACAAAGAATGTAAAGAACGGCACAGTCTTATCTTGTAGTTACTTTTCAGCACAAAGGGTGTTCCAGATTATAAACATGGTCATTTGTCAGTGACAAATCTACTTTGCGCAGTTGCCATCACTCTGCATCAAAGTTAGCTAGACTGGGCTTTCCATCAACAACTAAGGCCTTTTGGAAGCAGATGTAACCAAGAAGTAATCAAGAAAAAAATATGTTAATTTCTCCAAATAAGCAACATATCACATGTGTGCTCTAGTGAACATCACACATTCACTCTGTTGGGTTCTTTTGAGTTTGTCTAGGTATAGGAACTTGTTATGGAAGGGTATGATTCCAGTACAAAACCTGTGCTGGACACTCACCTCTGCAACATGGTGTAAGTCCATGCATCGGATAAGGCAGCCTGTTTGTGTGACAGTGAAGAGGATGTCAGTAGCAAGCCTTAAACTAAAAGAAGTTTGAAAAATATTGAATATTTGCATGTGCTCAACTAAAGGTAATCTAATCAACATAATGTACATTAAAGTCACCTTGATTGCTTAAAGCATTTTAAGTAGAAGTTTGTTGGGTTTTCCCATGAAGTCCTAGACATTTCTATAGGTGCATTTTAAAGTGCTCACAGACTTTGACTGGAAGTGAGTAGTCATCAGTTAGTAAGTGTAGTTAATCCTCATTTACTGAGTAACAACATTAAATATGGTTATCGCACTAAAAAAGCACTGTGTGCTAAAAGACTGAAGTATGTTATAGGCGTATTTGTGAATAAAGCACAGTGCATACTTCAACAAAAGACTGCAATAAAGTGTGCTTATGCACAGGGCATTAGCTCAAAACCACTAGATATACTCACTACTGTGTGAGCCTGAGATCCGGTGTAAGGTGGTGGCCTACTTAATGACTAGACTATTTAAGTCATGCCAAGAGCAAGAAATTTGCTTGCTATGCAGATTGTTAGTAGGGGTGAGAGAAGTGGCTGCAGTCATATATATTTTCCTTATTCCATAAATGCATCACGTCGAGAGAAAAGAGAACTGCTTGGCCACCTGGAAGGGAATGCATCTATTGTACCCAATGAAGCTTAGGTGCCTGTTTGTTCAAAGTTACCTGATTAATGCTGCAGCAGTTGAGGCCATCTCTTCAGAGTAATTGCTTGTCAGGAAGATCTAAAAAAACACAAAGGTGAAATTTAGACTCAAAAAGTGCGAAGGACGGGTCAAGTTTGCAAATAATAGATATAAAATATACATTGTGCGAAAGAACATTTGCAACAAGCCATTGTGTTTATTGAACTTAAAATATTGCTTTTTGCTGATTGCACTTAAGATATACTTGCTTCACAAACTGTATTTTGGAGTACCTAAGGCTGTACTACTTATTATAAAATGCAGTTCACAATCCTGTGAGTGCAAATCTCTACCTACACTTCTCCTATCTTTTCAATGGGAAGATCCACACACATGTACCTTTCCTACTTGTGAATACGGGAGGGACCAACTGCATTGACTGGTAAAAAAGGCAATATTTACTACCAAATGGCAAGGGTTTAAGGAGAAAGAAATATGGGTTTGGGATGGATAAAGAGGGGCCGAGGGATGAACAAGCACTCCACTCCCCCCACAAAAGAATAAGCTCTTTGCTATTCACAACCCACACTTCTGAAGTTACTACAGCCACAAAGGACTCAAAATAGTAATAAATGTACTCTAGCTCAGACCTGGAGTAATACAAAAGACTGTCTCTAATTTACTTATGGTTGAGGTGTGACGTCTCTAGTCACCTTTAATAATGAAATGTAATAACTAAATGGCATAGCTACTCTACGGATCTAAGGGCCTGTTTTAGAGCTTGGTGGAAGGGTTGATCTTAATACGACAAGCAGGACATCCATTGGGTTTGTAATGGAGTAAGCCCCTCAGCTAAACCCTAAATCAGATTCTAAGTTATTGCAGTCGAGTTGTGACATCATAGTGGCTGCTGCCAGTCTGGCAGCCAAAGTGAAAAGCAGGTCACAGTGCATGATTACAGATGCAGTTAAAACAAAAAATGAGAACTGCCCTTTATTTCTTCAATCTGTTTTCAGTGATCATTAGGAAGAAGATATTTATGTCAAAGGGTGTTTTTTAACACTGTATGTCATTATAGGAAGGAGAGAGTTTGTCTGCTTCTACACATTCTGAGCTGTAACTTTTTTTTTAGTTTGACATGCAATAAACTGACTTTAATGTTTTCTTACAACAAATTGCTATATGTTTTTAGTGTTAAATTTTACACTACTGATTTAGGGCCGTATTACAAGTTCCATAGGATATAATGTAACTTGTAATATGGCAGACAGGATATCCGTCATGTTTGTGATGGAGTAATACCCTCCCCCAAACTCGTGATGAGGCCCTTAGTGTTTACGCTTTATTTTTGCATACTAACCATACTGTAACTTTTATATGAAAAAGCAAGGAAACAAGGATTAAAGCGATTTGTGGGAAAGCTAATGGGGCAAAGGTATTATAAGGGATATAATACCATTTGATGTACATTGAAGGGTTATTTTAAGTCACCTTGAAGTTACATAACTTGTAGAGGAACTCAGCCTTCTGCTTCATTTATCTATATGGTCATGTAAATCCTCAGTGACTTGCAATATCCTTATAATTCACAGCAAAGCATACTTTATCCATTGCCGTGGATATTTTCTATAGCCATGACTTAAGATTTAAAGCAAATTATATGCATATTGTTTTCCTTTTGCAATTTAATTAACCATAAAGGAAAACGTGATGAAACACTTTGTGCCCTTGTCCAGTGTCGCAGTAATTGGTGTCTGACCCTTCTTTTGAAAGTGACTATGGTATAAATAGGAATTAATATGACAGCATTGTACTGACTCTGAGCACATGTAGAGGGCACGTCTCTGTTTTTCTGTAGTGTGAGAGGTGAGTGGTTAAAGGATTGCCAGCAGTCTCTGAGCAAAGGGAGGTGGCAAGAAAATGGTATGGAAGGAATAGTATTCATGAGGAGTGAGCAGATCAACCAGGAAACCACAGCAGTGAAAGCAGGTCTCTGGGTAGCAAGACTGTAAGCAAGACTGTAAGTGTTCCAAAATACTCAAGTTCAATATCATTTTATTTCATGGTCCGTCAAATTTGCTGAGAAATTTCCCTTGCTTTGCATGGCTTACGCCTGGTGAGGGAAATCACATCCCATGTCCTCCGGACACCTACTTGACATATCAGTGATTTATTGTGTCTGAAGAAGGAATTAATTTAATGGTTTTCTAAGTTATCTTCATACTTGTTTCAAATTTGCGTCCAAGCAAGCAGTTCTGTTAAGTGTAAAAACATGTCTGCCTTGAATAAATGGATGAGCTGGCTGTCATCTGCCATTGAGCTACAACAGCTCTCAAAATATTGGATGCCTAAGTGCAACAAAAATGGGTGGTCACCCCTTCAGCCCCAAAAGAAAAGATTTTAGTTTCTGTTCAGCTCGCTCCCTCTGTTGCTACGCAGAAGTCATTGATATTTAGAAAGCAAAGCTCGACCCAGTCTCATTATATTTTCTGAATTTTTGGAGAGCCGATGTTGCAATCTTTTCTGTTTCTCATGTTTATGACAAGTTTGTCAGTTTACTAGTCCAGAACCTCTTATCTTATTTTCCTGGAGTACTTCTGATAACTATTTTCATGCCTTTCTCTTTTTTCGTGTAATGGTTGCAATCATCTTAAAATTACCAAAATGAGAAAATAATTGTTTGACTGTAACAGAATCATTTGTTTGTAGACTGCCAAAGCACAAACCATTGGACAATAATTGTAAGGGTGATGAAGGCAAGCAAACTAAAGTCAGGAACTGTGCTAAACAACCTTAATATTTCTATAGATCAGTATATATTATTTTACTCTCTGTTTTTGTTAAATCTTGGAAGTGAATACCTGTATCTCCAGTTTGTGCAGTGATCAAGGTCTTACTTCTCCCTTCGAATTGTTGGCAGTATGGTCTATGTCAAGGAAATTCAGAAATGCATGTATACAAGTGTGGCATTCTTCAAAGTGTTGAGTTATATGATATTTCATGTTTTATTATATATGCAAACAGATGTTACATTATCTGTTTTCTCATTGGGAAAATCAAGTTGACTGCATAGTACGGTCCACAGGGATATACTAAAGCAAGAGAAAAAAGTCAGAATCAGAGCAGCACTTCTTTGCTATTCTATTAGTTCAATATCTGCATGCCTTACTTTGTGTGCATCTTAAAAAGCCATTCACTCTAATCAACCAGGTATTAATGTCTCCCTTCTGGAAACCTTTGACAAGTGTATCTCTTAAAGAGGATGTTCTTCTAAATGTAATGTGAGGTTTCATACCAACCATGTGTAATGTTACTTCAGAGTCTGCGGGACATTCCAATATTTGCATCGGGGTGAACCCTACTATTTTCTTCCTGCAAAACAGGGTTGCAAACTGCTATTAACCTCCTTCATTTGTATACTTAATAGATCATTAATATTCATTTGACCAGTGTAGTATCAAGAAGAGTGGATACAAATGTTGCTGCTAAATCCAGTCCCCTGTCTGGATGTCACACCCATAAAATTACATGCTGCTTATATTCATTGTATTTAGAGGTCTATAATGCCTAACCCTCCCACAAACCCAAGATTGTATTTGCATTTTAGGGGGTGAAGCATATACCCATCACAGTAAACCCCGACATGCTTGCACAGTTCTAAATTAAATGTACTAATATTATTTTCTGCACACTTTGCCACTGCTAATCAGCGCTAAAGTGCAGAAGTTCTCTCCTTAAAACATGGTGACATTAGATGATACCCAATTGGTTTATTTAATTTACTTGTAAGTCTCTAGTCAAGTGCACCACATGTGCCCAGGGCCTGTAAATTAAATGCTACTAGTGGGCCACAGAACTAGTTGTGCCACCCACATAATAGCCCCCTAAACGTGTCTCAGGCCTGCCTCTGCCGTGCCTGTGTGTGAAGTTTCACTGCCACTTCCACTTGGCATTCAAAAGTACTTACCAAGCCTTAAACTCCCCTTTTTCTTCATATAAGTCACCCCTAAGGTAGGCCCTAAGTAGCCCATAGGGCAGGGTGGCATGCAGGTAAAAGGCAGGGCATGAACATGTGTGTTCTATATGTCCTGGTAGTGTAAAACTCCTAAATTATTTTTTACACTGCTGTGAGGCCTGCTCCTTTCATAGGTTAGCATTGGGGCTACCCTCATATACTGTTTGAGTGGTAGATCCTGATCTGAAAGGAGTAGCCAGGTCATATTTAGTATGGCCAGAATGGTGATACAAAAAGAGAACCTGAACCAGAACCTGCATCCTGCCAAGAGGAATAGCCTGGCTGCCCAAAGGACTCACCTGACTGCTTTTTTGTGAAGGACTGCTGCCCTGCTGTTGCCCTGCTGCCTTGCTGCTCTCTAGCTGTGGTGAGACGTGCTCTCCAAGGACTTGGATAGAGCTTGCCTCCTGTTCCCTGAAGTCTCAGGACCAAAAAGACTTCATATCTACAAGAAGAACACTGTGTGCGTTGAAAATCCATGCACAGCCTGCCGGAAACGATGCACAGCCTGCACCACAGTGAAAAATTCACTGCACGGCCAACCGGAATGACGAAGCCTGACTTCGCAACAAGAAGATCGATGCAGCACCAGCATAGTGACTCGAAATTCGATGCACGGCCCACTGGATCGAAGCATACCTGAGCCGGAATGACACAGCCCGACTTCTAGAGAGGAATTGATGCAGCGCCTGCAGTGCAGTAGAAATTTCCACGCACTGCCCACCAGATCGACGCAGCCCCTGTGACTTCATCCTGTCAGTGCTAGAAACCCACTCATCATCCCATGGGCGTCCGAAAACCCCACCGGAAATTGATGCACAGCCGTCCCTGCATGAAAACTAAACAACACATCACTGTGTGCGGCCCGAGAAATTGACGCACACCTCCTTGTTTTCCACGCATCCCCTCCTCTGCGGTTCTTTGCGGAGATTTTTAACGCAAACCAGGTACTTTGTGCTTGAAAGAGACATTTATTGTTTTTAAAAGGATAAAGACACTTTATATCACTTTTTCAGTGATATCTCAACATGTACTTATTGCATTTTAATAGTTTTGACCTGCATCTTATCAGATAAATATTATATATTTTTCAAAACACTGTTTGGTGTATTTTCTGTGGTGCTATACTGTGTTATTGCATGATTTATTGCACAAATAGTTTACACATTGCCTTCTAAGTTAAGCCTGACTGCTCAGTGCCAAGCTACCAGAGAGTGGGCACAGGATAATTTGGATTGTGTGGATTGTGTGTGACATACCCTGACTGGAGTGAGGGTCCTTGCTTGGAGAGGGGGTAACCTGACTGCCAACCAAAGACCCCATTTCTAACAGACTTCATCACTCTGTTTGATACATGTATAGCTATAACTAGTCCAATCATGATAAAAGCTTCTTCGATCTGTATGGTGTATATCTTATTTTTAAAGTCTGAGCTATCCCTTTCATAGAAGGACAGATTTCTTGCACAACAGGGAGAGAGAAAATGGTCCACACATATAAGATATAAGGGGATATTTACTGTTTATGCAGGTGTATGTTTGCCTTTGTGCATTTCAGAAGCCTACATAAACATGGAATTTTAGTAGGTTCCTTTCTAGGAAATAAATAATTTTGTTTCTAGTGATCCTTTATATTTCCAGTCTAGGAATGTCTTATTCACCATCTCAGATGCTTTTCCATACTCTTCACATTCAGAGGAAATGTAGCAATCTTTGCCAGTTAATTGTTCACATGCTTTTTAACAGATATATAGGCCTGTATGACAGTGAAGAATAGTGTCCCTTTGTCTAGGATTTTTTTATTTATTATGCTAGTTTCATTTCATCAATTCTCAACAAACTTTCACTCAGATAAAGTTACTTTCCCTCAACTCTTGCCAGGGGTACCATTCTGTTGTAACTTCTTCAGCTCTTCTGTAATATCACGAAACACATCAATAACAACACATGGAGTAAAGGTAATATAGAATAACACTTAATCTATGTTCAACTGTATTTATTGCACTATGTTTCACTACTTGATTAGCTTCAGCTGTGGTCAAATTATTCTCTAGTTCAAACAACATACATAAGTTTTCTAAACCTGTGCCTTGTGGGTGTTCACACTTAGTAGCTATTTCACATTTGTCACATACAGGTCTAGCTGCATATTTATCAATATTCCTGTAGGTCCAAACAGAGGAATACATTTCATGGGAGTTGAAAAACTGGGTTTTCAAATTTTAATTCCCATAAGAAGTTTTGTCACCCCTGGTCCCGCTAGAGAAACTGCTGAATGAATTTGAATCAAACTCGTCTTGAATGAAGAATGTTACTCTGAAAGCATGGTTTTGTTAGTTTGATGTAAATATATTCTGTAGTTTTTGAGATGTAAACATTTTAAAAGTTACAGAGTAGGGATTAAAGGGTTAACAATTGTGTATATATATATATATATATATATATATATATATATATATACGTGTGTTTGCCTGCGGATGTTTTTCAATTTAATTTACTTGTAATGATTTCAGTTAAGTTGCCTAAAAGCTTATCATGTATGCGTTAAGGTGGCTACACATATATTTTCCATAGTGATCTCTATTACCTAAGAACCATTACCTCACTTGTCTGCACAAGAGGCTTTATTTATTAAAAGGAAATGTACTATTGATGACGCAGAAATGAAGGTTTTACATTTATTAGCGCATAAACGTAGAGTTAAATAATCATGTGTGACTCTAACCGAACTAATAAGGATTGTACGGGGACAAAATGTGCCCTCAGAGTAGTTTGCCAACATTTATAAGCGTGCTTTATATAACGTGATGTATTAGAATTTTACGAATCTGACATAATCGTAAACGTGTGCTATGATTTGCTTGTTTAAAATGTTTTAGCTTAGCATAACTTTAGTGCAGGCTTCGGCCTAGTTGTCTGGTCTCACGATTTAGATGCTCGTATTTTTCCAATGTGCTAATAAACGTGTATTTCTGCTTGAAGCTGTACTTTTCCACTGAGATCGTTCACATGCTTATCTTAAGGTTTTGTGCCAGCCTGGCATTTTTCTCTTTGCTCCAAGGTCAATCTGCAGGTGCGGACAATGGAAGCTCTGAAAGTGAGTTAATTGGTATAAAATGTTGCAACTTAGGTACCGTCTCCAAGAATAATGTATGCTTAAGTAAAAGCTTGAGAACTGTTGTTTTTGATTGGACAATTTGAAGCCAACCTATGAACCCTCCAATGGAAGACCCTACTGGATTTGAACTGTTGTCTATTTAAACCAGGTGCACGAGAAGAAAGTAGCCATTACCAGCCCGATACCCGCCATTTTGCAGGACATTGCAGCTATTATGGCCCACCTTGTTGCGACGCCATTTTGAAAGAGACTCTGATGCTTTCTCTAATCGAGAGAAAGAGACTTTAAATGATTCTTACCCTAGAGACTTTAATTAAAACGCTTCACTGTTTTAAAAGGTACAAAAGTGACCGAAACAAAAGTGGGAGTTGTGAAAATTTCACACAAGATGTCCATGAAGTGTTTTATTTAATTGAACTTCAAAATAGGAAACTCATTCAGGATGAAAACGTGGGGTCTTAAAACCATGGCATTAACACACTTCTCCTCAATAATCTTAGAGGTATACTGCCATTTATCATTCACCTGAAAGTGAGTATGTCTCAAAGAACTGTATCACTGCCATTCAATATGCAGGTTTTTTTCTTTAAATTTGGGTTTCGAACCCTAAGTAAAAATGCGTTTAGGAATGGAAACTATCATTACGTCATCTGATTTATGTTCAGAATCGATGATACATTCCACACCACAGAGAGCAATATGGTTATTCAATATTAGTTTAATATAATTTAAACTAAAAGCACCCCTTTTTTTACTTTGTGCTCTGAGGTTTGCAGGGTGATGAAGGCACTAAAAATAAAGTACAGTAGCAGCCTTAGTACTACCATGTGGATTATAAATAATGGCGATCGAGGATGGAAATCGTTCAGATGAAACTACAGATCGTGTAGTGAGAAATACCTCAGATGAAAGATAATACGGAACGGCAGCCAAGGGATTGTGGAAGCTGCATCCAATTGGCTGACACATTCATAATGACCTATGTTATCCTTTAATGGTGCGGACGTTTGTTTATTTTGTGCAACATTTAATAATTTTCCTAAATTATTTTGTCGTTGCTTAACCTAAATGG
Source organism: Pleurodeles waltl (assembly GCF_031143425.1). NCBI lineage: Eukaryota > Metazoa > Chordata > Amphibia > Caudata > Salamandridae > Pleurodeles > Pleurodeles waltl. The sequence continues at coordinate 970,186,078 of NC_090449.1, read as the reverse complement.
AACACAGGTATAAGCAGGCGGAAGTTGAATTTACTACATCGTACTGTTCGATTATCATTAAAGCCAATATATATACACATACAAATTGAACATTTACTAATCTGACACAGTGGTGTATATTCATTCACACTTCAGCTTATGTTATAGCATCTTTTCAGCTCAACGAGTATTTTACTCTCTCTTTAAGAATTTGAATCTATTTGAGGTTTTTTTTTCCTCTCCCAAATATTTCTGTCGCAGTCTTCAGAGTTATTACCCTAAGGGTGAACTGCACACGTGGCGGACCAATGCAATTTTGCACCATCGTGTGCTCAGCTGTAGTCCGTTTGTTTTACAGAAGACAACGATATACAATGCACTGGAAGTTTTATGCAGCTGTAGTGAGGTTCACTACCACACGGGAGCACTCTGGCCCTTTTTCTTGAATGACGCAAATTATCAAGAACAATGAGCCTGAACCAATCAGATTTGCAAGTATTCCCCAGCATTGTAATGTTCTCCCTGTAATTCTAATATTGTTGCTCGCGGTCGTAAGATTCAGGAAACAAATACATTTTCTAAATACCTTGTGACTAATTAATAAGCGGGACGTTAACTCAAGTTTACTCAAAATCTGCCTGATACTTGAGTTATATTTTATTTTCGGTGCTTTTGTATGATGCTCCAACACTTTTGAGTTGGATTTGAATCACAAGAAGATTGTTGAAATACACAGATCTTTCTGGGGTAACCAGTGCTTAATTTGAGCTGATGGTTGCCGTGGCACCAACCGGCACTTATTTTTACGTGCCAGATAAAGAAGAGTGCAAGAGAGGAAAAACACAGATCGGAAAGACGGAGGAAGAAAACGGAAATCAGGAAGTGTCAATTGCAAGAAAAAGAAATAGGGAGTGTCTGATAGTGTATTCAAGATTACCGGCCTTGGAATTTGGTGTGTACAAATGAAACACTTGGCTATGAGGCAAATTGAGCAGGCAGTGTTGGCCTGCAAAGCTAAAATTAAAAACAGTTACTGATTGTTTTGTATCTTGCTCTTCAACAGAGAACTGACACAGATCACCTCGAAGGTGCGCATTCTACCGTGTTCGGTCATGAATTGTACGGGACAGCGCGTGTTCACCCCTTCGCTGCCAGGCCTTTTCCCCCTCCTGTGCAGAGCCTTTTTTTTGGCTATTTGGAGCAGTTCGCGCTTAGGCCCTAATAACTTTTTGTTCACATAAGCTACCCACGCCAAATTTGCGTCCTTTTTTTCCAACATCCTAGGGATTCTAGAGGTACCCAGACATTGTGGGTTCCCCAGAAGGAGGCCAAGAAATTAGCCAAAATACAGTGAAAATTTCGTTTTTTTCAAAAAAATGGGAAAAAGGGGCTGCAGAAGAAGGCTTCTGGTTTTTCCCCTGAAAAGGACATCAACAAAGGGTTTGCAGTGCTAAAATCACCAGCTTCCCAGCTTTCAGGAACAGGCAGACTTGAATCAGAAAACCCAATTTTTCAACACAACTTTGGCATTTTACTGGGACATACCCCATTTTTACGATTTTTTGTGCTTTCAGCCTCCTTCCTGTCAGTGACAGAAATAGGCATGAAACCAACGCTGGATCTCAGAAACCGCAACATTTCTGAAAAGTAGACAAAATTCTTGAATTCAGCAAGGGGTAATTTGTGTAGATCCTACAAGGGTTTCCTACAGAAAATAACAACTGAATAAGAAAAATATTGAAATTGAAGTGAAAAAAACATCAATTTTTCTCTACGTTTTACTCTGTAACTTTTTCCTGCACTGTCAGATTTTTGAAAGCAATATACCGTTACGTCTGCTGGACTCTTCTGGTTGCGGGGATATATAGGGCTTGTAGGTTCATCAAGAACTCTAGGTACCCAGAGCCAATAAATGACCTGCACCCTGCAGTGGGTTTTCATTCTATGCCGGGTATACAGCAATTCATTTGCTGAAATATAAAGAGTAAAAAATAGATATCAAGAAAATCTTTGTATTTCCAAAATGGGCACAAGATAAGGTGTTGAGAAGCAGTGGTTATTTGCACATCTCTGAATTCCGGGGTGCACATCGTAGCATGTGAATTACAGGGCATTTCTCAAATAGACGTCTTTTTTGCACACTGTCTTACATTTGGAAGGGAAAAATGTAGAGAAAGACAAGGGGCAATAACACTTGTTTTGCTATTCTATGTTCCCCCAAGTCTCCCAATAAAAATGATACCTCACTTGTGTGGGTAGGCCTAGCGCCCGCGACAGGATATGCCCCAAAGCGCAACGTGGACACATCCACATTTTTGAAAGAAAACAGAGGTGTTTTTTGCAAAGTGCCTACCTGTAGATTTTGGCCTCTAGCTCAGCCGGCACCTAGGGAAACCTACCAAACCTGTGCATTTCTGAAAACTAGAGACCTAGGGGAATCTAAGATGGGGTGACTTGTGGGGCTCTGACCAGGTTCTGATACCCAGAATCCTTTGCAAACCTCACATTTCGGCTGAAAAAACACATTTTCCTCAAATTTCGGTGACAGAAAGTTCTGGAATCTGAGAGGAGCCACAAATTTCCTTCCACCCAGCGCTCCGCCAAGTCTCCCGATAAAAATGGTACCTCACTTGTGTGGGTAGGCCTAGCGCCCGCGACAGGATATACCCCAAAACACAACGTGGACACATCACAGAAAACAGAGCTGTTTTTAGCAAAGTGCCTACCTGTAGATTTTGGCCTCTAGCTCAGCCGGCACCTAGGGAAACCTACCAAACCTGTGCATTTCTGAAAACTAGAGACCTAGGGGAATCCAAGATGGGGTGACTTGTGTGGCTCGGACCAGGTTCTGTTACCCAGAATCCTTTGCAAACCTCAAAATTTGGCTAACAAAACACATGTTCCTCACATTTCTGTGGCAGAAAGTTTTGGAATCTGAGAGGAGCCACACATTTCCTTCCACCCAGCGTTCCCACAAGTCTCCTGATAAAAATGATACCTCACTTGTGTGGGTAGGCCTAGCGCCCGCGACAGGAAACGCCCCAAAGCGCAACATGGACACATCCAAATTTTTGAAAGAAAACAGAGGTGTTTTTTGCAAAGTGCCTACCTGTAGATTTTGGCCTCTAGCTCAGCCGGCACCTAGGGAAACCTACCAAACCTGTGCATTTCTGAAAACTAGAGACCTAGGGGAATCCAAGATGGGGTGACTTGTGTGGCTTGGACCAGGTTCTGTTACCCAGAATCCTTTGCAAACCTCAAAATTTGGCTAAAAAAAACACATGTTCCTCACATTTCTGTGGCAGAAAGTTCTGGAATTTGAGAGGAGCCACAAATTTCCTTCCACCCAGCGTTCCCCCAAGTCTCCCGATAAAAATGATACCTCACTTGTGTGGGGAGGCCTAGCGCCCGCGACAGGAAACGCCCAAAGCGCAACGTGGACACATCCAAATTTTTGAAAGAAAACAGAGGTGTTTTTTGCAAAGTGCCTACCTGTAGATTTTGGCCTCTAGCTCAGCCGGCACCTAGGGAAACCTACCAAACCTGTGCATTTCTGAAAACTAGAGACCTAGGGGAATCCAAGATGGGGTGACTTGTGTGGCTCGGACCAGGTTCTGTTACCCAGAATCCTTTGCAAACCTCAAAATGTGGCTAAAAAAACACATGTTCCTCACATTTCTGTGGCAGAAAGTTCTGGAATCTGAGAGGAGCCACAAATTTCCTTCCACCCAGCGTTCCCCCAAGTCTCCCGATAAAAATTATACCTCACTTGTGTGGGTAGGCCTAGCGCCCGTGAAAGGAAACGCCCCAAAGCGCAACGTGGACACATCCAAATTTTTGAAAGAAAACAGAGGTTTTTTTTGCAAAGTGCCTACCTGTAGATTTTGGCCTCTAGCTCAGCCGGCACCTAGGGAAACCTACCAAACCTGTGCATTTCTGAAAAATAGAGTCCTAGGGGAATCCAAGATGGGGTGACTTGTGTGGCTCGGACCAGGTTCTGTTACCCAGAATCCTTTGCAAACCTCAACATTTGGCTAAAAAAAACACATGTTCCTCACATTTCTGTGGCAGAAAGTTCTGGAATCTGAGAGGAGCCACAAATTTCCTTTCACCCAGCGTTCCCCCAAGTCTCCCGATAAAAATTATACCTCACTTGTGTGGGTAGGCCTAGCGCCCGCGAAAGGAAACGCCCCAAAGCGCAACGTGGACACATCCACATTTTTGAAAGAAAACAGAGGTGTTTTTTGCAAAGTGCCTACCTGTAGATTTTGGCCTCTAGCTCAGCCGGCACCTAGGGAAACCTACCAAACCTGTGCATTTCTGAAAACTAGAGACCTAGGGGAATCCAAGATGGGGTGACTTGTGTGGCTCGGACCAGGTTCTGTCACCCAGAATACTTTGCAAACCTCAAAATTTGGCTAAAAAAACACATGTTCCTCACATTTCTGTGGCAGACAGTTCTGGAATCTGAGAGGAGCCACAAATTTCCTTCCACCCAGCGTTCCCCCAAGTCTCCCGATAAAAATTATACCTCACTTGTGTGGGTAGGCCTAGCACCCGCGAAAGGAAACGCCCCAAAGTGCAACGTGCACACATCCACATTTTTGAAAGAAAACAGAGGTTTTTTTTGCAAAGTGCCTACCTGTAGATTTTGGCCTCTAGCTCAGCCGGCACCTAGGGAAACCTACCAAACCTGTGCATTTCTGAAAACTAGAGACCTAGGGGAATCCAAGATGGGGTGACTTGTGTGGCTCGGACCAAGTTCTGTTACCCAGAATCCTTTGCAAACCTCAAAATTTGGCTAAAAAAAACACATGTTCCTCACATTTCTGTGGCAGAAAGTTCTGGAATTTGAGAGGAGCCACAAATTTCCTTCCACCCAGCGTTCCCCCAAGTCTCCCGATAAAAATGATACCTCACTTGTGTGGGGAGGCCTAGCGCCCGCAACAGGAAACGCCCCAAAGCCCAACGTGGACACATCCACATTTTTGAAAGAAAACAGAGGTGTTTTTTGCAAAGTGCCTACCTGTAGATTTTGGCCTCTAGCTCAGCCGGCACCTAGGGAAACCTACCAAACATGTGCATTTCCGAAAACTAGAGACCTAGGGGAATCCAAGATGGGGTGACTTGTGTGGCTCGGACCAGGTTCTGTTACCCAGAATCCTTTGCAAACCTCAAAATTTGGCTAAAAAAAAACATGTTCCTCACATTTCTGTGGCAGAAAGTTCTGGAATCTGAGAGGAGCCACAAATTTCCTTCCACCCAGCGTTCCCACAAGTCTCCCGATAAAAATTATACCTCACTTGTGTGGGTAGGCCTAGCGCCCGCGAAAGGAAACGCCCCAAAGCGCAACGTGGACACATCCAAATTTTTGAAAGAAAACAGAGGTTTTTTTTGCAAAGTGCCTACCTGTAGATTTTGGCCTCTAGCTCAGCCGGCACCTAGGGAAACCTACCAAACCTGAGCATTTCTGAAAAATAGAGTCCTAGGGGAATCCAAGATGGGGTGACTTGTGTGGCTCGGACCAGGTTCTGTTACCCAGAATCCTTTGCAAACCTCAAAATTTGGCTAAAAAAACCACATGTTCCTCCCATTTCTGTGGCAGAAAGTTCTGGAATCTGAGAGGAGCCACAAATTTCCTTTCACCCAGCGTTCCCCCAAGTCTCCCGATAAAAATGATACCTCACTTGTGTGGGTAGGCCTAGCGCCCGCGAAAGGAAACGCCCCAAAGCGCAACGTGGACACATCCAAATTTTTGAAAGAAAACAGAGGTGTTTTTTGCAAAGTGCCTACCTGTAGATTTTGGCCTCTAGCTCAGCCGGCACCTAGGGAAACCTACCAAACCTGTGCATTTCTGAAAACTAGAGACCTAGGGGAATCCAAGATGGGGTGACTTGTGTGGCTCGGACCAGGTTCTGTTACCCAGAATCCTTTGCAAACCTCAACATTTGGCTAAAAAAACACATGTTCCTCACATTTCTGTGGCAGAAAGTTCTGGAATCTGAGAGGAGCCACAAATTTCCTTCCACCCAGCGTTCCCCCAAGTCTCCCGATAAAAATTATACCTCACTTGTGTGGGTAGGCCTAGCGCCCGCAAAAGGAAACGCCCCAAAGCGCAACGTGGACACATCCAAATTTTTGAAAGAAAACAGAGTTTTTTTTTGCAAAGTGCCTACCTGTAGATTTTGGCCTCTAGCTCAGCCGGCACCTAGGGAAACCTACCAAACCTGTGCATTTCTGAAAAATAGAGTCCTAGGGGAATCCAAGATGGGGTGACTTGTGTGGCTCGGACCAGGTTCTGTTACCCAGAATCCTTTGCAAACCTCAAAATTTGGCTAAAAAAACACATGTTCCTCACATTTCTGTGGCAGAAAGTTCTGGAATCTGAGAGGAGCCACACATTTCCTTTCACCCAGCGTTCCCCCAAGTCTCCCGATAAAAATTATACCTCACTTGTGTGGGTAGGCCTAGCGCCCGCGACAGGAAACGCCCCAAAGCGCAACGTGGACACATCCAAATTTTTGAAAGAAAACAGAGGTGTTTTTTGCAAAGTGCCTACCTGTAGATTTTGGCCTCTAGCTCAGCCGGCACCTAGGGAAACCTACCAAACCTGTGCATTTCTGAAAACTAGAGACCTAGGGGAATCCAAGATGGGGTGACTTGTGTGGCTCGGACCAGGTCCTGTTACCCAGAATCCTTTGCAAACCTCAAAATTTGGCTAAAAAAACACATGTTCCTCACATTTCTGTGGCAGAAAGTTCTGGAATCTGAGAGGAGCCACAAATTTCCTTCCACCCAGCGTTCCCCGAAGTCTTCCGATAAAAATGATACCTCACTTGTGTGGGTAGGCCTAGCGCTCGCGACAGGAAATGGCCCAAAACACAACTTGGACACATCACATTTTTTCATAGAAAACAGTGCCTTCCTGTGGATTTTGGCCTCTAGCTCAGCCAGCACCTGGGGAAACCTAGCAAACCAGCACATTTTTGAAAACTAGAAACCCAGGGGAATCCAAGATGGGGTGATTTGCGGGGCTCAGACCAGGTTATGTTACCCAGAATCCTTTGCAAACATCAAAATTTGGCCAAAAAACACTTTTTCCTCTCATTTCGGTGACAGAAAGTTCTGGAATCTGAGAGGAGCCACAAATTTCCTTCCACCCAGCGTTCCCCTAAGTCTCTCGATAAAAATGGTACCTCACTTGTGTGGGTAGGCCTAGCGCCCACGAAAGGAAACATCGTTTTTCACAGAAAACAGAGGTGCTTTTTGTAAAGTGCCTACCTGTGGATTTTGGCCTCTAGCTCAGCCGGCCCCAGGGTGGGGGCAAAAAAAAACTAAAATAAATTTGACCCCCCCCTCCCATACTCCCCCTGCCCGGGAGAGACCCTTGCCTACGGGGCGCTCCCCCTGCGTGACATTGGTGCCAAAAAACAAATCCCCGGTGCCTAGTGGTTTCTGCCCCCTTGGGGGCAGATTGACCTAAAATCGACCAATCTGCCCCCAAGGGGGGCAGAGATGGCCTAAAATAAATCCCCCCCCCCCCCTCGGGGAGCGACCCTTGCCTACATGGTCGCTCCCCTTGCGTGACGGCGCAAAAAAAAGATCCCTGGAGCCTAGTGGTTTCTGCCCCCCTTGGGGGCAGATCGACCTAAAATCGTCCGATCTGCCCCCAAAGCGGGCAGAAATGGCCTAAATACAATTTGCCCCTCCAGGGGAGCGACCCTTGTCCAAGGGGTCGCTCCCCATCTGTAAAACAAAACAAAAAAGAAATCCCTGGTGCCTAGTGGTTTCTGCCCCACTTGGGGGCAGATCAGCCTAATCAAAATAGGCTGATCTACCCCCCAGGGGGGGCAGAAATGGCCTAAAATAATTTCCCCCCCAGGGAGCGACCCTTGCCTAAGGGGTCGCTCCCCTTGCCTGAAATTCACAGAAAAAAAAACTCCCTGGTGTCTAATGGTTTCTGCCCCCCTTGGGGGCAGATTGGCCTCATCAAAATAGGCCAATCTGCCCCCAAGGGGGGCAGAAATGGCCTAAATACAATTTGCCCCCTAGGGGAGCGACCCTTGCCTAAGTGGTCGTTCCCCACCTAAAAAAAAAAGAAAACATAACAAAAAGAAAAAAAAAAGAAATGATCCCTGGTGGCTAGAGGTTTCTGCCCCCCCTGGAGGCAGATCGGCCTAATAATAGGCCGATCTGCCCCCAGGGGGGGCAGAAAAGGCCTTCCCAAAAAAATGCCCCCCCTGGGAGCGACCCTTGCCCAAGGGGTCGCTCCTGTTGCGTGAAATTCACGCAAAAAAAAAAACTCCCTGGTGTCTAATGGTTTCTGCCTCCCTTGGGGGCATTTTGGCCTCATCAAAATAGGCTAATCTGCCCCCAAGGGGGTCAGAAATGGCCTAAATATATATTGCCCCCTAGGGGAGCGACCCTTGCCTAAGGGGTCGCTCCCCACCTAAAAAAAAAAAGAAAACATTACAAAAAAAAAAAAGATCCCTGGTGCCTAGAGGCAGAAAAGGCCTTCCCAAAAAAATGCCCCCCCTGGGAGCGACCCTTGCCCAAGGGGTCGCTCCCTTTTGACAGTTTCAGGAAAAAAAAAAATCCCTGGTGTCTAGTGGGGTTTCAAAAGCCGGATTGCAAGCAATCCGGCTTTTGAAACCCTGTGAGAGACTTCAAAGGGAAGGAAATACATTTCCTTCCCTTTGAAGCCCCTCCGGGCCACCCCATGGGATTTGAAAGAGAAATGCTTTGCATTTCTCTTTCAATCGCGCTGGAAGCGGAGCTTCCAGCACGATGGGGGAGACCCTGTGACTAATCATCACGCGCTCGCGCGCTTACATCACAGGGGGGTTGGGGGAGTCGGGGGTGGGTGGGGAAGGGCTTCCTCTTCCATCCCTGACTTGGGGGGGTGGGGGGGAACCCCGCAGAGGGAGCGCTAGCGCTCCCTCTGGGCTCTGTGCACAGGACGTAATGGTTACGTCCTGGGCACAGCAGCACTGTGCCTCAGGACGTAACCATTACGTCCTGGGCACAGAAGGGGTTAAAACATTTTAATCCTATGCATCAGAACTCAATATTTATTTTCCTTACACATACTGAACATGTTCATTGCACAGGTTACTTGTGGCACTCATATATGCATTCAATGGGGGTTGTTCTAACAAGGTTGCTTAGGTTTATCACGCCCTTTGTACTTGAAATATTCTGAGTTTTAATTGTTTTTAATCAAACGTGTTTTAGCACACACAAATTCCCAGGACTGAAGGACTGATTCTCAATTTATCAACAATCACTTTATATATTTGGGGAGCAGAATGCCCATATAACTAGACAACCTGTAGATCACTATACAAAACACAAACAAGGTTTATATCAATTTGTAAATTGTGGCAGCAAGTTTTTATACTTTAATCAGCTGATGTGTTCTAAGAAGACATAGTTGTTCTCTCTGTACGTTTTATCAGCTATTTGTCCACAATGCACTTATGTCCTGTTTAAGGCTATCATGTTCAGTGCATGACATTCCAACTCATATTGTCACTCCAGGAGCTCAGGGATAAGCCCCCAAGTTCTAGACACATCACTACATCAGGCCTCATCTTGGAACTCTGTGTGAGTTTTGATATAAACAACACAGAGGCATAAAGGGGACAGAGGGCATTCCAGTCATGGCTGTCATGAAACACCATTCCACTGATTGCTTTACTGATCCTGATGCTGAATCTTCAGCCTCCTGAGAGGACTGCCATCCAGACAACAGGCAGACCCTTGCTATCACACTCAAATATGGTGTTGGGTGACTCCCTTAGATCAGTACAGGCAGAGTGATTACCCCGCCATGCTCTCAGATCTAGACATAGGGTGTAAGAAAGTAATCTCTAGACTCAAACAAAATGTTTGGGTTATTTATCACCTTTACACTGGTTGTAATGTTGATTACCGTACTATGTTTCATCTGCCTTATTATCGAATCTCATGCTTTTTACAATAGGATGCAAATACTACAATACAGGTATTGAAATCCAGTTTGCATCTAGTGTTCCGCCTTGACATGTGTAACTCACTGAGTAACTGAGTGAAAGAGGTATGATTTGTTCACCATGCCTTCCCTGAAGAGTCAGAGTGTCAGGTGTAGGTTGCCACAAATCACCTTCTCCTTCCTAGGGTTGGGTGAGGCACTGCAGGCTAGCCAGGAGTTAGACCGACTGCTTCCAAATGGATGCTCAGGGTGTGGGTTTATAGGCCATTTTTACAAGGTATATAAAAGAAAAAAGGAAAAGTCAGTGAAAATACTTAACCAGATCTCTGACACAGAATCAGAGAGTGGAGAGGAAAATTATGTGAATATGTGTGTATGGAAGTACTTAACATTGGGAATCAAAAGAAAAAAAACTGTTTGTGAAATGTCATTTGAAGATGTGAACATGTCCATTGTAGCTGACTCAGGGTCACCCTACACAATTGTCAATAAGGATGTATGGAAGGAAACCTTTCCACCTCTTATTGGTGATGTATTAGATCTTGCTGATACTAAGCTTCACCTTTTACAGGGGAAAGTGTTAATATGGTGGTGGAAGGCTACGTTTCAAGTTTAAGGATAGGGAAGCAAGATATAACTGTATCCCTCAGTCACAGGTCTCTCGGAGTTAGGGTGGTATCACCAAGGAGAGTTAGTGCTTACCATAGATCCTAACAGTCCCAAACCTGTGTTATGGCTTCAAACTAATGATGAGTATGAACAGCATATTTTAAAACCTTACCAAGTAGTATTTAAAGGAGCTATATGCCAACTTAAAAGGTTCCAGCACAGGATTGTCTTAAAGTCTCATGCAAAACCATGTCTACACAAAGTAAGGAATATGCCTTTGACTTTGAGAGATCACGTGGCAAATGAATTGGAGAAACTGTGTACTGCAGAAATCCTAGAACCTGTGGAGCCATCAGAGTGAGTGTTGAGAATGGTGATTACAGAAAAAGCTAATGGAAAACACAGACTCTGTGTGGACCTAAGAGACCTTAATAAGAATATTGTGGTGGATCAATTTCCCCAGCCTATTATAAAAGAAATGTTTTCTGCAACTAAGGGAGTGAAATGGTTCACCAAAATAGATCTTACGGCAGCATGCCACCAACTCCAACTACACCTAGGGAGTCAAAGTTTGACCACCTTTATTACACCTTTAGGTTGTGTCTCTGGTTTGTAAGAGTACCCTTCCGCCTAGCCTCTGCACAAGTCATGTTTCAGAGGGCTAGTACTTGAATTGTTTCAAGGGTTGAAGAATGTGGACTTTTTTCAAGATGATATCCTCGTTATGGTTAAATCTAGGACGGAACATGCCCACACTGTTGAAAAAGTAATTCAAATTTTGAAAAGGAATGGGTGGAATTCACAAAATGTAAATTTGCCAAATAATGTGTAATCTATTTAGGACATGAGGAATACATGGAGGGGATTAAAGTTAAAAATGAACTACTAGAAGCCATTAGGAATTCCCTGAGTCTACATAATAAAGATGATGTAAGGTCTTTTTAGGCCTGGCAGAGTTTTATTTGAAGTTTGTGGAAATCTTTGACAGCAAAACATGCAGTCAAAGACAGTGTTTACTAATTAAGAATACATTTGAGTGGTCCCCTACTTGTCAAAAGGATTTTGAAAGGGTCAAAAATTATATTTTTGATGCACTACCATTGCAAAGATTAAAATCTAAAATCTATAATCACAACAGATGCAAGTGGGAAAGGCATTGGTGCAGTTTTGAGTCAAAGAAGTGACAGTGGGTAAGAGTGTGTGTTCACATTTACTTTGCGTACATTAACTCCAACTGAACAGAAGTGCTCAGTTATTGAATGCAAGACTTTGGCATGCGTATGGGGAATGGAATGATAAAGATAGCTCTTTTGAGCATCTGAAATAACACTAAGAAATTATCACAAACCCGTTACTATAGTTATAACCACCAAAGGACTGTAGAATGCTTCACCACGTCTAATGAGGATGTCCATAAAACTCTTGGACAATAAATATGTGGTGCAATTTACACCAGGTCTTAAAAACCATGGTGCAAGGATGCCTGGGTTGTGGGGAATGATTGTTTTGTGTAGGAAGGGGCAGATACCTGCACAACAAACAATCAGGAGAGGAGGTTTTCTCTTTCTATGTGTGTTGCAGAATGCAGCACACATAGAAAGAGAAAAAATTGTGGAGAAATAAAATATTTCTCCCTGTTGCATCAATTCTACGCCACCTCTGAGGTGGCATATGAATCTTATGCATTCCCAAACTTGTACATCTGGGAATGCATCAGATTTCTTAGTGTTCCATGGGTGTGCATGGGAATACCCACAGCATCACCCATGGAATGCCCCTTTCATGCAGTGAAAGGGGCCCATATTTACAAGACCATGAAAAGCCACACAAGGTGGCTTTGTGTGGCCTTGTAAATAGGGGATGGCACACTGTGCTACTGGAGCAAAAAAAAAAAAAAAAATGATGCTCCGATGGTGCAGTGTGCCGATAGGGCCTCTTAAATGAGGCCCATAGTTGTAAAAGTGCTGATTTGAAAGTGGGTGACATGGTGAAAGTAAAATGGTCGGGTATTCTAAGAAGGGGGCAACGTTGGTTTTCCAATCCACCCAGAGTAGATGAAATATTTTATAATTCTGCTTTGTTAAATAACAGAAAGGTTAGATATTTTGAGTCATTGGCCAAATACACCAGAGGTATGGAAGGAGCCTTCTAATGAATCTCTACTGAATTGTAGGAACTATAACTGGATGAAGGAGGAGGATATCAGAGAGAATTTACATCCAGCTAATGGAGAGATGGGATTTCCAGTTGTGAATCACCAAAACAGAGCTAAACAAATGTTGCAAAATCCACTAAGTAGGTCAGACTATAACTAGGATATTCAAGTAGAAGGGCGAGTGGTAAGGTTTGGCAAATTACGCCGCCAACCTTCTAAATTAAATAATTATGGGCCTGTTTTAGATCTGGGTGGTATTGTAGTGTGGTCAGTTTTATGTATCCTTTGCGCATTAGCTTCAGGCTTTCAGCCTTTGTGCACTTTGCCCTGGATGTATTTTATTCCTTTGCTCGCAGCTTAGAGCCTCTGTGCACTTTGCTCTAAATGCTTTTTATTCGGCTTCGTACTGTTATTTTTCAAATAACCAATTCTACGGTCTTGTTTTATTTTTTATATCACACTGTTTAGCCTACTTCAGCACTAGAGTTCTCAATAACACATTCCTGTTCACTTTGTGCTTCAGTCAAGGATACAGTCTGGTACATTGCCGATAGACATGGTAGGAGTTTAGTCTTTGGCGTTCTTGCGTAGGGACATTTTGTGATCACGCTGACATGTTAGTTATAAAAACACTTCCTTGTCCCAACACAAGCGAGAGGGAGATTCCGACCAGGGAACCACAGCTAGACACTGACTGCCTCGTTGCAGATGCTGAACCAGATCACAGGCCTTTGCTCAGGTATGAGGGTTGATGTCTTCCCAGGGAATCTGAAAGGCAAGTTAGAAGCTTAACATGCTGTGCTCGAAATAGAACTAACTGAGAGAGAGTAGAAATTGTTAACACCATGATAGCATTATTCTTATGTTTCACTCTCCTTGTGACTATTTCAATCCTACTGTGTTGTATGGTTCTGGTTATTGCGGCTCACGCCTTAATATCTAAAATCAGTTGTTTTATTAAAACAATATATAAAACTTAAACTGCCTTTGTCATTTGTATATGAGATCATACTGTAAATGAGAGAGCTGGTTTGGATCTGAGTGACCACGACTTCCCTGAGAAGTTCCGAAGATGTCATGCGCTCGGCTGCCCAATCATCCCTTCCCCTTGGGAAAGATGAGGCACTGCTAGTTAGCCGGAGCAAAACCGGATTTAGGGTGAGAGAGGTCCTTCCAAGTGGGTCAGACTCAGTCCCTCACACCGTGAACGATCCTGCTACCTAGAAATCCAGTAGTCTCATTTAGGATAATGAGAGCCCACGCGACATGGCGCCGCTAACGATTGGTCTGGCTCTAATTTTCGGGTCCGGCTGACTCTCTCGGTCTCATATATATATTGACTCCTCGGTTCCGTTAACGGAGACGTCCGTGGCGCTGAGGATTTCTGCCACCACGAGATAGGTACCTCTTATTGCTTAGTGGTTGGTTGTTCAAGCTTGAACTTTGAAAGGAAAACCCCGATATTGGTGTGCCTTCTCTGCCCTAGTGCTATTGTTATAATGGCGAATCCTCAAGTAGTGAACATAGCGCTTAATATGCGCCAACCGCTCACAGGACATCTGATAGCACATGGTCTGATGAACCAGGGGGGTCCGGTCACGTTTGTGGTGGACACCCATGCAGCTTATAGAACAGAGCTTTTTTATTCTTGGGTCGTATTTCCTGCAGTTGATGGGGGTACAACACTTTTCATGAATACACTATTGCGAATGTCTCTGGACAATACAGGGCATATGCATACTTAGAGATACCTTTATCTTATCAAGAACACAGTAATTGGCTTGATGGCGCCCTCCCACACACAGTAGCACAAGTTAGGTTAGGTCCACTGAGTAATGGTGGTCCTACCTGGCCTTTATTGGCTACATACACACCATATCCTGCGGTTGCTAACTTGACGGTGGCTGAAGTTCGTCGTTTATATATAGACTTAGCAACTACATATAGAAGACTGGTTCAGTTTGTAATGCAGACTTTAAATACTAACGCAGCGCGTGCTGCTCCGGCGCACCCACATGCAGTGGTTCCGGGTATCAATCCGGCCACTGTACACTCAGTTATGGGTAAAGTCCCGGCAAAACGAGAGGAAACTCCAATTTGGCTGACGCAAAAAATTAATACGCTGGAAGCAGTATTTCCCCATACGGGACCTCAGGATAAACATAGAATATTGACGATGTGTTTGCCGTATGGAATGGTTCCTACTGTGGACCATTGTAATACCTGGGGCACGGTGTTTGCAGCGCTCTACACTACAGCACACGGTACACCAACATTGGCTAATCTACCGGAAGTGCTAAAACAAATTCAAGATGAATATGGGGCTGCCCCAGCCTTAGATTTAGGGATGCAGCTGATGGGCAATTTTGCCGCAGTTTCTTCTATTATTTTGAGTAATCTCAAAGGAGAAGCAGTAGCGCTAGCAGTGCGTATGCGTCTTCAAGACGTCCCGCAAATTAATCAAGAGCGGGAGCTGCCGAGAATAATAGCAGAAACATATTTGAGTATCGATCGTGATAGCCTTGGAGCTAGACCGCAAAAACCCCAGTTACAGGGTAAGAATAGTAAAGATACTACTAAACAACAGCAACCTGAGGGTACTAATAAGCGCTGGGAGAAAAAACAACAGACACCTAAAAAAGAGAGGGGACAATCTCTGCAACCGGAGACCCCGCAGAATAGGCATAATCTCAGGAATAGGGATAATTTGAAGACGCCTGATAGATATCAATAGACTGATACACGCCAATCTCGTTCCTTTCAGGACTCCTCGGAAAAGAGAAATGAGAGAGGTGGGCGGTCAGAGCGGAGAACAGAGTACGTGAAACCGAGACAGGAGTCACAACGCTCAACGGAGGTTTCTGTCAAACAAGAAGAGAAACTGATCCAACAAAAGCAGCAATTTAAAAAGAAGAAAGTGGCGGCAGTCTCAGTTGGACATGCCACTCATGAAGAGAGTTCTCTTGAAGAACAAGACATGGGCGTTAGCACTGTTAGACAGCGCGGCAGAGGTCACAATAGTTCGCCGGAGTCTTCTAGAGCATCTGGAGGTGAAAGCAACTGATGACTTCATACAAGTCGAAACAGCAGATATGCGTGTCTCTGATCCTGATAGAGTTTATACAGTAACTTTACAATTAGAAGGGGACGTTGAGCGCACTATAAGCGCCATCTTTTGGGACCGTGTGGTCAAATTGTATGACGTTCTCCTGGCCAAACAGGATTGGCCACCTGACTTTGTCCGTGCCTGTCCAGTTGGGGAGGAGGTTATTACACCTTCATTCTCACCACTTGTTCCAGGAAAACTAGCAGAGTCCTATTGTAAAACGTGGGCTCTGGCACAGGCTCCCGCCCTATATAGAAATAATGTGGGGTGGGATAGAAATTCACCTTAACATGTAATTCCGATAAAGGGCGAACCTCAGCCACAACCGCAATATCCTATAAAATTTGAAGCAAGGGCATCAGTAAGGAAAATACTTACACAATTGGAGCACCAGGGGGTAATTGAATCCTGTGTCTCGCCGATGAATAATCCCTTATTTCCAGTAGCTAAACCGGACCATTCTTATAGGATAGTGGTGGATTACAGACCTTTAAATGGACATACACGCACATATGCAATACAAAATTCACACAGCTCAGCGCTCATGAATAATATTGTGCGTAAGAAATACAAAACAACATTAGATATCTCGAATGGATTCTTCTGCCAAAATATAGCGCCCAAAAGTAGGGACTATACGAGCTTTAGTGCGTTTGGCTCTCAGAAAAAGTTTTGTCGTCTGCCTCAGGAGTATAAGAATAGCCCAGGACTATTTTTGGCTCGTGTAACTGAAATTCTGCACGAGTTGGACCCTGAAGCTTTATCATATGTTGATGATATATATCTGACGGACGATGAGTTACTGCAACATTTAAGGCGGGTAGTGCGCATTGTTGTGGGATTTGCTGAAATTGGCTACAAATTTAATTTAAAAAAATCAAAGATTGCCTTCCTCAGCGTCATTTTCCTGGGATATTAGTTGTCGAATGAGGGCAAGAGCTTAGCGCCACACTTTTTGGAGAAATGTGCTCAGTTGCAGCCTCCTAATACGGTTCGGAAACTCCAGTCGTTATTGGGGTTTCTAAATTTTGGCAGAACTTACATTCCTGATTACGCTACACGTATAAAACCATTATACGAGTTGATTTGCCCGAATTTTTCGAGTAGATTTTGGACGAATGAGCATACACATATTCTTCGAGATTTGCAAACTGATCTCTTAGCAGTAAAGCATTTACACACACGGGACAATAAAACGCATCTGGTCATCAGGGTTATACCTGGTGCCGTTGGATTGACATATGTCACCTTTAATGAGGGTGAGACAGTCCCGACAGAATACAAGTCCCACTTGTATTCGGCTGCAGAACACTGTTTTGCACAAACTGAGAAAATTCTCACTGCTGTACAGATGGCTGTTATTAAAGAACGACCTCTTGCCCAGGGCCAACGCATCATTGTCGTTTCCCCGATTCAAGCCTTAGAGGCTGTTAAAAAAGCGAGTGTTCCTTATTCGAAAGCTTTACACCTGCGATGGATACAATGGGCAACGTCTTTGACAGCCACTGATGTAGATTACATATTTGACCCTAAACTGCAGACTCAAGAATTTCTTCAATATGAAATGGAGTACCCAGTTCCCGCTGGCACATTGCCTATTGACCAATATCAGGTGGTCATGTATACCGATGGCTCTGCGCAACCAGCAGTTGGGACTTAACAACAGTATTCTGCTGCATGTGCGGTGGTGAGAGGCTATATGGAGGGGGAAGTGTTCTGCCCCGACATACTTATACACAGACCTTGGGAGATTGTACGGCACAGTTGGCTGAGCTGAAAGCTCTATTGTTAGCCTTGGAACACGCGGATCCGGCGATATTTACATTGCTGGTTTGTGACTCCTATTACTGTGTTCAGTCTTTCAATGAATATTTGCACTACTGGAGGTTGAATGGGTTCAGAGATTCCAAAGGTAACACCATTAAACACAAATTGCTGTGGGGGAAGGTTGCGGACCTGAAAGAAACGCTTCCTAAAGTCCATGTTGTGCATACACTTGGACACCAGCACGTTGGAATACACGTTGCTGGGAATACTTTGGCTGATGAAGCCGCAAAATCGGCAGTGGCAGTTGCCACTGTGGCCGCAGTAACTCGTTCGAGTTCCAAACCAGACACAGAGATTTTGGCTGCCATAAAAGCTACGGCTGATGGCACGCCATTTCCTAAAGGATTCCCTTCTAAATATAGATACTGTATGGGTGGTATGCTAAACGCTGTGGTTAAAATCCCAGGCCTTGGTGTACGTGAAATGCCCAATAAAATTGAGCGACCTCGATTAATTACTGCAGCATATGAGGGGGCGGCTTCTGCCCATGCAGGCGTGGCTGCCACCATTTCACTCTTACAGGCTTGTTACTGGTGGCCTGGTCTCTATAAGGAGACAAAGCAGTATGTCCTTTGTTGTGATGTCTGCCAACAAATTAAAGTTTCCACGGCTAGACGCCCACAGCAGACGCCCCTTCTCATATCAAATAAACCTTTACAGTGTGTGTACTTGGATCATTGTGGTCCGCTGATGCCAGATAGTGCATACAAATATATATTGGTTGCTGTAGATTTGTGCTCCAGATTTGTGTGGGTCTGGCCACAGCGCTCGGCTGACGCTCGAACTGTTATTAAAGATTTGCGCATCTTTGTCAATACATATGCAGTTGCGGCTTTCCATTCGGACCAGGGCCCTGCTTTTGCCTCTAAGGCATTCAGGGACACTATGGCTTCATTGGGGGTCCAGCTCCAGTTCTCGTCTCCATTTCATCCCAGGGAAATTCTGTCGTGGAGCATTTAAATCGCAATTTAAAGCAGTCCTTAATGGCCAGAGTTATAGGTACGGGTCGTAGTTGGCTAGCCCACCTGTATGGAGTACAGAGAGCACTTAATAACTTGCCTAGAAGGTCCCTGGGGGGTCGTACTTCATATGAGTGCCTGTTTGGAACACGAATGTATGTTCCTGATCTAGATGGTCCTGGTGTGGAGACGGCAGATACGCCCTTTGACATAAATGATCGTGTCACTGTTTTGCAGGATTTACAACAATTCCGTGAAGATAACTCTTCTGCAAGTGCTGCCTCCACAGG
Organism: Pleurodeles waltl; assembly: GCF_031143425.1. Classification (NCBI taxonomy): domain Eukaryota; kingdom Metazoa; phylum Chordata; class Amphibia; order Caudata; family Salamandridae; genus Pleurodeles; species Pleurodeles waltl. Next base: position 970,167,180 of record NC_090449.1, on the reverse strand, counting down.
AATTAAGGATGAACCAGTAACGCCTACTGTTTGGATTCCCAGGATTGGGGATCTTGTGCGTGAAAAGGTTGCAGTGAAAAAAGAATTTGGTCCTTCTTATTGGGTGCCTGTCCCTGTGCTAGGGATCAGCGGCACAAGAACTGTAATTTTACCACCGTTGCAAGGGGCCAAAGGAAATCGCTTTGTTTCCATTGATAATGTCAAGTTACAACATGTGGCCGATTCTACACAGCAGACCAAGAGGGACACCCAGTAGTTCCGGAATCCCTCTCACTACTGGGGAAGAAGTTCCGCTGCAGGTGATTTGCACCGATGCTATTTCCTCTCCGAGCTTGGGGAGGGTGGAAACTGATCTTGCGATTGTTCCACAGACAGCGAATAATTTGGAATCTTTTGATCAAGTTTCTGTACGTTCTACTGATATTGCTGAACCTGTGGTTTATAGCGTGCCAAGGCGAGAGCCACCATCTGCTTCTTTGTTTACGATTGCACCTTTTGTGAGAACTGCCTCTGGCTGCTTCAACACCACTGATGATACCATGTCGGACTCCTCGTCCTCTTTTACATCAGCCCTGGGTCCACGTAAGCTGCTGTGTTGGCTTAAACACACATATTTGGTTGTTCCTTGGAACTATCTGTGGCTTTTTATGACTGTAATGACTCTTTTCTTATGGCTGGGGTTTGTAGTTACCTTTTTTCTAGTAATACATGGTCATTTTCTTCCTGAACGATCTGACATTGAGAACGTGGAGACGGTGTTGAAACCACATTTTTCGTCACATATGGTTCAAAGAGACTTGTCCTTTGTGAACATTTCTGCAGTGCCGATTCCAGATGGGATTGTGTGGGATAGAGTGATGTTCGATATACATGGTCCCACTGAAATAATTCAAATACCGTATGTTCTCAAGTTATCAATGAATGATATCATTATACCAGGCATTGTTTCTGATGATTGGGATGTAAAGACAGTGGATTCTATGTTGACGGAATAGCATTATACTGTCTATGAAAATGAAGATGCTTACCTATTTAGAGATAATTATGGTGACATGTTTTGCTACAATTATTATGGACACCACTTTATTCATAAAGCTAGTAGTCCTAAATCGATATTTGAATATATGCAATGGGAACATTGCCCGACTCCTCCACAGGGGAGCTCTAAAACGTATTCTGATAAATTTGCATATTTTTCTGGGCATAATCAACAGAGTGCTAAGTCTTACTATTTTAAAGTTACTCCGCATGCTAATAAGCAAATGTTATTGACTGATACTAAATTACTGTATTCAAATTTGTTTGTATCCAAACTTTCAGTTGAGGGGTATGAATACTGGTCCAAAACTGTTGATTTGAAAAGTGTCTGGGGAACGAAAAATTGGCAAATGCAGGGTACGGACACATTGTTTAGGGCATGTATTATTCCTGTTCAAATGATTTTCCTAAATGACACTGTACAACAGACTAGCTGTTTGGGCTTAGCAACAATTAGAGATTTGAATTTGCCTAGCAGAACTGTCCCTTCCAAATTGAACAATTGGCAGCAATATATTAATGCCACGTTTAGTGAGCTTACAGACTGCGTCCAGAATGGTACGCTTAACACTTCCTTGATATGTCCGGGCGGGTGGTTATTGTGGCCCATAGACACAAATGGGTGTCATCAGCGTTTTGTCACCTCTTCAGGGGGGGTTCAGGACTAGTAGGGCAGACCCTCGCTACATATCACCAGAACATGCTGATATCATTACTACATACAGCGTGGGGAAACTTTGTCAACAATGGTTGAAGTCATCCACGCTGGATGCAGTTAAGACACATCTCACGTTACTGTCTAATGATACTGACTTGCAAGATTTTTTGTCAGGACCAAGAATACAGCGGAAGAAACGTTTTTTGTATGACGTATATAATGATATTTGGAAGCTTTCACAACAAGAGGCAGCAGCCCGGTTGAGGCAAATTGATCAGGAAAATTTGATACAGGCTTTGTCTGTTGTGGATAATGGGATGCATACCCTTTCAGACCGTGTATACACAATTGACAACATTGTATCCTCTGTTATAGACATTATTAAATCTGATATGTCTTCTTTATATCATGGGCAGAGTCAAACGCGGTCCGTCATGCAGTTGGGTTGGACTCTACAGACCTTGAAGACAGGTCACGTTCCGTGGCAGCACATTCGTGCCAGGGAAATATTTATTTCCTTTAATTTGACTCGTCAACAGCAGCTGATGGCTAAGAAGGAAGCGACATATGTTATGTTAAATATTGAAAAGTTGGAGAAATTGCCTATTACTGTGGCTGAGATTCCGTCAGCTGAGTGGTTGATTCACGGGGTTATTAATTTGCCTATCTCCACTCTGCAATTTACTTCTTGTTTAAAGCACATTCCGGTGGGTAGATGTGAACGGTTGGGAGACAGTTACATACACGAGGTGTGGGAGCTTCCCTTTCTATACAGATGTATTAATGGTTTGAGGGAGGTTTTTCTTAGCGGTAGCGAATGCGAAACTTCTGTCAGCCATTCGATGGTTTGTAAACAGCTGTCTTTGCACAGGGCGTGTAATGCCTCGATTGCTAACTTAGCTTGTTATCTTAAGGGAGTTCCAGTCACGGTAATTAAAAACACTTTCCAGGTGCTTTCAAATGGCAGTTACGTCCTTCTTAACAGTGAACCCTGTTGTGGCATGCGTGCCGTAATAGTTTACGTAGTCATTGTCACCAAGGCCGTTACGTGCTGCAGGAATGTGTTGTTTCCCCCCACTCAAATTGGGGAGGTAGCGGACATCTGGCCTCATATTGCTACTTCAAAGGTGGATTTCGACAAGTTGAGTAGACTCAAAGCTCTATTGTTTCAAAAGCATGTGGCCCTTACATCTGCTAGCGAGACCTACGCACTTCAGGTGGTGAGGTCATCAGCGGAAATACAGTCCCTTTTAAATACTAACTTTCCGAGTCACTTTGATGAACTCGTGGGACGTATATTTAATGCGTCCAGCACTGCTGAATTGCAAATTTTTTCAAAGCCGTTGGTGTTGGTTTTGCTCATACCTTCTCTTCCATATTCGGTTTAATACCTTCGGCTATTCATTCTATTTTCGGAAGCATTTTTGGGGGATTTCCAATTACTTTGGTTTTGTTGGCTGGGGTTTTGCTGTTGCTGCTGTTCTTCCTCAATGGCTGTCCCACTGCGACGAGATCCCATATTAGCGCTCCCGTCAGGGCAGCTGTGTAGTGAACGCATGATGCAGCATTTTGGAGCAACACTCCTGGGACAGTTGGAGTGTGACTGGTCTCTGTCATTCCGACCGGTTTTGGATTGTGTGCAACCCGTGTTTCGGTGCCTTTGGTGCTCGTTTGAACATGCACTGGCTCTCTGTCTCTCACTGCAGCGCCCCCAGTGGTCGATACTGATCTGTTGATGTTCCCGATTAGGGCTCATTCCCAGACTTGTGCACTACGGTTGCGTTTGTTTCGTGAGGCAGTTTATGAGATTCCCTTCCTGGAGGAAGATGGTATTGTCTCATTCATAGGCCCTGCACGGGGTGCCGCCCTGGATGGTTCTGGGCCTTTGGAACACACCTGCTCCATGATAATTTTTGGCGTGGATTTTCCAATGTTGACATCTGTCGAAGTGGAGGATCTCCTGCTTTCCGTGGCTTCTATCTAAGAATTGGATTTATTTTTGTTGTTAAATTGACATTATATCGAATTTGGCTTTACCGTCACATGCTTCCCAATTTAAAATTAGTTTTCTGCTTTGCTGTCCTCTGACCTTGTCGAAATATATTTTATGTATTTTTTGTATCTGGGGCATATTTTTATATTATTAGAACCACTTGCTACCGACAAGGGGAGGGTGTAGTGTGGTCAGTTTTATGTATCCTTTGCGCATTAGCTTCAGGCTTTAGGCCTTTGTGCACTTTGCCCTGGATGTATTTTATTCCTTTGCTCGCAGCTTAGAGCCTCTGTGCACTTTGCTCTAAATGCTTTTTATTTGGCTTCGTACTGTTATTTTTCAAATAACCAGTTCTATGGTCTTATTTTATTTTTTATATCACACTGTTTAGCCTACTTCAGCACTGGAGTTCTCAATAACACATTCCTGTTCACTCTGTGCTTCAGTCATGGATACATTCTGGTACATTGCCGATAGACGTGGTAGGAGTTTAGTCTTTGGCGTTCTTGCGTAGGAACATTTTGTGATCACGCTGACATGTTAGTTATAAAAACACTTCCTTGTCCCAACACAAGCGAGAGGGAGATTCTGACCAGGGAACCACAGCTAGACACTGACTGCCTCGTTGCAGATGCTGAACCAGATCACAGGCCTTTGCTCAGGTATGAGGGTTGAGGTCTTCCCAGGGAATCTGAAAGGCAAGTTAGAAGCTTAACATGCTGTGCTCGAAATAGAACTAACTGAGAGAGAGTAGAAATTGTTAACACCATGATAGCGTTATTCTTATGTTTCACTCTCCTCGTGACTATTTCAATCCTACTGTGTTGTATGGTTCTGGTTATTGCGGCTCACGCCTTAATATCTAAAATGCAGTCGTTTTATTAAAACAATATATAAAACTTAAACTGCCTTTGTCATTTGTATATGAGATCATACTGTAAATGAGAGAGCTGGTTTGGATCTGAGTGACCACGACTTCCCTGAGAAGTTCCGAAGATGTCATGCGCTCGGCTGCCCAATCATCCCTTCCCCTTGGGAGAGATGAGGCACGGCTAGTTAGCCGGAGCAAAACCGGATTTAGGGTGACAGAGGTCCTTTCAAGTGGGTCAGACTCAGTCCCCCACACCGTGAACGATCCTGCTACCTAGAAATCCAGTACTCTCATTTAGGATAATGAGAGCCCACGCGACAGTATTACCATCAAGCAGCATCCGAAATAGGTCAAAAAAGACCATCAAGTCAGCAGTCGATGGCCCGCTGTATTTTGATGTATTGCGGCTAAGCCAAAGACTGCCATGATGGAGTGTACTTTGTAATGCCAGCTGCATCCTCCAGCTGACGCAGCTGACTCCAATGCCAATGAGTAGGCCCTCCATTACAGTCTTGGTGGCTGCATCCAATTAAGCCTATTTGGATCACTCAGTTTTGCTGATGGTGTTTCAGCGGCGGGCCCATGGCTGCGGGAGCCCCTTGCGGGACCAGTGCAGTATTATACCATGCCTGTGGCCATTTGTTGTATATAAATAGGCTACACCTATTGTATATTTGATAATTGTGAATAACTGCAAAACACACTATAAAACACACTCCATACCAAACTATGATCCTTTGCCATTCCACTGCAGCAGACCATTGAGGCACCAGAAATTTCAAGCCAGGAGACAGGTTTTCACTTTGTTTTGTTTTCCTCTCTCCCTGTGTTATTTGTCGTTCAATTTGACTTTATTTCATTACTTTTATTTTTTGGTGCAATATACATTTTTCATGTAAAAAAATCACAATGGCAGGGAGGGGAAATACTTGTTTTCCTGAGGGGGAGCTGACTGTCATGGTGGATGAAATAATTAGAGTAGAGCCAACAATGTGGTCCAGAATAGTGGACAAAGTGAATGCTGTAGCTAACAATCTGCAAACACAAATGAGAAGATTAGGAAGAGGTGGAATGACCTGAAGGGGAAAGCCCATTCCCTGGGCTCCAAATGTCATTTGGAGAGCCTGACGACTGGTGGTAGTTCTCCCAGCCCCCCTTTACAACTATTTCTCTGAGAGGAGAAGGTCTTGCTGATCTTACATGCTGAAGGCTTGACTTTGGAATGACTGGTGGAGTGGAATCTAGTAAGTTGCACTTAGCAATGCCTCCACAATCACAAAACGAGTTCTGTCAGTTAGACATTTAGAATGGTTCAACACCCTTATCAAAGCAGTTTAAACAAATCTTGACTCGCCATATATCTTGTGTCATACCAAATACTAGCATCATGGTTGCATCTTTCTTTTGTAACAATGTGCACTATGGTAAGTCAAACTGTGTGTTGTTCACCATGGATCATCCCTTGCATTTGATTAGCCCTTGCTTTCTATCAATGTATGTTGTTGTTCTCCCCAAAATAGGCCCAAACACCCATACATCTACACAGAAAGGTAAAGTGTCTGTAAGTGGTATTCTCACATATTCACATCATACCCATATGTGTGTATATGTTGCATATGTGTGTTTATCTCCACTATAGTCATTGAAACAGACATGTGCAACTCATTTTCAAACAAATATTGTCTATGGCATGAGCAGATTAACAGATGACTACATCTATCATGATGCCCTGCTTTTGTTTCTGCAAAATTATAGTGCTGTGTAATGTTGCTCTACCTTCCTTACCTTCTGTATGTGCTCAAATCTCAATAAATTGTGCATTACACTATCACAATGTCAAGCTACGGTTTAAACTGTTAGTTGTTGTGTATCTGAAGCGTGTTAACACCTTCACATAGCTGCACTGAAGTGTTGGAAATGCTCACATATTTCATAGTCCTCTATATCTAAGATTTCCTACATAGTGATATGTCACACTGTATAAAAGTAGTATTCTCATACAATTTACACTGCACTGTCCATACAATGACCGATGACAGTTACATTTTGAAGTTGATCCACATTGCTTCTAATGTTATGTGACCTGCTATGCCTTGGAATGGTCCAGTACTGTAATCTACTCACCACTGTGTTGTGTTGAAAGTCTAATACATGTAATGTACAATGCTGAAATACAATTTTTGCATTTCAGGACATCTCTAAAATGTCATCACTGGAGTTGACATCTGTGTAAATCAGCCTGCATGTGTAAAACAATGAAAACCACACAAAGGCCTAATCTTTCTATCAGTCTGATTTTATATTTTTATATTGTAGCTAAAGAAACATAAAATGCACTAACTAGAGATCAATTACACATTCTCTGCATCTGTCTCAGGTCCAACACCCCGGACCAATGGAACACTGACTACCACTCAAGACACCTCCATTCCAGACCAGAAGCAAGTTTTTAGAGAGGACACCACACCTGCAAGTCCAGAAGATTAGGAACAACCTTGTCCATCTGGTCAGTCTGGCTAGACAGCTCCAAAGAGTCACATTGAGCCATACCTTCGCCTCCTACCCCAGCTTTAACAACACCTCAGCCAGTCGATACCTTCACTTCCTGTGCCCAAAGGAACATCAAACCAACCTTTGCCCCCCTGGCTGCTGTTGAGAACACACCAGCACTGCCTCCAGTTCTGCCAGGGACCAGTGGGATGGGGTACACTGGTTCAAGGGCACAGGGTAGTTGGGGTAGGGGTCATGGGAGGGAATCTGTGGGTCAGCCACCAGACACCACTGAGGCCTTTGTTGGCCTGACCGCAATTGCCCAAGTTTTGGGAGCAGTACAATAGACCCAAGGGGTGATGGCCCAGGTTGTAACTTCGCTTGAGGAAATACAGGAGGTACAGAGGGAGCTCATATCGGAAATATGTAATCATAATAAAACTATGAGCTCCCTGACTGGGGTGGTTTATGACATATACCACCCTGTTAGCAGGGGTTTTCATATTCCATCTGCCCCTGTCTGTGTACCATCTACATCTGGCACTATTACACCACTGCCAGTTACAGAAAGGAGGCCCTGCCACTTGAGGAGTCTGCCCCTTCCACCCCAGTCCTTGCACCTGTCCCCCTTCCTCCCCAGAAGGGATGGTCATCCGGACCACCAGGAGAGGATGGCAAGACTGCCATTACCACCTCCAAGAGACACAAATCCTAATTTCCTCCAGTGTGTGCCTAACATTTACTCTGTGGACTATTTCAGAGACACATTTACCTTTTCTGAGGCAGCTGTATTTTGTACATTGGACTCGAAACTGGCTCTACCATCATACTTTCATTCACCTTCATAGACTTATTAGTTTCATTTTAACATTTTTTGATTGTCATTTCTGTTTTGTGTGTCATGCTAAGAAATGGTATGGACACAGACTATCAGATTATTGTTGTATTTTTTGTGGACTTTCATTTGTCATGTCTGTCATTCACCATCATGTAGTCATTCCTTCTGAACATGTATTTTGTAATGAAAATTTGTAATGACAAAGAGATAAAGTGCTATTCATTTTATTCAAAGGAAACAAGCAGAAATCATTATTTATTTGGAACATACATATGTTGGCAACAGGTCTTTGAAGAGAATAAATCTGGGTTTCAATAACTAAGCCTAATCCCATTAGCCTGTGCCATTTGGGGTTATTTGTTCCATGACCTTGACACCATGGAGAAAAGGGACTATTAGAAGAGATCGAATTAAATAGGCAATCCATCACTGACACATGACCTCAGTTCGGGCCCTACATCCTGCTCTCACAATAGAAATCCTAGATCAATAACACCAATAGTCTACGTCATGGCAGTAACAATGTTTGAGGCCACATGACTGGTTCAGGACACTGTGGCAGTATCTGGTGCAATGATACTTTCACCATTCAGTGGTGTGCAAACAAAAGGTCTCATCAACTATGAGGAGACATAGCAACAGCTACCTCCACTGTCCACACATTGAAAATGTAGCTAATTTGAAGGAAGAAAAGAGTCCTAGTACATGTGGCTTGAGCACGTGAAATGGCACATATTGCCTTGATGCCACCATCACACAGAAAGCAGGTCTAATACAATCTTCTGAATGTCCATACTATCAGAGTGCAAGTTGTCTCTGTACAAGATTTGTTCATCCCAAGTTGGTGTGTGTTCTAGGATCAACACATGTTCACTTTGTACTTTCCAGCAGCAACATATTACTGCCAATGTCCAAATGAAGAAGATTTGATGAAGAACCCAGAAATAGAATAACAAGGGATAAATAATGATTTCACATATCCAACCTAACTCAAATGACAAGTTATGAGAACACACATACTTAGCACAAGCAAAGTTCATCTCCGTCTATGACCACAGCACTCAACTTAGGGAAACTCGGATCCACTAACGTCTATGCTTGGACTTTCCTGCACTGACCATTCCTACCAACTTACTATTGCAGACTGATATGTTCCCTATTTCACAAGTTGTTCTGACATTGGAGGTTACAATTTGTAGAGGTAAACTTACACTCAGGTGAAGAAGTAGTCAATCACATCTTGAGGTAAGTCAACTCCTTCTTTTTCACCACTGTCATCTTCACTGGGCATCTCAAAATCTCAAAATCATCACGATCTCTCTCATCAGCAATTACAGGAATGCTCCACTGCAGGGTGATGATATGGAGAATGCAGCAGGCAACTGTGATTTGGCACACCTTCTCGGATGAGTAGAGGAAAGCTCCACGCTCTTGTCCAGGCACCTAAACCTGGCCTTCAGGAGCCCAAAAGCCCGCTCCACTGACCTCCATGTTCTTCCATGGGCCTCATTGAACCAGACATCCCCTGACATTAATTCCTCAGCTGTGCCAATAACCACAGTCAGTTACCATATGTTGAGTCTCCTTCATGGAAGCAACACATCACCCGATTACTTATATATCAAATCATTATCCTTTCCTAAACTAGGTTTCAGGCAAAAGATAATCACATCATGTTGTACTTGCCAACAAGCCAAGCCCTCTTTGCTCCAAGCCCTTTTGCTGATGGTTCGAACCTCTGGGAGGTATGTTGCCAGGCAAAGCAGGTGACTGGGCCCCCTGCCTTCAGCATTGAGGAGCTGGAGCTCCTTGCCAGGGAGGCCCTATCCCTGTACAGCCAGTTCTATGGGAGCCAAGAGGAACAGGTACATGCCTGATTGGAGATTGTCTGACTGAGGGACTATTTCCTTTTTGGCCCACAGACTGATTTGTCCTTTTTGGTTAATGAGGGGAGTGTTATAATTGGGGTCAACTGAATGATGTAGCTGGGACAGATTGTTTTTTGTCACTGCCTGAAACGTCAGTGCATGGCAATGTTAAGTCACCTGAAAGTAGAAGCTGTAATGTGTAGCAGGTAACCCACAAATCCTGTTTCATCACACGAACCGCAGGCCACTTACTATCAGTGGACAGTAGACAGTGTACCAATAGTATGACTGACAACATACAGCCAATGATGAAATTATACTGATGAGGGAAAATGTAAAGGGTCTGAAGTAGTCTGATGCTGTACTGTCAAGTGGGATTCCAGCCCATAGGGGGTCATTCCGACCCCGGCGGGCGGCGTGCGCTGCCCGCCGGTCGGAAACCTCCAAAAGACCGCACCGCGGTCAAATGACCGCGGGGGTCATTACAACTTTCCAGCTGGGCCGGCGGGCGATCTCCAAAAGATCGCCCAGCGGGAAAGCCCCTGCAAAGAGGAAGCCGGCTCCGAATGGAGCCGGCGGATTTGCTGGGGTGCGACGGGTGCAGTGGCACCCGTCGCGATTTTCAGTGTCTGCAAAGCAGACACTGAAAATCTTTGTGGGGCCCCCAGGGGCCCCACGACACCCGTTCCCGCCAGCCTCTTCCTGGCGGTGTAAACCGCCAGGAACAGGCTGGCGGGAAGGGGGTCGGAATCCCCATGGCGGCGCTGCAAGCAGCGCCGCCATGGAGGATTCCCTGGGCCAGGGGAAAACCGGCGGGAAACCGCCGGTTCCCCTTTTCTGACCACGGCTTTACCGCCGCGGTCAGAATGGCCCGGGAAGCACCGCCGGCCTGTTGGCGGTGCTTCCTCTGCACTCCACCCTGGCGGTTTGAAACCGCCAGGGTCGGAATGAGGGCCATAATGTGTATTAGGCAGCTTTGTATGGTTTAAACCTGCCATGGAGCCACATATAGGTAAAGTTAATTTATGTGCAGCAAGATCAGACGACACTGGCTCACAATCATCCATCCCAGTCTGTCCCATTACAACACACACTTGTTCATACATCCCAAAATCCCTGCTCTCACTGACACATAGTAGCTCTTCTATCTTGTCCTTAGTCACAGTATGTGATGCAGACCATGGCATCTGACTCTTGGGAGTTTAGGCAGGAAGCCAATGTAGCTGTGCATGGAATTACATACAAGTACTGTACATGTGGTTTGGCATTTAATATTTCACAGTGATTGCGAGTAATCAGGGTTTGCTCTCACAACAGGATAGGTTGCATAGCTCTGGCCAAGAAGATGTTATAGGCCTGATTAGGTAACATGAGGAGCTAATAAGTATTGATGGTGCTCATGAGATCGGTGCACATGAGTATTTCCCAGCTACCTTTCATATTTCTTAGGGAAAAATGGAGTTACTGTTTGGGGAATGTACATGTGAATATCCACAATGTAATGCCACAGCAGAACTGTCAAACAGAAGCACTCAAATGCCTTTTCTTGTTCTTTTCTGTCATCCATACACCTCAATGCCCATCATAAGTAGAAGATTTGGAAGGCCATCACAAAGAAGTTGTGGACAGTGGGGGCCCACAAGCAGTGAAGCTTGCACTGTAAGAATAGGTGGGAGGACCTGCGTTGCGTAAAGCAGACGTCTGCAGTGGGACAAGTTAGGCAGTCCTCCCAGCTATTCAGGTGAGTGTGCTGCACTCACACACCCCACCACCACCACCACCAACATACACACAGGCACAATACCCACCACTACACACACCCCCACACACACCATAGACAGCCCCAGTCAGTGCACCCACCACTTCAGCAACAACCACATACACCACCAGCACACCCAATCAGTGCACCAACTATGACACAAACACCCACACACACCACAAGCACACCCCTGTCTGTGAACCTACCATCACACACACATGTTGCAGCACACTCACAGACACCACAGCAACAGACACCAGAATCACAACACACACATCTACACACACATACTGAACCCAAATGCCCACACTCACCCATCCAACAGACAATCAGCAAGAGACGCAAATCAAAACATACAGCACAAATACCAGACCCTCAGACACCCACACCTTCAACAGACACATGCACAGCAGCCATAGACACTCCCTCTACTTCCAAACTCAGACATTCTCCTGCTCACCCTGCCCTTTTCCCTAAGGAAGATGTCATGATTGCCCTGGTCCTCATCCCAACCACTTCCCAGACCACCCCTTCCAAATGTCATACCACCCCACTCCAACATCTTTGTACCTCTTCCAAATCCCAAGCTACCCCATCCACAACCCAAACCACCCCTTCCATATCCCACACCACCCCTTCCAGACCCAAACTCACCCCTACCAATACCAAAACCACTCCTCCCAAACCCAAATCCTCCCCCTCAAACCCAAATCCACCCCTCCCAAAACCAAGGACCCCCCTCCCAGTGACATCATAGAGGTGCCTGCTCTCTCTGTCCCATAGATGTCCCTTCCAGAGGAGGTTCCTTTCTGGCAGTGATTGTAGGAGGCAAGCGTGGCCTGACAGCCATCGTGGCCCATATGGACTGTATACATTTTGTACATATGCACATAGTTCCTATTTGTGGAACATTTATACTTTATGTAGCTATTTTGAGAGAAGCATTTCATTGATACATAGATTTTATTTTTATTTTGGAACCTACCTTTGTCCTGGTCTTCTTTATGATTGTTACTGATTGTTCACTGATGATGTTATTTCTGTTTATGTGTGAGCCATGCACTTCCTCTCATTTCTGAGAGTGACAAACACATGTTTTGTCTTTGGCTTTTTTTCTAAATGCATACATAAGTGTTGTACATCAGTGATGGACATGATAATTTTGGTGCAAGCATTCATCATGTTACTCGACACCTACACCAAACATATCTGTCCTTCTGATATTGTGACTGGGGAATGCATGCCTATTTTGAAATGCTGTGTCAATAATATGCACCTATGCATTACCGAAGGCAAATAACACTTTGGTGTTCAATATCATCTACTGTTTGACATCAATTGCAGACACCAAGGGGACATGTGAGATTCCAAGATCTCTGACATGTTTGCAGTTTAGAGGTAAAATTGGTTGGAAATTCTGTGAACACTCTCTTGTAGGTTTTGTATTGCAATTACTACAATGTCATGGTGTAGAGTAATTGCTATAGGGGATACTATTTATATTTGGGCCTATTGTTTGGGGAGATTATTGCACACCTGTATGATCACAATTTTATTTGGCATTGCTGTGCCTTTTGTATAGGTGTCCACAGCCATGAAGGCAGTTGGCGTCCAACTGGAGGGTACTACAGACATATCTGGTGTGTTTTTATTTTTTTTTATCAGTGTGGGACTGCAGGCATATACTGCTGTTGTCTGGGCCCTTAGGTAAAGGAAGTCGAGTCATGTGCTGTTGTACTGAGTCAAGTTCGTGGATGACATGTAATACCGAGACGTACCTCCATTTCCATTGACAATGGCCTTGGTTTTTGTCTTGGTCCAGAAGCAACAGCAGGGGTAACATCGCCACTATTGGGCTCATGTCGGCAGTTAAGAGGAAAAGTTTAACAGAACGTGAGTTTCCTGTGGATTAAGCTCCTAATGTGGAAACTCATGTGTGGCATTTTAGCCAACACATTTGTGTTGGCAGGACTGCACATCATGATTGGCGTGAGTGTAAAAGGGGCCGAAGTCCCACTGCCAGCAACTTTTGCCTATGGTGTTGTCAATGCGGGTGGTGATTCTTGGAAGTGTTGGCGGACCTTTAGCGGTCTTTCACCTATGCACCCACCAACATCTAAATATGGTTGGTGGACCATCATGGCGGAGGGTGGGTTTTTAGTCGGAAAACCGTTGGTGGGGGGCTTACTGCCAAGGTCTAAATCAGGCCCTAAATCTGTAAGTAGAAATGTCCTTAGGATACATTCTTTTCTATCTATCATATAATGTCACTTAGATTCAATTGACTTATAAATGTTGTCATAATGTCATACTGTCAAACTGTATGATATGTAGAGAATTGTATTACATTTTAATATATAACTTGGTACGCTAATTGTTGGCATGGATATGGCAAATATTCATACATTTATTTATTTATTTATTTATACTGTGCTTATTATATTATATTATATACATTTATTAGTTATATGTTCGCATTAGATGAGGTGGTGCTATTTGTGCATACTGTTATAAGAGCAGTTTGTGCAAACTAGGGCACCATCTGACCCCCTGTATTAGGTCATATAGAATGTTGTGTGAGGATTCTATGGTAGGAGTTATAGAAAGGCAGCTGCCAGTTTCTCATTGACATAAGTGCCAGGATACTACAAATAAAACTTAAAGAAGAATTAGTGTCTAGACCGTTCTTCACACATTATTATCACTAGAACAGTGGCTTGCCAGCAATATTACCTGGGGGTAAGATCTGCTGACACTTGCCCATAACGGTTCTTATTGCCTTTGGGGAGATAGTGTAAAAATAGGTGCAATTTGTATCAAACCGCATTCCAAATATTCTGAATACCAAAAATACAGCCCGACAGATGAAGGTTATATTTATACCCTTTGCTTATTTCATTAGGGCAAATAAAACAGCAGGTTTGGTAAGATGAAAAATGATAGCTATTCAAAGGCATTCCTAAATATAAGAATTTTACTCAGATGTAAGTTTATGATAAGTGAACATAAACAGATTTAACTAAAAGCTTTTTTCATCTACTCTTTATTGACATCTCCTGAGGCTACGAGAATAATAAACCTGCCCAGGCCTTGTGTTGAAATTCATTAACGTTACTCCTGCCTCCCTCTTTTACTTATGGACGCATTCTATGCTATTCTATTCTATTCTATTCTAGTCTACATAGATTTCTAAAGTGCATGGCTACCCATAGGCTTCCCTGAGCTAGTCAAGCCACAATTAAACACCTATGCTACACCAAGATCAGTATTGGTTGAACCTCAGTTGGGAAAGAGCCACACTTTTAGCTGTTTCCTGAACCTAGGCTCATTATCTATCAGCCTAATCTTGAAAGGCAGTGAGTTCCACAGTTTTGGAGCTAGATTGGAGAATCAGAGTTCATCCCATCATGCCCTTTATATTTTGGGCACTTTAAAAAGTTGACTTGTGGTTGACTACAGTGCCCTATTCGGGGCTTAGGGTATCAGCAGGGTCCTCAGCTGGGAGAGTCCTTTTGTATGAAGTCCTCTGTATGCTAGTCATAATGCCTTAAAATTTCACCTATGCTCAACAGGGATCCAATGAAGGGAGACCAAAGCATTCTTGCCTGAGATGTGTTTTGGAACATAGTGCAGCAGCCAAGCCACTGCGCATTGAATGACCCAAGTCCCTCATTATGTCCCTGGCAGACAGCGGTATCCAGCTAGGCAGCCGTCACTGTCCCACCCACGGGATAATGACCCCGCCTACCGCCATGGCTTTCATTGCAATCTTAGCACCACGAAATCCATGGTGGTAGGCACTATCAGTGCCAGGGAATTCCTTCCCTGACACTGATAGGGGTCTCCCGTCCCCCTCCTCATAGTCCTCCCCCACCCTCCCAAACCCCCCGACATACACGCACATTCACACACCAACATACACAGGCATACACACACTCATACCCACATTCACCCACTCATGCATATATTCATTCACACACACATCAACACACACTGACATACATTCAAGCCCACATGCATTAACACCACACAACATACACGCACACTCACACCCAATCATGCACACACGTATTCCACATGCCACACACCCGCATGCACGCACACAATCACATACACACTCACACCCACACACATACTTAACACCCCTCTCCCCTGTCAGAGCACCCAACTTACCTGCTTGCAGGGGGTCCTCCGGCAGGAGACAGACGTGGCGCTGCTGCCAGCATCAGCATCCGCCAGCAGAACACCGCCAGGCTGTATCATGGATCATTATACGGTCTGCGACGGTCTACTGGTGTGGTGCTGCTGCTGGCAGCAGCGCCACCTTACCGCCGTTTGCCACCATAACTGTAGATGGAATTCCGCTAACCTTCTGGTGGAATTCTGGCTAAGGTCATAATATGGCAGACGGTAGGTAGCTGCGGCGATGGTGTTTTGGTGGCTGTCGCGGTGGCGGTAGGCGGTCATTACTGCCAATGTCTTAATGAGGGCTATAGTCTTTTTGGCATGTGTTGTGGGGATTCTAGGCATTATGAATTCACATACTCAAGACACAATAGTACTAGGAACTGGACATCATTTCTTCTAGAAGGGAGTGGGAGTAGGTCTAGGATTTTTCTAAGCGCTCTGAGAGTGCCATATTACATGGCAGCAAGTTTTCTAGCTTGAACTTCTATAGTAAGAGAATTCTCATGCAACATCCTCAGGCTTTTAATGGGGGTGCTAAGGTTGGTGCATTACCTAGACACTTTGGCCTTTTTAAGTGTCAGCTGGGGGTTAGAATTATTACCCAGTGCCATAGTTGAGGCAGCAGCTTGCTGATGGCTACTTTTTCAAGACAGGGGCCATTTGCTGATAATGTGATCCTTTTCCCTGTGTGAGTGAGATGAATAATTACATGTCGTCTGCATATGAGACAATTGACAGGCCAAACTCACAAACAGTGTCGGTGAGCAGGCACATATATGAATTAAAAAGTGTGGGACTGAAGGCAGAGCCCTGTGGCTCCCCTCACTTCAGGGGGAAGATGTCCGAGTAACAGGAGTTTTTCCAAACCTGAAATGTCGTATCTTTAGGACAGAACTGAGTCAATTTAGAGTATTATCTTTTATTCCGTCCAGAAAGGATTCCCCTAGGACTGCGCAGTCACCCGTCACCACACAGGACACCAGGTACTGTCTGCAGCTGCCATGTACCTGCGCAGGCAGTTACTGGGATGGATTCTGCACGCGGGGGACACCGCAGGATGTCCCCCCTGCTAAAACTCTCAGTGTTTATGCCCCATTCTCTGGCCCCGTTGGAATCGCCAGCGCGATCCTGTGCACGGTGCTGGGCTGAGGATGTAGATCGAGGGGCCATTGCTGACGGTCTTTGAATACCCATGGGTTTCTCTTTCTGATCTAACGTGCACATTTAGGCTGCATGTGTATGTCCTAGCAAAATACATTTTCCTGTTCAGGATATCATTCATGGGTCTATGGTGCCCTGGGATGAAGCATTTGTTTCACTGATATTATGATGCTTGTGGAAACATTTGGCATGTGGGATTATTGTATTTCATGCCCTGATGTTATAACATATGTTGTTTTGACCTTGCTCCGGTCAGGATAACAAGTATTATTTCATGACTTCATAACCTGCTAAGTATTTCATGGTCTAATGTGTCAAAGGCCTCACTCAGGTGGGGAAGGATGATAGCTGTGAACCGTCCCTGGTCCAGAAGCATCTTCCGCTCCTCCATGACCACTAAGAGTGGAGTTTCAGTGCTGTGTTGTGGACGGGCCCCTGTCTGTGTGGGGTAAAGGAATGAGGTTTCATGCAGAAATAGGGAGAGACTTTGGTTTACATGCTTTTCTAATATTTTACTCACTGCCGGAAGCAGGGATACAGGCTTGTAATTCCCTGGATATGAGGGATCTAGATTGTTTTTTGACAAATAGTTTTACTACAGAATGTTTCCACGCAGAGGGGACTATTCCAGTAGTAAGAGAAATGTTAAGCAGATCCAGTACAGCTGAAAATATACATTCCACTCCTTTAATGAGTATGGGGACAGGGTCTAGAGGGGGGCCAGATTTCACATTACTAAAAAGTGCTGGGAGAATTTCAAAGGTGATGGCAGGGAAGTCTGAGAGGTTTACAGTCAGTACGTCCAGTGTCTTTCCATCTAGGATGTATTTAAGTGTCTTCTTTGTACTTTGTAGGGAAGAGTATATGGCAGAGATTTAAAAAACAAAAAACATTGCTAGATCTTTGCAATGTGCAACCTTAGGTTCTGGGCACTTTCTGTGAAGCTTTGATGTGGTTAGGGATTTAATAGGTTAGAATAATTACCTTGGGGAGTTAGCTGCCTTGTCAATTATGGCTTCAAAGTTTGGCCTTTATAATTTCTTTATGAACATTTCTAATGAGTAGAGGCTAGTTTTTTTTTCTACCATTCATCATATGAGTTCCTCCAGTTTCTTTCTAACATTTTGCATTCTTTTTTCAAGGTCAATAGGTGAGGGGTGAACCAAGTGGAGGATTTCCCCTTGTGGCCTAGTTTAATTATTTTCACTGGGATCAACTCATCTAGAGATTATTTTACACAGCCTCCACATTAGTCATTTACTAGTGTTTTCCCATAGCGGGTTTGGTAGAGGCAAGAATGGAGTTCTCATTTTCTCATTAATTTTTTGACCATCTAGTTCAACTCTAGATACTGATATGCAGCCTGGTGGTGCTGAGTCACCATACAGTGTCATTGGTATCATGTAATGGTCTGACCACATCATGGGGCAGGGCTCCTTAACCTTCAGATTGGGGTCATTTCTAAAAAAAAAAAGGTAAAGGAGATGCCTTTTTTGTAGGTGAGGTTTTCTACTCTTTGTGTTAGGTGTAGAGAGGTCCCAGAACACATAAATGCCTGACGTTACTGAGTTGTTGGGGTCATCAAATTGAATAAAGTCCCCCAGTAGGTTTGGGTTAGGTTTTACAACTGCGAGGCTGGCAATAAGATCATGAAGAGCCTCTGAGAATTGGGTGCACAGTCCCGGGGGTCTGTAGATCAGGACCCCCAGAACAATAATTTTGGGGTCATTGAGATGGTGAAGGTGAGGTTCTCACAGTCTGAGGTGGGGAGACGATTATGAGAACATTTTAAAGAGTTATGGCTATCCCGCATCAACTTGTTTTTGCAGTCATTCCTGCATATGTAGTATCACACAGGTACAGCTTGAATTATGTCAGGTGTGGAGTTCTAGCCAGGTTTCCATAATGAAGATAGTGTCTGGTCGTTTGTATTCAAAAAGTCAGAAAAGCTCAAATTTGTGACTCACAAGAGTTCTGCAGTTAATCAAAAACAAACACTAGTCATTAGCTGAAATCTGATCGTCCCTGTCCTTTCTAGGCCTATGTAAGGTAAACAGGCAGTTCATGCATTGCTGCTCCACACTCCCTAAGTCCATTGACAAACAGCCGTTATTATTAGGAGTAAAATTCCTTAGGGCATATAATTGTTGGGTGGAATACCGTACCTTGCTTGTAGAAAAATGGACAGCTCACATCCCAGCAGTCATTTATACAGGTGTCATATGTCAGGAATAAGACCATGTGCGGTCCAGGTTCCGCCCAAAACTCCGCTGTGCGGCTCTGCAGCGCTTTCTGCGCACCACTTGTCATCCCCTCTTGCTTCAAAGGTGGCCATCAGCATCGTCTGCCGTGTGGCAAAGTTCATAGAGCTGCAGGTTCAGGACATTGGTGGACAAGATGAACTTATCAGTGCTATTCCATGAAGGGACTACAATTCCCATGTTTTTAGAGGCAGCAGCCATCTTGGGGTGTGGCAGGCGTATAAAGCCCAGCCGCACCCAAGCACGCTGCTCACTATTTTGAAGACTTCGATGCAGTCAGACCTCGTGGGGGATTCTCTGAAGAAGAGCAGAGTTCCTGCATGGCTGAGTGGCATCCGATCGAAGTATCCTTGTTTCCGTGGTGAATTAAAAAACGAGTAGGTCATACTTGTAGCGGTAAGGCCTTGATGACTTCAATTTTGGAGGAAGTCATTATTTCCAGAAGTAAAGTGCCCCTTAGCACAACGAGCAAAGCGTTTTCAGTTTCCAGGTTACAGCGGCCTAGGTAAGATGATCAAAGGCGTTTCAGTCCACAGATGTAAAGCGCTCTAGGCACGGCAATTCCAGCGCTTCAGTCCACAGGTGTAAAGCGCTCTGGGCACGACAATTCAAGCGCTTCAGTCCACAGGTGTAAAACGCTCTTGGCACGACAATTCAGGCACTCAAGTCCATAGATGTAAAGAGCTCTTGGCACGACAATTCAGGCGCTTCAGTCCACAGATGTAAAGCGCTCTTGGCACGGCAATTCAAGCCCTTCAGTCCATAGGTGTAAAGTGCTCTTGGCACGGAAATTCAAGCGCTTCAGTCCGCAGATGTAAAGCGCTCTTGGCACGACAAATCAGGCGCTCCAGTCCACAGATGTAAAGCGCTCCTGGCATAGCAGTTCAGCCGGTTCAGTCCACAGATGTAAAGCGCTCTTGGCATGGCAATTCAAGCGCTTCAGTCCACAGATGTAAAGTGGTCTTGGCACGGCAATTCAAGTGCTTCAGTCCATAGGTGTAAAGCGCTCTTGACACAGCAATTCAAATGCTTCAGTTCACAGTTGAAAAGCGCTCTTGGCACGGCAATCAAAGCACTTCAATCCACAGGAGTAAAAGGAATAACGAGTGTATCACTTTGGGCAAGACATGTAAAAGCGCTCTCCTGTGTTATAAGTAAAGCGCTTCAAGTTTAATGAGTAAAAACTTTTCGCCCTTTATAGTTGCGAATGTGAAAGTATTTCTAGAGATTAGCAAATCATAGTTTTCATTGTTTTTTGGAAAGCATAATATGTGAAAATCATATTTAATTCTTTGAGATTTTCTAGGTCATGATCAAAGGTTTATGTTATGAATGCATAGAGGTCACAGGAGTATAATCATAGTTCAAAGCTCTTGCCATCTCTTGGTTCTGAGGTCGTAGTTATTTCTTGTTCCATGATGATCATAGTCTAAAGCTCTTGCCATCTCTTGGTTCTGAGGTCATAGTTTATACTTGTTCCATGATTCAAAGAAGGGGCTTTGCCCTCATTTCAAAAGGGGTCTCCATCAGATATCAGAGACACATTTGAGTCAAGAGTCTATTGATGAGTTATATTCCTATGAATGAGTAAATGCATATTTGTTCTAACCTTTTCTTTTCAGATCTCTCTCCCTGCTGTTCCCTACCCTAATTCCCTTCCCCCCTACTGGCTTCATCATAACTCTGTGCTATAATAGCTTTCTGAGTTGGTGACGCCGGAAGGTGGGCCTTTTGTTCAGCAACGTGCAGATCCAGAGGAAAGGTCACTGTGACATGAGCAGAGTGAAATGACAAGAGCACTGACCTCTCTTGGTGAGTCTAGTAAGTAAAATGTAGATACTGCTTCCCAGTTCCCTCTTATTACTTCTAAAAACACAATAAAAGAGAATAAAATCAGATTTTAAAAAGAGTTAAAAAAAATCTAAGTACCTCCTGGAGGAAGGCAGTGCAGCGTATCGCTCAGTACCTAAGTGAAGTGGCGCTGCAACCTAACTGTGGGGTTCTAAAACTACAAATTCAACCTAGCAAAATAAACATTTTGCCAGACATAAGCCTTCCATTTTTAGTATCTACAAGTCAACCACAGGGTAGGCCCTAAGTGCCCATACAGAAGGGTGCATGGTATTTATAACGTTGGACATATATACTTAAGTTTTACATATGCTATCAATGAAAAATCTCCAAAGTCAATTTTCACTGTGGCAAGACTGGCTCTCCTGTTAAAAAGCATGGTGTAAATCTTATAATATATAACTACAGTTTGTGAATATATAGAACCATGGTTCGAATTAATATGAATTTAAAATCCATTCTGATAGTGAAGTTGGATTTTAGGTTTCTGTTTTGAAAATGCCACTTTTAGAATGGTGACATATTCTTGTCTCAAGCCTCTAGTAGCCTTTTTTGAGATAATCCTCATTTCTTGCCTGGCAGCCCACTGATAGGTATGAATTGCTTTTAAGGAAGGAACATAAGGGCCTTGCTTGCAAGGAGGTGTGACCTCCTCCTGACAGGATGGCCTGGGGGATGCGCCCAATAACAACACAAGCTTTAGTGGGACGGCCTCTGTAATAAGCAGATGTAACTCACATCCTTGTTTGACATGCCATTATGTAAGTAACCATATAAGCACCAGCCTCAGGGGAGGGAAAACCTGTCCCAGAATTGGTACTGCAGGGGGAGTTCCTCATGTCCATAGAAACAGCTGAAAGATTTTCCAAGGGAAGAAAGAGTTTGCCATGTTGGATTTTGGCAGTGTAGGGTGCTGCAGGATTGTTTATGCTCTAATCCCCAGGTAATGATGTCAATGTGGGTAGTGTTGACCATGGGAACATTTTCCCTCTTAGTTCTCCCCCAATCCACAAGTGAGTGCCAGGCATAAAAGTGGTATCCAACAGTACCTTTGTCAGAACACCTCAGGACCTGTGGAAGGCAGAAGGACTGCATATGCTGAACCCTGACTCCATAAAGAGTGCTGCATCTACTATAACTCATAGAGAGAAACCCCAAGGGCTGGACTTTGTCCACTTGAACCGGTGACAGTAGAGTGGACTTTAAAGATAAGTTGGCTAGCCTCCTGTGAAGCTACGGGATCACAAAAAGCTACAAGAAGCATACCTTCATGTAGAGCCCAGCTGGCCAATTCCAAGTGGACCTTCCCTGCACCCTCCTGATGGCTTGTCCTGGAGTGAGTTCTGATCCTCCAATGGCATCACTAAGGTACTGGAGCCCTTGGATACGTTCTAGAGTGTACTTCTCCTATCTAACCATAAAATCTGGAACTTTTCCAAGGATTTTTACCAAAAGAACCAAGGACTACCACCGGACTACCTTGAGCCGCAGCCGACATCCCTGCATTGCCTATTGGGTTCAACGTGGTTGATCACCCCGCTGAAAGAAGTTAGACTTTAAAAAAAAGTTTGAAGTCCGAAGGTAGATCTTCACCGGGAGAAGACGCTGAAAGTATCCGGCCGAGGAGGGACCTTCCTTGGGTGCAAAGTTTAAATTTCTCCCACTCAGAGCTTTTCAGTAAAAAGTCAATTACTTCACTTAGACTGTATCTGATAAATATATTCTCACATTCGGGAGGCGCGGACCCGGGTAGGATACCCGCTGTCAGGAGCCCCCGTAATAAAGGAGTTGTGTGACTGACCATTGGTCCGTGTGGTCCCATGTAGCGCGCTCCCTAATGGGGACGGGCAACAGAGAGGATTAGTAGTCCCATTCTAGCGTAAGTCACTGGATACGTTTGTCCTGACAATTTCAGGTTATGGTTTTTCTGCCTTTTTTACGAATAGGAGATACATTTAGTCAATCTGGTCCTGAAGAAGCGTCACTGGACCCGTTTGGGCCTCGAGAGACGCGAAACATGTTGACCCTTGTGAGGGATGGCGTGGAAATTCCCCACCCTCTTGTCAGAGAGTGATTGACCATTATCTCTGTTTCACTCTTGTGATTAGTTTTAATTTTGGCCTCTGACCTTCATTTGGACTAATAAATAGATCACCCTTTCAGGTTTAGAGAGTCAATTTTATATTTCCTTCTTTTTGATCTCCTTCCTTTACACACACACCTAGGGTCGTGGCATAATCTCAGATAAGAACTCTGGCAAAGAGCTCCCCCATTTGGGGTGGTGCCCGTCAGGTGTTGCAGGGCCAGTCTGATGAGGAGCAACTCCGATGATGAAGCATGACACCCATCTGGGTGTGTGAGGTTTTTTGCTCCTAAAAAATAGGACCCCTCTTACATATCCTTCTCTCTTTCTAGCTGGAACAGTGTATTTTTCTTTATTTAAATATATGGCTATGCCTTGCCACGCTGAGGATTTTCAATCTAGAATAAATGACAGTTAAAAGTTTTTAAGTCAGAAGGAACAGCTTTTCCCCAGACCAAACATCATTCCTGTACCTGACCAACTCTCCATCACGATTGGCCTTAACTTTTGACTTTGACCTGGTTTAGCGCTACCAGATACCAATAAAAACATCAAACACTTTGAAAAATCATCTCTCGGGTCCCTATATCTGTTTTTTGTCATTTGGTGTCTATTTGCTCATTACACTTTTCTCTATTTTAGTAAATTGGAGTTTTTTTTTTATTGTGTTGTGTTTTTGTACTTTTTAACTGTTTTGGTATTGATAAAGTTAAGTCTCATTGCTCTGTGCTACAGCTACCAAGGTTTTAGCCGAGGTGAAACATCTCTGGATCTAGTAAGAAATTGTGCCATTATTACCTGAAGAGGGATATCATCCATTTCAACTAATAATATACTTTCTCACAATGCCCTTTGCCTATGTCCACCCAGACTGGCAACAACTATCTTCTCTTAACACTGTCCTACCCTGGGCAAAAAGAATCTAAAATTAAGTATAATTTCCAATTTCCAACCACAAGAGAGTCAATCAGAGTTACTCTCATAATTCCCATTCTACTTCATTGTATAGATTGCTACTCGCGGAATACTCAGCCTAAAATATGAATTTAGAGAATCCACCAAAGTGGAGATGTTGTAAAACTCAGAAAACCTTTAGACCCTGAAAAGACTTTTGCACTAAAGAAGCTAAGAGTCATCCCATTAACACAGAGTTGGTTGTTTCATGATTCAGCCAGTTAGCTCAAATAGCCACTCTTTATAACCTCTTTACTAGTTGTAGGAATATTTACTGGTACCTACAGTCACAGCAACTTAAAAAAGCTTAGCAATTTGTTCAGACACGTCAACTGAGTTATCAGTCATATGTTTCCAAAAGAACTGTACTTTTTAACATCAATCTATAAGTTTCTTCAGCTAAGCTTATCAGATTCTTTTCCACATCATTAATGGTTTAAGAAAAGCATTATTACAATTCAATTTTATTGTAATTTCTCTAATTACACACATAGAAGGTGCCAGAAGGGAAAGGTTTGTGTGAAATTTGTGTTATTTACAGTGGAGTAATTACATTTTTTTTTAGAGAATGTACATGTGAGTACACAAAATGCATCTCATGCATAAAAGTGATGTGAAGATTTATTTTTCATTTAAAAGAAACACTAAACTGGAAAATGCATGAGCTCAGCCATTTTGATTAGGGTGTGACTTCTGCAAAATGGCCCGAGTGTTATCTAACTTCCCTGATCAATGTATCCATTCCTTTCCCAGCAACTTTTCGCATTATTTTGTGCTCTTTGACTTTTTTCTCTTTCCACTGTCACAGAGTTTTTTTCATTGTTTGTTCCGCTGCCTGCTTAGTATTTTTTGATCCCCCACCTCCTGCAGTTATGGCAGAGGGAGGCAGTGAGCTCCGGGAAACCCTTTCCCAGTCTTATGCCAGACATTGGCATGAGGGAGTAATCATAGCCATTTTTTCAGAAGTGGAGGAGAGAAGCATTTGTGTTTTTGATGCAGCACCATCTCCCCCTCATGTTGCCGGCAAGCAGCAGGTTCATCAATGAGTAATCCTTTGCTGAGAAGAAAGAGCTTTAGTGGCAAGGCCCACACTGGATGAGCCAACCCACGGCTGCAGCACGAACTCAGTGGCAGGCATTGTACCAATGGGCCAACATCAAGCAAGCTGGACCTGCAGCAACGGCAGGAGCTGTGGTGAAGAGTGCTGAACCATATGTAATGTCTAAACCAAGCGCAATGTCTAAAGTATTTTGAATATAATTTACATGGGATAAATAGGATGCTGGCCTATCAAATAGTATGACCAGTCCTAGTTAAGAAATGTGTCTTATGTACTCATAAATTATTATAATATATCTATTTGTTCTGTCTCCTATGCTCGGCCTCACTCTGTCTTGCACGCACCCCTTGCATACACAAAAGCAGAACAGGAGGCCTAGCCTTCTCCTACTTCACACCCAAAATGTGGGAAGAAACTCATTCTGCACATCAAGGCTTCTTCCTCGCTACTGGATTTATATAAGGAGCTGAAGACTGTACCCCTCAAATAGCATCCAGCAAATTATCTATACACCTGCTCCAGCCCCTTGATACCCTTCGGATGAACATTTGCCATATTGATTAATTCATGTATTTTATTGTTTCAGCTAGTTAAAACCATAACAATTGTGTGGCTTGCATAATAGTTAAATACACTGCAATTAAAATTTCTTTCAAAATAACATTTTTTAGAGCTGGGTGTACACAGCAAGTTTACATGTTATCTGTCCACAGGCCTCATGAGTTCTAGAGGCCAAACAGTGCAGGTGCTTGATTATGATGACCCATTCATTAATTGCCTAAAAGTTAAAAAACAGTCAGAAAATGTCTCTTAAAACTTTTTAAAAAATTTAACCAAGCTAATATGCTTAATTTACTTATCTCCCCAACGTCTGAGATACAGTACTTTGTGTTATTAAAGACAAACGTAAAGTCAAACTAAAGGTGCTTATATTGCACTATGCACCGTAGTAGTACCCTAATGCAGGTGCCCAAAGTGCGAGCGCTGTAACCTTAACAAGTGCTGAAGAAGATAGCAGCTATTAATTTGAAGGGATTGAAAATTTTACTATTTTAGTAATCCCTCCATTTTGCTGGAAACTTGTGCGTCACTTTTGCCGCAGCACTGAGGCCAGAAACCTGACAAACTTGCATTTTGGCTGCGGAACGTGTGGATTAAAACAAGCTGCTATGGCTGCTCTGCAGGTCTGAACACCTCTGTCATTGAATATGCTCCTCCTGAAGAATCCTCCTTCGAAGGTCATGCAGACCCTACAGACACAAGTTATATGAATGAGATCTTCCTTGAGGCATGTGCAATGCCTTCATTGATCCAGGCTTGCATTCCTCCATAATGAAACATTAGCTGAAGTTGGCAAATTGCCCAATCGCATTATCATTAACTGATGATTCATTAGTGGTGAATAGGGTATGGAGAGATATGCAGCCGGCTCTAGTTTGACATAGTGCCTTATGATCATCCACACATGAGAGGGGGCCTAAATTTAGCTTTGATTTAAATTTCCTAGCCTTATTAGCGCCTCTTATGAATGAGTCATTTACAGGTGCTGCCTCCCACAAGTCTTTTAGATGTAGTTGATGAATGGATGACCCTGGGTATTTGTTATAAGCTGACTGCTGGTCAGTTTCTAGAGCTAACTGGAGTGAGCCATTTAATTTATCGGCTGAGTGGCTAAGTCTTCACTGACTCAGCTTTTGCTGCCCGGTCTTGGCGGACTAACCCAAATTGCAAGCAAAGCTGTGCTGGCGAGGCTGATTGTGGTAATTTGAAAACTCACCTGAAATACCTTAAGCTGGATTTTGTCTATGAGAGATACTTTCAGATCGCGCATTGCCACTCTGACATAAAGACGTGTAGAAAGAAGTCTAGAATAAATGACAGTTAACAGTGGATGAATTGAAAGCCGTTTTGCCAAGAGAGAAAAAGCATCAATTAAAGCTGTTGCTTTTTGAGCTACTTATTTTTTCTTTTGGCTAAAGGTGCCTTGATCGTCTAGGTTTATTCCCAGTTATTTGTAATATGGTACCGTTTCCAACAAGACGTTGTCTACAGCCATCCTAAGTGTGGAAGTCTGCCTGCAACCCAACAGCATTATTTTAGATTTTGACACATTGATTTCTTGTTGGTTGGAGTTAACGTAGTTGGCCAAAATGTTTGAAGATCTTTGAAGGCCAACCTTCGGGCAACTAAAAAGACCAGGTCATCTGCATATAGTAAGTGTGTTAATGAAATGTCTCCCAAACGGGGAGGATGAACATTTCCAACATCCAGGGCCGGGGAGATATCTGCCACAAATAAATTAAATAAGTGCGGAGCAAGCACACAACCTTGTTTCAGACCAGAGGTTGTAAAATTTTCCCTGAAAACCTTGTGCTGTCTCCATTTTTTATTCGTACCAATGTGTCAGAGTATAATGAAAATATTGTTTTCAAGAGAGGCACCAGGAGACCCCATTGCTTTAATTTACTCTAGAGCAGCTGTCTGTTCACTCAGTCAAAGGCGGCCTTGAAATCAATAAAGCTGATAACCTCCTATGTCACTGTCTGCTCTGCGAGGAAAGAGGTTGTCAGTGTGTTCGTCCTGGAACCCCCCCTATGACCTGTTTGGTTAGGTGGAATGATATTATGTTTATCAGAGTCATGCTATTAATTAAGGGGGAAGCAAGGAGGCATCATTTTTTGCCTCTACGTCAAGAAGGGAGATTAACCTGTAGTTGGCTGGGCTATCTCTATCACCACTCTTGAAAATCGGATTTATTATGGAGCCTTGAAACTCTCAGGGATTACCCCTCCCAGCCTGACTTCCTGGTATAGGGCACTCAGCACCTCAGACCAAAAAGCTGCTTCTTCTCTAAAGATGGATTGTGGAAGGCCATTAGTCCCAGGGGCCCCTTCTCGGCAGGCCTTAAGGAGAATTTTATATGTACTGTCAGAGGACAGACCAAGATCGGTAGCCACTTCGTTAGTCATCAGGGAATGAGAATTATATCCCCTGCTTGTTGACCATAATTTTAATGAAATGGTATTTCTGCTAGTTTGTGCTTTGTTGAAAAAATTGTCTTAAGATAGTTCGCCCAATCATTTGCAGTAATATTTGAGTTATTGATTAAATTTCCTTGGCTGTCTAGATGATTAATAATTTCCCAGAATTTTCTGGGATTTTTCTCTTTTGCAGCATGTATTAACTTTAATCAAAAGAGACACTTGCCTTCAGGTTTTTCCTTCCATATTTGCCCTTGGTATTCCTTTTTAGCATACTTCAATTGTTCCCAGAGAAGTTGATTGCCTGGACATGCCTTCAAATATCTTGCCAGTTTCCTTTGAGCTTTCTTAAGAGAATTGAGTAGTTTCGAATGATGGGCCGAGGTGGTTTCACTAGCCTGTCGGAAAGGCCGCATTAGAATAAATGAAGAGTACTGTTCTGGCATTTTCTTTCCAAAGTTTTCCCAGGCCTCTAGTATATGATCATAAGTCTTGAGTCTCTCTTGCATAATCTACTTGGTAGATGATGATAAGGCTGCTACTGTATCTGATGACCAATGTAGTCTCTTTAAGTTTGTTGATTCTATGGTGCCCACATGTACAGGAGCTTGAGGATGAATTGATGGAGAGGACCCTAAGGTGAGAGTTTGACAGGAATGATCACTAGATGTACTATATATTTTTCTGAATTGCAGTACCAGTGGGATCAAAGGTAATGTGACTAGGGTGTAGTCGATAATAGACCGTGAATTTGGGCCGTGATACGAGTGGCTTGGTGGAGATTTGCCTGGAAATCTTCCATTTAGGGCCCGCATTTTAACGTATTCCAATGAGGTCACTAACTGTTGTCCCTGCTGGTCTCTCCGTTTAATGTCAGTTACATCTATGTCAAAACATTCCGGAAGGAGTCGTCAACACTTAATATATCATAATCCTCTTGATCCTTAATTACATTTAAATTATAGTCTCCATTCAGAATAATATCCCAGTCTGGGTGGAGTTGAAGATACTTCATAATAATTGCCAGTAACCTTTTTATCGCAACCCACTTACAGGAAGAGCCAGGATGGATATATGAATTAACCAGCAGCAAAGGTGGTCTATCATTTAAGGCCCAGTTACCAAGTTTGTAAGCTTAGTGGATCTCTTCTATATCCATCTTTAGATCTAGCGAAAAGTTAACTGCTAGACCCCCACTGGGCCTGCCATACCGCTTATGTTTGACTGCCTTTATTTGATGGAATGTAAAGCCCGACAACGGGAGATTCTGCTGTGACCAGGTTTCCTGGAGGGAAGTTATATTCATATGATGCCAGGCTTTAGATGGAAGGCCATTTTCCAGTAATGATTTAGCA